>NC_136412.1:347921620-348521620 GCF_051521515.1 Lactuca serriola | reverse complement strand
TCAGAGACGAGTCCACTGAGATTCCGACGTGAAAGATCAATCTTTTCAATTCTTCCGATGGGATTACACTCAATTCCAGTCCAATTACAATGGACATTGGGTTCTTCAGAGATCTTCCAATCTTTTAGCTGATCGAGAGGATCAATAAGGTGTGATTTGATTGTTAACAGAATCGAAGCTTGCTCGTTCTCCACTACCACCTTTGAAAACACCGAGGAACAGCAGAACAAGAAGAAGAACAATAACCAAAAATGGGGTTTCGACATGGTGGTGGTGGCTCTGTTTCTTGAAGAATTGGGTTAAATTTCGATCATTTTGGATCTGGATAGAGAAGGTGAGTGGAAGTGAAGTGGTGATAAAATTATATGTAAGCAGTAGCAGTTAAGCAGATAACATGGGGAAGATTAATAATTCTCTGTTTTTAATTTAAAAAAGCAGGGGGTTGAGATCTTGAAGAAGGTAATGGGACACTCTGTGAAATTTGGAAGTATTGAATAAACATCCGACACTAACATGGGGAAGAATGTGTTTTCTTCCTAATTCCATTTGTCAACTTACTACTTACTAGTTACCTATATAATATTATATATAGAGATAAAATATATAATTGTGATGTTAATTATCAGATGCTTTTTAAAATTACTTTTTAGGTTCTCATCATAATTAGAGGTATGATAACTCGTAAATGTGGTGAAAAGTTTGTGACTTTGTGATACTGTAGTATTTTCAAAATTAGGGTATACTTTGATTACCTTCCTCAAACGTAACATAAAAGCATTTGCGATTAATAAAATATTACTCTAAAAAGTTTAAACTAGATCAATTTTATTTGCTTTTCTAAAATATTGTCAGGGAAATATACATATATATAAAACTATCATGAAAATATAAGTTTATGGTCGATGAACAATCTTTTACTAAAATCTTCAAGACGGATCAATTTGCTTGTATTTTGTTTTCAGACGTAGTTAAATAGGTAAATTAAAAAGAAAAACTTGGTAATAGAATTTTTTTTTTTTAAATATTTGCATTACATATGAAAAAACCAAGCATTGCCGGTACCACTATTGGCACCCACATAAAATCGCCCTCGGCCGAAGATGGACAATTTAAATAACCAATCAAGTCATATAATATTTTATACATATAAATATTAGTCTAATAAAATTAACCTAAAATACCCATCATTCATAATTGATTAATTTCTATAAAAATGGAGTGTTGTGGGCTGGAATTATAGTTGCTTATGAGTGAAGGCAATGCTACAACAAAATCTATGCTTTTAAAAGCAAGTTCCAAAAGCTGTATGCAGAATACATATTAGATAAATGAAAAAAAAAACATTCTCAATAGTTTCCTTATATTTAAATCCCAATTATATGACAAAGATAATGATTTATGAGTCAAAAACACTCAATGTCCAACCCCATATATTGGGTCTACATATATATATATATATATATATATATATATATATATATATATATATATATATATATATATATATATATATATATATATATATATATAAGTGTAAAATCAAATATAGCAAGAAAAACAAAATATTTATGTATATGTCGATTTGAATATAATTTTAATTACATTTGACTTGGAAATTTAGTTTAGTTATAACCTTTTTATTTTTAACCTTTGTGTTATTATAATGATGTTGAATTATTTATTTAATAGGTTTATTAACTTATTTCATTTCACATCAATAATAACTATTTTAAAAATGATGTTGAATTATTTATTTAATAGGTTTATTAACTTATTTCATTTCACATCAATAATAACTATCTTAAAGTCTTGAATAGAAAAATATTAGAAATATCTATTTTAAATTCACCACACTAATAAACAAAATATTTCAAACATTAAAAAAATGTGTAACCTTATTACGTTTTGTTAATGAATAACCTAATCCAAACCTTTTTACTAAAACTTCTTTTTAACATATGATAAACCAATAAATATTAAAAACAATATGTTAGAAATACTAAATAGGCAATCCCAATCTCCCCCAAACAAATGTATAACCTCAAGGCCCTCACTGCAAATTATATAAAATTGACATTTATATTCAACGCAAATACATCATATTACACCAAAAGACTCATTTTTTTTTTCCCGTTTAAATGTTTTTAAACTATGTTTTTTATCGAAAAAACTGAATATACCGATGTTCACAATTTTTCGTCATCTTTCCATAAATATCTATGTTGTCATGTTGATTTATAAAAAACAAACTTTTTTTTAAAAAAAAAAATCCACTTCGCTTTGTTGTTTTTTTTCAATAATTATTTTTATTTTTATCCATAAAAACTAACTACACCAAGAATCTCAATTTTTTGTCCTCTATTAACAAACATAAACATCAGTTATTTTTTTTTTCCAATCAATTCAGATTTACACTGTGAATTTCAACTGTAAATATTTCAATTTTAACATTCACAATGTGAATCCGACTTACTATTTCAACTCTTTGAACACACAAATTAATTTAATGAAATTTATATATAAATCAAAATATATTTCAATTTAATTTTATAATATTTTAATGTTTTAATTACTAGTAAATTAGTTTTGTAAAATCAACAAATGGATTTATACTTTCATTTTCAGAATTCATAATGTGATTCTAACTTACTATTACCACATTGTGAATCTGAGTAGATTCGCAATGTGAATCTGAGCAGATTCACAATGCGAATATGAACTGAATTTTTTTCATCAATATGAATATATTTTTAAAGAGTACCAAAAAAATATGATTTTTAATATATTTATTAATTTATTTTGATAAAAAACAGACCTTAACTTTAAAAAAAAACAAAAGATAAAGTGAATTCTGAATTTAATATGCATTAATTAGTTTCTTAAAATAACTAAAATGATTGGTCTAGAATCAATTATACATGCACACAATAGATAGTGAAAACAAAATAACGTAACCATATATACATATATATATATATATATATATATATATATATATATATATATATATATATATAGGTTCAGATTCATTTGAGACCATTCTAATTTTGTGAGACCGTGAGACCAAATGTAAAAATAATTTAAAATGCAAAATAAATGGAAAAATCCAAAAATTCTTTTTTTAAATATTCTTTTTGGAACTTGAATTAACTAAAAAAATTAATAAAAAATCACGTTTTTTTTGAAAAATACGTGATATATTATAATAGAATATTACATTGTACATATTCTAAAAAATAATTTTAAAATCCAAAATAAATGGAAAAAATCCAAAAATTTTTTTTTTAAATATTATTTTCGGACTTGAATTAACTAAAAAAAATAAAAAAATGCGTCTCACGGTCTCACAAAATTAGGTCGTCTCACATGAACTTAACTCTTTCTCTCTCTCTCTCTCTCTCTCTCTCTATATATATATATATATATATATATATATATATATATATATATATATATATATATATATATATATATATAGAATATTGGAAATGGAAAACATGAGAAGTGAATATTAAGAGATTGATGGACATATGATCAACTATTGATGGTTGCAAATGCATAATGTCACATGCTAACATGTGCTTAGTTTTTAAATCTTAAAAAAGAGAGCGAGTGGTGCGTCACTTTGTGGCATCAAAAGGCCATTCACATGTGAGAAAGCCATTTTCACCACTTTCCATCATCCTGTTATTAGATCCTATTATTAGAGAGAGAACGATGTAATTAGGTTTAACATGATATATATATATATATATATATATATATATATATATATATATATATATATATATATATATATATATATATATATATATATATAGATTTAAGAAAAAATTATTAGCCACTGATCAAGATTAAATTTGATGGCTAACAATTAGATTTTTAAAATGCAATGTCAATGTCTTAATAGGAATAAAACTAAATCCACGTCTTAATAGTTTCGATTATCAAAGTACAATGTATTAATCAAAATAGAATTGAAAGTTCAATGTCTTAATAGTAAAGATTTGAAAAAAAAAAATTCGTTTTAAAATCGGAATCAAACAAGTTTACATTTTTAAAGTCTTAAAAGTATAATGCTATAAGCCTATATGTGGCTTGGTTAGATGTTATAAGTTAATCGTCCCGGAAATAATTTAAAAGTATAATTATATAAATAGTAACAAAATATATAGAAATATACTAAAAATATAATATGTTAATAGAAAAAAAAAAAGAGAATTATAAAGTTATTTGGTAACCTAATGTAAACAAGTTTAGGTTTCAAAGAGTAATTTGTAATAAAAATATAAGATTATAAATGAAATTAAAATGTTATAATCTGTTAGATTTTCAATAAAACAATCTACTAAATCAAAAATATATGATATATAATAATATTGATAGCGTCTATTTTATGTATATATTTATGACGTTTTCTTATTATTTTATACTGTGTTTTTTATGTTATTTAGAATTAAAAGATACTTAATATGCTTTGAAATGTTAAATTATAGTTAAAATGAGAGCTGAAATGCAAAAGGATGAGAAAAAAAGCTAAGAAGACGCAAAAATGTTGTTCGACAGCTTAACCTCTCGCCAGTGTTTTGACAATATCTCATGACTCCTAACTCCGATTGATGAGATTCAAAATGTTCTGAAAACTAGACACAATTTCGGACGACTTTCGTGTTTTGAGAAAATGATGATTCCCAATGAAATTGCCAAGTTTATCACAAACTCGTCGAGTTGAATAGAAGCTTCACGATTCTTGACGTTGACTTGGGGAATATGGGATTTTCATGAAGATCTCACCGAGTTGGTGTCCAGACTCGTCGAGTTGACGCTGAAAACTATAAATAGAACCGAAAATTAGCCCTAATGAGAGATCTAACAAACTAGATTGACTTCTGCGATTATAAACCCCCAAGAAGTCGTTTTGAGGATCTAGAAGGCGGCCGGAAGACCGTTAAGTTGAAAGGAGCGAAGATCTGAAGGATTGGAGAGCAGATTTATGCCGGTAATCATGTGGTTCATTGTTATGACCAAGATTAATGTTCAAACATGATTCTCTATGCAATCACTTTTTTGATTTAGGTGTTAAAACCTTTTGCTTTATGTTTATGATTAGATGAACCCTTGATTTTGTGGATTAATTGCTCTTTGGATTGTTTTATTCGTGTTTAATTTATCTTGTTAAGCTTGTTAAAAGATCCTTATATGTTAATGACAATTATTTTCTGTTAATTACAAAGTATATTGAGTTGTATGAACATCTGCTTGATTGTTTGGCTTTTATGATTTTGATGACCATCAAGATTGTAAGCCTAGTGTTGTGAACATAACCTAGGGTTAATTAGAAAATATGTAAATTAATGTGTGTTGACCAACCACATATGAATTAATTGAATCAACCAATTTGAATAACTATTATTAAAAGTTTTGCTTGATACGAACCCAACACTAGGAAACCTGTTAGTTTAATCAACCGATCTCTGCTTGAATTGACTTGTTTGCTAAAGGATTAGTAATAGTGAACATGAACATAATCATTTTAGAAATCGGTGAACATGAATAAATAAATCTGTGTGTGTAATTGTCTATGATTTTAAGATGTAATTTGTCTAAACCAAAGTACCTAAAGAGATTGGTCTTCGGTCAGTTTATCAAGATTTATTGTTTAATCAATTGTTTGAGATGTAATTCCATAAAACCTTTCTTCAATGCTTGTGTGTGTTTTGTGTAACCTATAATCAAACATTCTAAATTAATTCACTACCGTTCCCCTTATGTTCAACACCCTTGCTTATAAAAACTATACTATATTTGATCGGGTTCACTATCTGTAAGGTGTGGTTTAGATGCGATAAACTAGAAATTATAAATAAAAAACTATTGCATTAAATATTCACATCAAATATAAACTAGTACCAAAATCAAACATGTTTAGTTATTTGTACAATGATTTATTAGGTTAAAATATAATTATAATGCCTTACTTAGTAAAAATTGAAAGTATAATGCCAAAATTGATAGTCAAAATTAAAGATGACCTTTTAAAACTGCAATAATAAGAAAAAAAAGCAAAAGTACGTATTGAAAAGTTGGATTTTGAAAAAATAATACTCAAATAGAAAAAATAATGCTTTATGTTGTTAGATTTTTAAAGTATAGATATATTAGTGAGAAAAAAATTAAAAGTATAATGCTATAGCAGCTAACAAAAACAAAACTGTTAGACTTTTAAAGTAGTCTTGTTATTAGTTAAATTAACAATGTATAAATTCTTAATAACAGAAAAAATTTAGAAATACAATGAACTCATAATGTCAATTTATACACCGTTTAACTTTGCGGACGTAATTGGCATATATGTCCGCGTAACTGACTTGTTAGTCCACATAATTGAATTGGCAGTCCGCGGAAGTAACTGAATTGGCAGTCCGCGGAATTGACTTGTTAGTCCGCGTAACCTATCATGTTAGTCTGCATAACTGACTTGGCAGTCCGCGTAACCTATATTTTTATATAATAAAGCTTGTATCTATATGAAATTCACATCTTTTATTCACAAAAGGGATCCTTTCATGAAATGACGTCCAATGTACCAACTTCTTCGAATGCAACAAATCCGTCAAATGCAGCAGCTCCATCAAATGGTACACGTCCATGGATGACATCAGAGGTGTTGGTTCTAACACGATGTTGGATTACCGTTTACGAAGGTCTACTAGCAATGACTCCCCCTCATTGCATTGTTGGTGATGAATGGTCCCGCCTAATAGCTTTGTTCAACCATGAGGTGGGAGAAGAACAAGAACAGATAAAACCCGATATTGTTAGTAAATGGATATATTTAAAGAAAAAAGTCACATGGTTCAATCAATGCTACAATTATGAGAGAATGTGACGCTCTCATGCAGACGATGAAGAACTTTTTGAAGAAGTGAACATATATTACATTTTTGAGTTTGATGGAAATGAGTTCGAGTGTAAGGATGTTTGGAATCTCGTTAAAAATAAACATTTTTTCATGTAGACGACTCTTTTATTTTTTTTGTTTTATGTAATGTTTGTCAGTCCTATATCTTATTCGTAATGTTTATTTTTATGTTTTTTTGTAATCTTTTTATGTTATTTGTAATGTTTTTTATTCGAATGTATCGTAATATTTGTTTGTGCATTTGTTTCAAAAAATAAAAGATAAATAACGTAATACAAATGCAGAAAAAAAAATCAACCATAATACATATAAATAAAGCAATACAAATGTAGTACAAGTTAAAAATACAGGAGATCTTTCAAAAGATTCCAAGGGGATTCATAGTCGAAAATCTCTCCGTTGCAGCGTTGCTAATGTATTTGTATTATTCTCTAGCTGCCTCCAAGATGTCTACCTCAGTATCATTCACACATGCGTCTTCAATGTTCTTATAAAGATCGTTGAATAACACAACTTCTGTTTTCAATTCATATCATTTTGATGCTATATCAAGGGTGTTGCGATGGTTTTCTAAGGTGGTTTGAGTGTCAGTATTGAAGGTATTTGTTAAACGGGGCCAAAACATTATATCATTCAAATTGTTGTTCTCGTAGACATTAATATATACACAAGTTAGAAACAAATATTCCTCAGCGGTCCATGATTTTTAACCCATTGTAAGAGATACAAAGTAGATACCGTGATATAGATTAGATTAAATGATACATATTTTTGAGTCATTTTATAGTGAAATGTAATTTACGACTTCTCAGTCCGCATAACTGACTTGGCAGTCTGCGGAAGTGACTTGGCAGTCCACGAAACAAATATAATAACAAAAATAAAACACATATTTATATTAAAAGAAATTACTAAAAACTTGTATTTCATATTAATATATACAAAGTTCCTAAAATCAAGTTATATAGTGTCCAAGATAATATTAGTCATCCTATTTCTATATATAAATCACGCATCTCTACGTGGCCTATCAATCTTCACCGATACTCTCGAAACAATCATTTCCATAAAAATGCATACGAATACTCCACAATCCCCTCTATATTCGATGTATTCCTGCTGTGGCGCGTCTATAGCTTCAACAAACTGCACAATTACAGTGTCTGTGTCAATCGGAGAAATCGTTCCAGTACTTAATCACATCTAGCTCTGAGATAATACTATCCCCAAAACTTTGGAATTCTCCACCAATCTTTTACTTTATGAAGAAATTCATAGATCGTGTTGAATCATAAATGTTTACTTACCATATTTTTAAATGTAGCACAGCCAAAAACCAATGGACACCAACAACATTTATGGCGAATAGAACCTGGAAAAGATAATTAATTAAATAATAGTAAATTTGGTAATATTATATATATAAATAAATAAATATTAAAATAAACTAACCTTATCCACATACTTCCATTTAGGATAGCCTCCAACACCATTTTCTACATTCCTTAAAAAATGATTTTTCAGGTTGCAAATTGAGTTCTTGAGGGTATATTATCCATCTTGCGTTCGTCGGCCATCTTTCCATGAGCGAGCCACTCTATATTGCAATATGTTCTATATTTTAATATAAAAATGTTACAATTATTTATATAAATTATCGTCTAAAAAAGTAGTTAAAATTTAACGAATGTTACCGAAGAAATTAACAACCCAAAGTTAGTAATTGAAAGTAACCTTGACCAAAACTCCACATCCAGTGGGAGTATATGTAGCCTGTGTGTAGTGTTGAGGTTAGAAGAGATCATATTCCATTCTTTCCAAAAACCCAACATATTAGCAACATAAAGACTGTCTACAGTAGACGATTTGAGACATCACTAATGTCTTCATTCACAATGTCTTCATTTTCTTTTTCGGGACACTCCATTGCTTTTTTCCCTTGTTTTGGTGATTTTCTTCAATTTTGGTGTGGAGTCCATCTAAAAAATTAAAATGTTAATTAATTATCAACAACGTAATATTTTAAAAATACACCAAATTTAAAATAGATTAATATTATTGTGAACAACATCTGCTGATACCATGAAGCACCCGTCGTTTGTTGCGGCCTAACAATAAGAGTGACTATTTTTTGTGATGTTGAACCACGTCCGATGACGGCCCAACATATTTCCCCGTAGGTGTAGGCCTAACTTCGCCCTCCAAACCATGCATAAATGTATCATCATAATGCAAATATGTACCATGGTAATATGTTTCTTCCTCCTCTTCATTTACCATGTCCTCCTCCTCACTAAACTCTGTATCTAGTTTATCTTTTTTCTGTAATACACAGTCTACTTTAGACGTTAAGTCAGCTACAACGCCTATTAGACGCTTCACCAATTCCTTTGTGCTCATCTTCTTCTTCTTTACTGACCTTGTTCATGTGTCGCTTGACATATAACTTCTTTCTACTAGAGGCTGTTGCGAGGTAGAAGCATTTGTGGTCGTTTCACTCGAAGATGTTTCCGACTTGTACTTCTTTTTTCGAGGAGGCGAAGCAACAATAGGTAGTTGATTTTGCTGCCATGGGGGAGATTCTTCGTGGTTAAGAGTCCAATTCACATAACGAATATAAAACGACTCCATGATCTCTGTCTCGTTTGCCACGACAACAACATGATGGTTGTTAGGATGCAAAAATCAGATTGTTAGTTTAGCATGAGAAAACATTGGAATTTGTAATTATATATAATTATAATATAAAAAGCATACCATAGACACTTGATTATTCGACAACATTGAACCCAAGATAATAGTGTTTTTCTTCTCCACGACCTCTTTTATGGTAATTCTGTCGGCATGCAAACATAATATTGTGTTGCCTTTGGGAATGTCTCCAAAATCCATATCTATGGAAAAAAAAGGCAAGTGTGATGCTATTATAGTATAAAAATGAAAGTACAACGGTATTATATAGTACAAACGTAAGTACAATGCTATTATGGTATAAAAAACGAAAATATGATAACTATTTAAATATATTAGAAACTAACCTTAAACATAAGCATAGAACCAGCAACGGTATACTTGTGTACTTTTTTCGATTCGAGATTAGCCTGCTTGAATATTCTAAAATTTTCTATTTTCTCAAACATTTCACGCATCAACCCCGAAGTATGGGTCTAGAAATATGTACCCCATGCAAACCTGCAATTTTCAGTTTAATTATTATAATTATTATTGTATTTATACATAATTTTTAAATGTAATACGTGTTCCAATCATATATGTTATCAGAAAGCTTGTATACTGGTGCAAGAATGCCCGTTAATGTCTCGTCCGTGGAGACCTTTCAACATAAACTGAAGTGCCAAATAATTTGGAGACACAATGTAGTCTTTAAGTCTTTGAGCCACAAACGTGCATTTGTAATGTCTGGGAACAACTGAGCCTGAAGATTTGAATTTGCCGGACTCTTTCGTCATGGAGTAAATCCATATAAGAACCAACTCTTAACCCACTAATCAAAATATATTCAGTTTCACCAAAATCCATATGCATCCCCTGTATCTAAAAAAGAAACCTCCCCATTTCAAACACTTCTTGAGACCGTACTTCATGCAACATCATCAAATACACAAATAAGGGGCCACCATTGGGGACATGCATTCCTAAGAATCTTCCAAACGGTGAAGCTTCAAATAATGTTCGTTGCGATTGTGTTAGCTGCAGAAAATAGTATTTAATGTCGTATTGACCACATCTTTTAAAGTTAAATATGCTTTTTGTTGGATATCGTTGTGCTACAAAACATATACATTTAATTTAATATAAAACGTTACTAATTGAAAATAAAAAACAAGGTTTTAAAATTACATAGTTAATTCAGTTAAGGCAATAAATAGCAACGTACTTTCAATTACATTATAAGTTTGAAAAATACCCAATTGTACCATTCACATCAATTTACATAAAAAATTAAATAGCAACATACTTTCAAATTAATTTTTATGAAGGGTTCATTTTGAAATTAATTGGTATAAACTGGCAGAAAAAAAGGAAAAAAATGTAAGAGTAGATCCATTCCGCGGAGAGTATACGTCACTCCACGGAATGACCTATCCCTCCACGGAATGACCTATCCCTTCACGGAGTTGATCTTCGCTATTTCAAACTCATTTTAATCCTAAATCTAAATCTAAACATTTTGCAGGTTATGACTTGCATATTCAAACCATTTTAATCTTAACTAAACAATACGAAAAAGGGAACATTAATCTAAAGAGGGAAACGTGAAAACGGATTACCTGGGAGCCGTATCCATTGGCAAAAATGTTGGGGATATTCTGCTCTATCTGTTGTCGCCGAAATATTTCGTCCGAAGTGGGGTTGAAATCGATGTCGGAAGAAATCAATGCTGATGACGGTTGTTGTCGGATGAAGGGGATTCGCGATGCGGAGACACGAAGAATAGATTGAAGTGGAAGAGGATACAGGGAGAACTAGTGGGGGGACCAAAGAGGAGACCCGTTTTTACAAAGAGGGGAGAGACGGAATTACGAAAATACCCCGATTCCTCGGAGCTTTCGTCAGTTCGTAGAGCTTGTAGAGGGGTGCTCGGAATGCATGTCTATAACCAAAATTTTGAATTTTTGTGACTAAATTTTGAAATCCACCCCCAAAAAATAAAATGTCAGTGTTTTTTCCCTGTCTCCACGTAAAACTTACATGTACTCAATTCAATCCTTTACGTTGTCGCTTTCCCTTTACCATTTCATGCTCTGCGTGTAGAAATATGCATCGATTCCCCATTTCCCCCGATCACCTTCCAACGACAAGTTCACACCTTTTCTTCGTTGACATCACCCCCAAATTGGGTTTCCAAGATTCCAACTAAAATTAGTTTTCCATCGAATTTCTCATGAATATAGATTTGGTGATCGACGATTACGCCAAAGGTATATTAAAAAAAACGATGTTTGTTTAACCATGATATTTTACTTTTCTAAACTAGGGTTTTAAAGTTTCAATTGAAGGATGATCATCATCATAGGTTACTTATTGACATCCATTCAAACATGGGGATAATAACAGAGCATATAATGAAGAAATTGCATCTATCAAGGCGCCTGTCAATTATATTGAAACTACAACTATTTATGAAGCTTGCTGTTGGATGGATATATTTACAGACAAGGTTTTTCTTAAATCATCATGTAAAGTTAAGGTCAACAGAACATCCATTGTTTGATCAATGTAGGATAAAATTTCACTAATTACCCTTGTGGTGCTTGAAGGATATTGTAACAGGATTTCGTTGCTTGTGAAGTTTATTTTATCTCTTATTTGATACATTTTTAGTGGAAGCCTTGGAAAAGATGGTTCAGATAAAATTTAGATACAATTTGTTGTAGAGAATGGGGAGGTTATTAATTGCTTTACCAGACCTAGCAAAATATTTATACTTTGCTATTGTTATTGTAAAGGAGGCTACCAAGAGATTAACATATATGCTATACATGCAAATGACATTGTGGTTTAACTTTTTTACATTGAATTTGGATCAATATTTGTTCTAATACTCCTTTTTGAGTGAGACCAATTAGGTGGCTGAAGATATATTGTGAACACATGACGTATTTGTAGTTGTGATATATTGATTTTTTAATTTCCAATTTTGCCCCTTATTTGATTAAATAACACAAAATGACAATGATGAAGATGAACTCTAGGATAACGCAAAACGAAACTAAGAAAACAGAGAGGTGCAGAAGAACAAGCAACCGAAACAACCGATTCTATTCTAGACAAAAAGATGCATATGATAGACGATTTGTAGTAAATATGAAATTGATTGTTGATGAAAAAACTGAGTAATTTCTGACAATACGATCTTGGCAGAAGTTGGATATAAAAATAAAAAAAAAGCATCCATAGATTAGTGCCTTTCTCTACTGCAGACAGATACAAAAGACGTCCTTTTCATTTGTGGTGGAGCTTTGTTGGTTTGGAAGGAACCATATTGAGACGTGATTTCTACATTTTTTTCCACTAAATTCTTTTTGTAAAATAAAAAGTTCTTTTATTTTTTCATATATTAAGTTTAAACTCAAATGTGTATATCAGACGACGAGACTCTTCGATTGGTTTTGGAGTACATGTTCATGCTAATATGAGAAGCGCTAAACTGACCGATGCTAAGGTATTGTTTGTTTTTTTGAAGTCAAAATGTTTGCAGTCTGCAGACCACATCTGCAAGTCTCTGCGGCAGAAGAGGTGGACCAAATGTCTGCAGTCTGCAATAAGAAGACTGTTTGTTTTTAACGTCTGCGGGATGTTAAAATAAATTGATTTTTTAAACTTAATTTCATGTCATAAACATTAAAAATACATTTTTAACAAAAAAAAGAAAAAAGGTGGCCCATGTTTTTTTTTTTTTTTTTTTGGTTTAGGTTAAAATGAGGTCTGAAGACCTTTGAAGATAGTGGCCCATGTCTGCGCCAGGAAGACCTCGCGCAGACGTTTTCTGATCTGCGCACTTCCAAAAAACAAACAATCTGCGAAGGCATATGTCTGCGCCGCGCAGACAAAAGTGGTTGCGCAGATCTCCACACAAAAAACAAACAGCCCCTAAGTGACATCATCCTTAATTGAATCTGTCCTTAGGGTACCGTTGATTAAAATACCCTTTGAAAGTCATATATTTCAAAATAATCATCACCACTTTGTCATATCATACATTGCCTTACTTTTACCAACTTAGTCAAGACTTTGTTAATGTGCTGTTCAAACTTTGCCAACCTAATAGGCTAATATAGTGCAATTTCTTGTAGCTGTCACAAAAAATAAACCCTTGTTTCTAATCACTATGTTTTAGTTAGTTTAAGTTTAGCAATTCTATTTAGGCAACATAAGAAATTGAAAAAAAAAAACTTTTTATCCACAATAGTAATATACTTGATATCTATTACATGTAATGATAGTCGGGGGCCTAGCTAGTAAGATAGAAGGTAGGTCCTAAGACCTATCTTTTTTATTTTTCAACACAGAAATGTATTAATAAAAAAAAAACAAAAGAACTACCTTAATACATTATCAAAGGACCTATCTAAGAATAGCCCAATATCTTAATCCACTCTCGTTAATCCATAGCCCAATCCATTCTTATTAACCATTTGTCCAACCCATTTAATATTGAAAAAAAGAAACAAAGAAAATAGAAACATTGCAGCACGCAGCACCCATTGATAACAAAATATTGACAATAGTTATTAGTTTCATGCTTCGTAACATTCCATTTCATTTTTCAATTTCAAAATAAAAAATGTCCTATTTTTGAGTGATAGTTCAGTGCCATATATTTTAGTGATAGTTTAGTATCGTATATTGAAAAAAAAAATGAAATTTGAGTATAGTTTACTGCCGTATATTGAAAAAATGTCTTACAAATTATTGATAACGACATAATTATGAATATGTTTCAAGATGTAAAACCTCTTAGGGTTCAATTATAAGAATTTTATTATAACTATTGAAGTGATGTTGAAATATTTTTAGACATACAATCCGATCCGCCATCACTAGTATTTTTTTTTCTCTTTCATATTTTTTTAGTTTTATTTACATAAGGAACCACGTGATTTTTGGTTCTAAATTCGTCACTGATGATAGCGTAACTACATCTCTCTAACACTAATACAAATATATAATCTGAAATTTGTAAAATGTTTACAAGTTCTATTTTACATATTCCTATTATCGGTAAAAAAAAGTGTTAGTACATTGTATTTGTAAGTTTGTTGCTATTATGTGTACAAAAATATATGTTTGGTAACAATCCAAATACCAAAATAAGTCCAGGTTGTGATAATAATACTTACTTTTTGCATTTTTTTTTTCTCTTGGTTATCTAAAGTGTGAAATTTCAATAAACAAACTATAGATAATTTAGACAAAAAATTTGGACAATAACTTTGAAAAATTAAATTATATAGAAAGTTTACTAAATATTATTATGTTAGGTAACTAAAAAAGGCGATAAACAACTACTTGAATTTCCTTATCTTCAATAGCTTAATTTTAAACTATCAAAGTCTACACATTTATTTACGTGGACCGTGCTAAACACGATCTTTGGAAACACCTAAAAGTTTAGTGACATATAGTTCCATATTGTTATAATGTATTTCAATTTCCAAAGTGGCCATGACTTTGCATATATATTTTTTTTCATATCATTATAATAATACTAATATTTAAAAAAAAAAAGTAGTTTTGGATATATTTTTTTAACTTTTGTGATGAAAGCCTAACAGTCGAAAAGTGAAATTCTTCGTAAGATGTTTATGGTTCAAACTTTCGCACATCTAAAATATTAATAAAGTTGTGTGAGTGACCTCCCACATAGACCATATGCCAGATTGATGTAGGCCAATCACATGATACGATTTACTATATTGTTATAAGAATGAAATCACATAAATAAAAATAGTTTTTTAATATAGAGGAAAAACGAATAAAAATGTAATTGATGGTTTTGTCAAATCAATACATGTTAGTTGTATAAAATACGAAACAAAAAATTAATACATGTATGTATGAATTTTGACACGTAACTCATTACTGTAATTACATCTTAGATGTGGTATTAAATTTGTGACACCTTAACTCCTTATTTATACATGCTATATTTTTATCACTTACTTCAAGTCATTCAAGTCATCGATAGACGATTAAGAAATTCGTATATGAAGTTTGTTAAGACTTTTGTTGTTTTAGTTTTTTATTTATTAATTTGTACAACTTCCATGGTTTATGGTAGAAAGATCGTTGGAGGGGAGAAGACATTTTGCAGAAATGTAAATGTACGTGCTGCACTTAAAAATGCAAGAACAAATTACATTGCAGCTAAACTTGGTGTCAAACTTGCTGCTATGATAATCAAGAATTTGGGTGGAAAACTTAATGATCGGGATAAACAGACAAGAGGAAATCATGTAGGTACCTTTATAGGTAATACTCAAGAAAGGGCCAATAAGAGGTTAAAAAATGTAGGAATGGCTATTAATAACCGTGATGGTGGCAACACATCTTAATGCATGATCTCGTGCTTTAGGATATGAAAATGGTGGTGGAAAATAATTATATGTCAAATTTGCATACATTATATCCTCTTTATGTATTATATATTTTTATGTCTTAAAAATCAATAAAATCTTGGGTGCTTCAATATTTTCATTAATTTTCATATATATATATATATATATATATATATATATATATATATATATATATATATATATATATATATATATAAAATCTTGGGTGCTTCAATATTTTCATTAATTTTCATATATATATATATATATATATATATATATATATATATATATATATATATATATATATATAATCAAATACAAACCTGGGAACTTATATTTTTAGCTTTATAAGGAAGTGTGTCTATATAATATCTCAAATGTTATAAATGTTACTTTTGTCAATTGTTAATTTTTAATTAAATCTACTATAAGGGTATTTATGTCATTTTGAACTTTAACACTAAAAACTATCACTTCTTCATTTAGATCAAATAAAACACTTCTTCAATTTAGTTCTAACACTTCTTCATTTCAAATCATCTCAAACTTTCCCACAACACAAACCCTAACACCACCTCCTTTAGGCTTATCATATTCTCACTGACTTACTCCGATCTACAAGTCATCATTTATAGCTTAGATGTTAACTTTATTATGGCAACACATAAACTGCGACGACTTCACCTTCTTTAAAGAAGGTTATGAATACCACCACAATTGACTCGTTCCTTTGATACCTCCCATTATAGAACCCTAGGTGGAAGCTTATACCTACGATGGGGTGAAATGTTGTCACCAGATCTACAACTGTACCAGATCTACCATCAACACCATCTTTCTTTGCCAAGAACCATTGACCGTTACTGCTTTTTTATGACTGGGCTATCAGATATGAAGTTGCCCGGTCTAGATTTATGACCTTCGATGGTAGATCTACGATCTCCGGCGACAGATTTATAATTTCTATCTATAGATCTATGATTTACGCATCAAGATATAAGAGCTCTGATGAGATTGAGAACTAGAGGTCGCCGTCAACAACCACCACCATTGTTACCCCATAGTAATGGTGAAACACCTCCAATTTGCTTCCATCTCTTTCTAATTGATCTATGGTGAAACACATCAAGCATGCCGATATTTATGTTGATTGTTTTTCTTTTTGTTAAACTATGTATTTAATATTTTAATCTCTTATTTGTTGTTTACTTTTGTTAATATTGGTTTTAACAATAGTTAAGTTGTTAATCCAATTTTGTTTTCTTTTTTGTTATTATGTTAGTGTTTTCACAAATAATGTTAATTTAGATTTGAAGTTGTGAATTATGATGTTTTAATGTTTCAATTATTGCTTAGTTATGTTAATGTTAGTTTTAACTGTTATTAATAGGAAAATATAAGTTTTAATTTGTTAATACATGAATTTTTATAAGTGTTAAGTTGTAAATGCATGACTTTTTAGAATTTAAGTTGTGAATGCATGATTTTGAATAAAAATATGAGTGTTTCAATGAAAGATAAAAGATTTAAGCTGTAAATGCAAGGATTTTTTTTATAAGTTTTAAAGTTGTACATACATGATTACTTATACATATCTAATTTCTTCAATTAAAAACATAAGTTTTAAATCGTAAATGCATGATTTATCATAAATAATAAGTTGTGAATACATGATTTTTTTATAGATCCAATGAGGGAAAGATGGCGGCAATGGTCATACCGGTGGTTGGAGGCAGTGTGTGGTAGTTGGCGGCGGCGGTACAATTTGAGTTTGACTTATGTTAAGCTGCAAATTTGTATATAAAGGATTGTATTAGGTTGTGAATTAATATATAATTTTGTGTTAAATAGTAAATGACTGAATTAATATGTTTATTAAACCGTGAATATAATATTTAAACTATGAATATGTCTTTGTTGAAATGTCAAAATGACGTTTTTTTCCCTTTTCACCTAAAAAACAAAAAATGGAAATTTCATATATATATATATATATATATATATATATATATATATATATATATATATATATATATATATATATTCTCAATCGAGCTCAAACCATAAGCTTTTAAAAGGTGTTAAAAAGCCATAAATTTATTATATGTTTCCAAAATAATCATTACAAACAAGTTTTATTTATACACTTGAAACTAATAATGAATTATGAAATATTTTTCATCCAAGTATTTTGTTGTAACTTGATTTAGTTTAAACTAGGGAATATAGACTACACAAAGTAAATAAGACCCATAAACCAATACAATTCTTATGTGGTTGATGTATTATATCTTTGTACCACCTTTTTAACAAATACTTTGATGTAATCTATTTCATAAACCCTTTTTCACGATGCAAAAATTATATACAACAAATTAAACCATAATGTGATACAATGCCATCTAACCCGACAAAGCTTCCAGTAGAGTTTGAGAATGGAAGTCTCATCGAGCGACCGCTAATTATTTATGGATATTCAAGTGTCTTACATAAAGGCTTCCTAGCAACATGGGTGATGGAACAATAGGGGTATTAATCTAGAGTATGTGACTTAGGAACGGTTCCATGAGTTTAAGACTACATATCCTCATTGCCACCTTGAGGACAAGGTAGCCAAAGTATGAAAATAACAATGAACTTTCATGTAGGGGAGAGAGAGAGAGAGAGAGAGAGAGAGAGAGAGAGAGAGAGAGAGATAACCTAGGAGGTAACCAAAATCCCAAGATACAATTGAGCTTAAGAGATTACTATGTAGAAACATTAAAGTATAAATAGCAATAAAATTTAGTGAATGAGAGAAGCAAGTCAGCCTTAAAGGTAGCCAAAGTCGATAAATAGAAACGAACTTCTGAAGATACCATGATGAGCATCCAGGAAGCAATTGAAGCACCAAATCACCAAAAAACATATCCGTAACAATTTGTTCAAGGACCACTTGTATGGGTAGACAACCAACTAAATATAGCTAGTCCAAAATCCAAAATAACCAATCAACTTATGTTTTAGTGATGAACACCAGATAACACCAAACAACAACAATGCACAAGGAGTCAAATGCATTGATTTAACGACACTTGATTTGAATTGGAATTGGGGCCAATATGGCATATCGCAAGCCACTCAAACCTTCATAACATCCAAAGATAAACATATCAAGTTAAAACCATGTGAATTATTAGCTAGTAATTTGATGTTTTTAGTAGATTTCATCTTGACCATATCACATAATGTGCTGAGTTTTAATCTACCATAAAAAACTATCCATAAGATAATCTAGATAAAATTTGACCAACACTCAAAATAAATGTAATGGTACTCATTTAGGATTTCACAAACTAAAAATTAGAACTCGAAGAACGTTGTATACCTATGTACTTTCTGTGTAATATTTTGCACACATTGTTTAGCAACATCAACTTTATGCTTAGTCGCATTTGAGGATGAGCTAACTTCCTTTTTATGTGAGGATTTAGGTTTTATATTTTGGTTTTCATTTCCTACACTAATGCTTTGCAAAATCCACTATTTTCTTTCCATTTTTTTTTATTAAGAACGTTTAGAAACCAATCATAACAAATTCCATCAATGTAGAATTTGCTTGAACAAAAGCACCATTAGAATTCTACAAAAAGATGATGAAATATGAGATTAATTCATGATTATTATTAAAGATAAACTAAAGATAGCTACTCATCTTGATGAGTCTAATAATACCCTACTAACTCCCTTACAAAATAAAACCCCCAAAAATTAAGAGAAGATTGAACCACGTTCTTCTGTTACAAAAAGTTCATCCAAATGGAGTACGGGTGGGGACATTATAATCTTTTCCAAGCCTTTCCCTTCACTTACCATAATAAGCTCTCATAACTTATATGTTTTGGTAAAAAAATTATTTTTCAAAAGATAAAATATGTTGTATATAGGTAGTCATAAATAAAAGTAATAAAATATAAAATTACCAACATAACTCTTCTTTTTGTCTATTTCTCAATTTAAATCATTTCATAAACTATCTATTTTTCTTTCACCAAATGAAGTTCATCCTCTAAAGGCATCCTTCTGAGATTCGAATGTTTTGAACTTTGACTTTATAGCCTCTTAATATTTGTGGAACCCATCGTGGTCATCACCAATAAGCTACAATAACATGGAAATTAAACTAATGGAGTTTAAAACTACCATTTGTAAATCTCATTAGATGAAAAACTCCAAAAGTAGCTACATATACTTACCTTGCCATAGTTTTGAACTTAACCTTTTTCACATAAAGATTTTTCAAATGCAAAAGTTATTCAAAGCTGACATTGCATCTTTTATTGCAGCCAAGATAACATGAGTTGAAGCATTAGGTGGGTAATAATATTTCTGCATGAATAAATAACATAATAAATCAGTCAAAAACAATTTATAGAAAAAATTGATGGGTTAGAATAATGTATAGTTTCATACCTTAAGCCACTCTTACAATATCTTTAGCAAAACATGTCGAAACAAACTTATTATGTGTACCAATCACCAACAAAGACATTTCCCCTTTATAAATCTTACCAGCCAAGTATCACATTCATCCATAACTAATTTGTAATCACAATTTAATTCTACTCCTCACATACTCTTGTCCCAAAATGAACTCTACTCAACCCTTGGCCCAAAAAGATAAACACTCCTACAAGGCCCAATATATGGCCCAATTTCCAATTGGTCCCAATCAGTTCATATGGGCCTCAACCTAAGGCCCAATAATGTTTCTTTAGTCCAAAGGTTCAATTCCAGATGGCCCACTAAGGCCCAAAATAGCAAAGTCCAAGGAATGGCCCAAACCGAGGCCCAAATGACGCAAAGCTCAAATCCAGTGAGTATGTGGGGCGTACTCCTCTTTATGTTAAGCGTACATGCTGGATGGCTTGTACGTTGTGCGTACGGGCTTGTACGCTCAGCGTACTCCCTTATTAAGCCATAATCTCAAAAAGAGCTTAACCCCTTAAGACCTAAAGCTCCATACACAAATCCGAGTCTAATAAAGTATCTTAACCCATAAAGTCGATTACTTGGTGGCTTGCAAACCCCCAAATGGACCCAAACTTGACATATGACAACCTACTTCCGTAGAAAAGACTAATACTCATGCTTGACCTCATCAAGACCTTCAAGGTGGTAACTTTTCTGTCTTTGGGGACTCAAATAGCACTAAGGGTGGTTACCCTAAGCCTAGAAACGGATTTGGAACCATAAAGCTCCATTACTGGGACCAAAAAGGTTCAAAAACTCAATATAATAGATCTAAGCATTTATGGAGCAAGTTCAAGACTTTATACCTGAAAAGGTCTAAAATGAAGCAACAATCCTAGATCTACACCTTCTCCTTTGAACCACCGCCTTGCTTTGCTCTTCACTTCCTTGGAGAATGGATCAAAACACTAAAAATATTCTCAAGAAGCCTTCCAAGAACAAGAACACACAAAATATGGATTAGGGTTTCGTGGGAGTAGCATAAGGGTGAGAGGGAGGCTGGGCTTTAGGGCATAATGTTCTTTATATAGGTATCAAACCCTTAAATGGGTTTTGGGGACCACACACGTACATTGTGCGTACTCTTCAGTACGTTGCGCGTACATGGATGGCATGTGAGATCAACTTTCATTAGTACACTAGGCGTACATAGGGTGGTACGCCCAGCGTACGACACCCCTTAAGCCCATTTTACAAGGATCCAATGGATCCAAGCCCAATCAATAGAAAATAATTAATCCAATACATAAATAATACCTTGGTGAATTACCGAGTGTTACAATTCTCCCCCATTTGAATCAGACTTTGTCCTTAAAGTCCATTGCCTCGAATAACTTGGGGTAATGCTCCCTCATTTCCTCCTCATACTCCCACGTCCATTCCGAACCCTCGCGGTGCATCCATTGCACCTTAACCAACTGTACAACCTTGTTCCTCAAGTTTTTCGACTTCCAATGGAGAATCGCTACCGGTCTCTCTATGTAATTCAGGCGGTCATCCACTTGGATATCCTCTAAGGGTACAACTGCGAAATCATCCACTAAACACTTTTGCAGCTGGGAGAAATGAGAGGTGTTGTGAATCTGACTGAGCTCTGCTGGAAAATCTAAACGATAAGCAACCCGGCCCACCTGAGCCAAAACCCTGAACGGACCTATGTACATGGGGCACAACTTGCCTTGCTTCTTGAACCGGATGACACCTTTCCAAGGTGACACCTTCAGGAGAACCATGTCCCCTACCTGAAACTCTAGGTCTGATCGAAGCTTGTCGGCATAACTTTTCTGTTGACTCTGAATAGTTTGGAGCATGCTCCAGACTTGTTGGATCATCTCGGTAGTCTTGAGTACCACCTTGGTATCTATGCTGGCGTGATAACTGTTGTTATATGAAAATTATACTAATGGAAGATACGTATCCCAACTCCCACCAAAATCTAATACACACGCACGCAGCATATCCTCTAGAGTCTGAATCTTCCTCTCGCTCTGCTCATCCGTATGAGGGTAAAAAGTTGTACTGAAATGAAGACGAGTACTCATCTCATCATGAAACCTCTTCCAAAATCTGGAAGTGAAGCGAACATCTCAGTCTGACACAACCGAAACCGGCACTCCATGACTTGTCGCCACCTCACGTACGTAGATCTCGGCTAGCTTCTCTACTCATATACTCTCCAGGATCGGGATGAAATGAGCACTCTTGTTCAACTGATCTACAATAACCCAAATCGAATCCACTCCACGTGCGGTCCTAGGAAGCTTTGTGATGAAATCCATACTGATGTCTTCCCATTTCCACACGGGAATCTCCAACGGCTGCATCTTGCCATGAGGTCGCTGGTGCTCGGCCTTGACTTTCCTACAAGCCAAGCATCGCTCCACATAAAAAGCTATGTCCCGCGTCATGAAGGGACACTAGTAATCAGGGCGAAGATCCTGATATATCTTCGTCGCCCCAGGATGAACGGAGAATCTCGACTTGTGAGCCTCCTCCATTAGAACCTGGCGTACACCGCCCCAATAAGGTACCCAAACCCTCCAATGCAGGGTCAACAACCTACGTGTGACACTCCAAATCTGGTATTACCGTTGAAGCCCTTGAAAATTTAATTATAGCATAATAAGTCCCTTAAGTACGATGGGTGTACTTCATGAGTACGCTTAGCGTACCATGCATGGATGATCGCGGAGGGCCAACATGTATGCTGGGCATACCAAAAGTTACGCAGGGCATACATGACGGATGTTCAAACCCTAATTTCCGGACTTAAGACCTATATAAGCATCCTTATCTCATTTGAGCTTCACCCTAACCAGCCTCTTTCACCTTCAAACATCCCTGAAAACCCTAAAATCGTTAGAGAGTGTGTTTTTGAGCTTAAAGAGTGCATTTGTGGCCATTTTAGTGTCCATTCAAGAAGAAGGAGTTGCTAATCAAGATTGGATTGGCATTGGGCTTCAAGAATCTGCATCTAGTTCACCTTGAATAGCTTATGGAGGTATAAAGCTTTGGTCTTGTTAGTATGCGGGGTGTAGTCATTGAGTACGCGGGGGTAGTGGATGTATTGGTCGCAGGTGGCATTTGAGTACGGCGGGCGTACTCAGGGGTATGTGGGGCGTACTCCCTTCAGCTAGAAACCCTAAATTGTAGGGTCTTTACCCTATTTAAGCTTCTTTTATTCATTGAGCCTTGCCTCTTATCAACCTCCATACCTCCTAAACCCTAATTTTCACCCTTAGCCACAATCTTGGAGTTCTTAAGCCATGGTAATGAATCTTGGTGTGTTTTTGTGCATGAGAGATTGGAGCTTGTTGAAGAATTGTCACTTGGAGTGGAGCTCGGAGATCTAGAAGTTACTCATCTTTTGCAACCTATTGAAGGTAAAAAGCTTTAATCTTGTCATATCTTTGGGTAGATCTAGTTTGGGGTGGTTTGTGGCATATTTTTTTTGTATCTTAGGATTGCTTTTATAAGAATGAGTTTGCTCCAGGAGCATGGTCCCTAGATCTGGACGTTTTAGGTGCCCTAAATGCATAAAAATACAATCTTGATGGATGATATCAACACATGCATGTGTACTAGCTCCTTTGTTGAAGTTGTAAAGTTAGACCTTGGATTTGGGACCCTTTGAGCTATGCAAAAGCTCAAAGTTAGGTGTTTTTTTTAAACCTCTTCAAACCACTTATTGCAGGTCATGCTTTGGTTCTTTATGGAATTGAGGAGTTTGTATTGATAATATTGGTATTAGGGATCACAGAGTGTTGTTGAATCATTTATGTTTTCTGATGAATCGTTTTTCATGGCTTGAAGTTTTAGCTTAAGCATAAGGGTAGGTTTGATAACATGTATTGGAATATTTAGGGATTGAAATGGTTTTGGTGGCAAATCAATGGAGAAATTACAGACAAGGTCAAATTAAAGTAATGTTATGGGAGACTATGAAGTCGAATGGAATCTGCAATGCAAATTGACCTTCTTGGATGATTTTACCCTTGCTGATATCATCCTTGTGATGGAATTAATTGTGGAATGGGTATTGGTTTTTAATTTTACTTCAAAATGGTAATGCTTTTGAAAAATTTACCCTCAAGGAAGAAGCCATTGTTTGTGTGGTGGAAGATGTTCACTTATTGCACGATAATGAATGAATGGAGAAGATAAATGAACAATTTGTTGATGTTTTGACCTTATTATGTATTGGCGATTGTTTTTTTTTATATGTATTAATTAGTGAATAACTTGATGTTGGTTGTTTAGCTTTTGTCAAATTTTAAACTCAACTTTCATGTTTCTTGTGAAATTTTCCAAAAGTTGTTTAAAACCGCAAGATTATTGCAAAAAGGGCCAATTTGGTGAAAAATGAAATGTGAAGCCTTTTATTGAAAAAATAAAGTTAAGATTTAATCTGATTTTTTTAAAATAAAGTGTTTTTTTATGATATTTAACGTATTTATAATTGTAGAAAAGTGTTTTTGTACTTAGCCAAAAGAAGTATTTGTGACAACCCAAAGTTTCTTCCGTTACATTACCCCGTTACCGTTAACGAAATATTCCATTTTATAAAAGTTCCGTTAATTAGAGGTCGCCAAATAAATAAATGTTTTATTTATTTATATTTTTATGTCGTTAAAGTCGTAATAAAATAAAGAAAACAATTACTTTACATTTCCATATTAATTTGGAAAAAGTTAAATTTTATTACGACCATTAAATCGGGTGCGACCAAAAGCCCCGTTTAACGACAATATTGGGTAGTTTCCCATTGAGCCTAAACTCCAGCCACTATATAAGGGGGAATGGACTTCATTCCACCCCTTTTCACCCTCTCTCTATACACTCTCTCATAAAAGTCCGATTTCGCCTAAAATCCGCAACCAAACGCCTCCAAATCGTAAGTTCTTGTACCCTAACTTGTTCAAAACATTATTAGCTGTGACTTTACCCCAAAAATCGACCTTAGAAGCTGTTAGAATGGAGTTTACGGCCTAAGAGCCTCCTCAGGCCGTAAACCCCTTAAATGAGGCCAAAATGACCCAAATTTGTCCCTTTGAGCCTGGGAACCAATTAAGGATTTAGCCTAGGAGTGTTTGAAGCATAAAACAACTTTTGGGACTTAAAAGAGGGTTTACGGCCCAAGCTCATGCTTAGGCCGTAAACACCCTCTAAACTTGTAAAATCAAGTTCCAAACACTCCCAAACCACCCTTAGGCTTAATACATAAATTAGGGACTTGTTATTTCGGGTTTAGAACATTTAAACACATAGATTTGAGGGGTGAAATGGAGTTTACGGCCCAAGCACATGCTTGGGCCGTAAACACCTCCAAACCATGTCAAATGGTAGTTTTAATCCCCCCAAATGGCCTTATACCTTCACTAGAAAATGCTAGGGTTGAAACAAGGGCTTAAACTTCAATAAAATCAAGGTATAGGAGTTCACGGCCGTGAACTCCCATAGGGGTGGTTCATGGGCCGTAAACTCCCATTTGGTCCCTTTAAATGGCTTAAACCCATTCATACATTTTAGATTTGGACCTAGCAAAATTCCACGATTAATATAAGGCCTTTAAACATCCTAGAACCCCTCACCATGAGTTTACGGCCGTAAACTCATGGGGAGTTGTCCCAGGGCTGTAAACACGATATGGAGAGTTTACTCTTGGAGAGTAAACTCCATTCCTAAGTCATTCACACCCTTAAATGTTACCCGGGACACCCCAAACACTTAACCAAAGTGTTTTCCGCTCCTTAGAGTGCGTATACTTGTTTAATTAGTATTAAATGTACTAATTGTATGTGAACATATGTTATCATATGTTAAATAGGCCACTAAGTGTGTCCAAGTCTTTACTTGACACCGAGCACCCAACCGGCACCTTCATCGGATCCACTTACACCAGGTGAGTTCATACCCCTGAATGAACCTTTTAAATGTTTTTACATGTTTTATAGGGGGGGATACAAGTTAAACATGCCAGTTATCATATCAATCACATGTGATTGATAACCCGCATGCACAAGGATTTACCACACTATAAACTGTTTTATCAGGTATGACACTATAAATGGTTTTTCTAAAATGCTTTCACTTGTACAAATCTTTTACTTATGTTGTTTTATCAATGTTTCATTTAAAACAGATTTATGAGAGTTTTCCAAAGGTTTTCAAACTTATTTTACAAAAGAATACCCTGTCGTGATTTTTCTTAAGTATAAAGTTTTTCTTCCATGTTTTGATACCCTACTCGTTATATACCACTGCCTTGTTATCCTTTTACTTTGTTGATACTTCTACTTAGTTAAACGCTTATACTTGTTTACACTCTTACTTAGCGATACACTTCTACTTCACTTATACTTGATATCGCTTCTACTTCACTTATACTCGATACGCTCCTACTTCACTTGTTGTCGTTTCTACCTCGTGATACACTTATACCTGTTAGACGTTCTTACTTCACCTGTTGTCGCTTCCACTTCGTGATACACATATATTTGGTATGCTTATACTTCATGATTCGGTTATTCCACACTGTACGCTTATACTTCACGATTCGGTTATTCCACACTGTACGCTTATACTTCACGATTCGGTCATTCCACACTGTACGCTTATACTTCACGATTCGGTTATCCCACACGATTCGGTTATACATCACAATTTGGTTATACTTTACGATATGTTTCCACTTGTTACACACTCAGACGTAGTTAGATGTATGTATGTGCTTGTATAGATGCATATAAATAATGATTGAAGGACTTAGGAAGGCTTGTCCGCCCTATTTCCTTTTCTTCGTTGAGATGTGATCTGGTGGGATCGGATGGCCGTCCTAAGGTCGTTTGATTCATTAGTTATATATTATGTATACGAGCATAGCCATATAGGTTTAATCTAGTCAGTTCAGTTATGAGTCTCTACCTCTAGTTCAACACTTATATTGGGAACCCACTACCCACTATTTGGGATGCATCTTTGGGACACGACCTTCTCCGTCGTCTAGTTGGTAACCAGAGTCTCCTGTAGGGAGAGCGGACATTGTGTGTATAGATCTATACGAGATTGACATCCCCGCACCCTGACTGCTAGCTACAGTCCACGACCTACCAAGCCAAGGGGTGACAAATGTCACATTTTATAGACGCTTGTAGGGCGTCAGGTACTCTAGTGTCGGTTAGTATGGTTACGAGTATCCCATGTTACCTTATAATTCATGGCCTTAAGGTAATGATATTTCACCAACAATTTACACTGTATGCTGGAAACCCACTCTCAGAGTCACACTGTTTTTAGACCTTACTAGCTGTATCTTTCATTTGATACTGTCTGGGGTCTGTATTCTTTGTTTTAGACCTTGCTAGCTGTATCTTTCATTTGATACTGTTTGGGGTCTGTATTCTCTGTTTTTAGACCTTGCTAGCTGTACCTTTCATTTGGTACCGTCTGGGGTCTGTGTCTCCCTTTGTTAGACTGAGCCAGGCGTGTCGTTTGTTCGATACTCTCCTGGAGTCTATGATTCCTTTTGCCTTAGTCAGCAGTCTTTACTGCTGAGGCATATGTTATTTCCCTGATTTCTCTTGCTTTCTGTAATAATCAAATTCTGTATTTTGATAATGATAGCGATTAAGGGAAAACTACTTTTTACCACAGAACTCCGTCCAGTCTTGGTAGAAGACTGCTTTGATTAAAGAAAATATAGGATTTTCTGGAAAGGACTCTAATTTATTGGATACTCTAAAAACTACCACTTTTATTAAAGTTATTTGAATAAAATGACACTAAATGCTTATGAACTCACCAGCATTTGTAAAAATGCTGATACTCGCTTTTCAAATAACATGTATTCTCAGGTCAACATTAGACAGGTACATCCCCGAAGCTTCTGACGAAGACAGTTTAGTACCAAGCTGTACCTATATTAATACTTGTATTACTTTGTTGTATTTTAATGTAAACCATGTAGAACTATTACTATTAATGCAATGGTTGTTGTACTTTGATTACTATAATGCATGGGTTGTGATACTTGACATGACGTCATCCACCCCAGAACGTTTCCGCCGTTCCGATTTTGGGGTGTGACAATATTAAAATTTCAGTTTATTGCAGCAGTCTGCAGAGGTTAAAAATCAAACAGACTTTTTATTACATATTGCATCCATTTTGTCCACCTCTTCTGTCGTAGAGGTTTGCAGATGTGGTTTGCAGACTTCAGAAGTTTTTGCTTCGAAAAAACAAACTGCACCTTAATGACTTTACGGATTAAGGCATGATTTGGAACAAGTTCTGAGTATTGGACGCTTTGGATTAAGGGATTAAGACCTTTTCTAAGTGGATTGTGAGCAGGGTGCATACGCCGTGCGTACTGAGTCAACCAGGAGTATGATGGGCATACCAACTGAGTACACGGGGTGTACTCAGTCTGTTTGGGCTTCCTAGATTTGTTGACCTTTTTACCCCTGGCCTTTGACCAGAAGTTTGACCAGGGTTGACCAATGGATATTTTAGGCCTTTGCCTTCTTGGATTAGGCCCATGATAGGCTTTGGGTGCAATTTGCAACTTTGTCCATATTGGGCTTTTGTTGCTTTTCGTTTGGACTTCGAATTTTTGGGCCAAGTGAGGAAAGGGTAAAATGGACTTTTATCTTGAGTATTGGATAGTCTAACTAGGTTTCTAGCTAAGGGTTGAGGACCAATTATTTATTTGGTATTATCTTTTGTTGTTAGCGCGAGGATTTTCCAGATCGGTTGTTTGAGCTCTTGTCTATGCGATTCAACAGCTTGAGGTGAGTCTCCTCACTGAGTTTAGTGGGTCGAAGGTGTTGGAATAGTGTCTAAGGCTGCAACTATATTAGACAAGTATTTGACCCGGTTGTGCATGGTCCTTTTGGGTTGCCTTCACCATAGCAACTTGATAGGATGATTTATTAAGAGAGAATAAATATTATTAATATATTATGGGAATAATATAAAGAATAATAATATTATTATTTGATTAATATAAGTCATAGAATTAATTGGAATTAATTTGGTGACTTAAAGAGATTAATTAAATAAGAGGGTATAAACTGTCAATTGTTTGATAGTTAAACTTTAGACTGTAAATCCATATAGATATGTATTGGACGGATTCTAGAAGCTTGGGATTGCTTCAAATCGTCCAAGGGGTTATCTAAGGAATGGATTTGGATATCTTTAAGAGAAGATTATCCAATTAGGGTTTAGGTTGTAACCCTTAAGGAGTCTACAAGTATAAATAGACCTTATGGCATAAGGAAATCGGGACTTCATCTAAAGTATAGAAACCCTGGCCGATTTCCTCCTCTCTCCTCTCTCTCAAATCATCCTCCTTGCTATTTGGTGTTTGTAAGCCATTAGAGGAGTGACAATTGTGACTCTAGAAGCTCCAAGACATCAAGATCAACAAGGAATTCAAAGGTATGATTCTAGATCTGTTTTAACATTGTTCTTATTCCTAAATAGTCATTAGAAGTCTTGGATTCAAAGCATGTTTAATTAGAAAGCCTAGATCCAAGCATTAGGGTTTTGCATGCGCACATAGGAAAGTTCTTATGGCTAAAACCCATCAGTGGTATCAGAGCCTAGCTTGGTTTTCATTAAATTGATGCTTATTTGTTTGAAACTAAACTGAAAAATTCGATTTCTGTGTTTCTGAGTCATGGACTCGGCGAGTTCCATAGTGGACTTGGCGAGTTGGCCTGACTCGGCGAGTCCCTTGGTGCACTCGGTGAGTCCAAGCGTCAGGAATGGCCAGATTCGGGATTTCTTCATGATTATCTTATGGAAACTTACCTTAATCATATTAGATCAACCCTAATCCGATTTTTTGATATATATGACTATTATCTTGATCTAATTAAAGATATTTATCAACTAATAAAAGATTTAATTTCCTTATATGATAATTAATTAATCATTTTGATTAATTTGGTAATTATTTTGTAAGAAATCTTGAATAAATCAAATATAGATAATTAGGAAATTAATTGTTAATTAAAATTATTTGTTATTTGATCCTCCATGTTTTAAATGTTTAAAACTTGTCCTCAAGTTTTGAAATTTATATTTTGTGATTAAAAGTTTTAATTTAGACAATTTAAATTTCAAACCCTAGATTTTAAAATGTTTAAAATACAACCCTATACAAATATAATATTACAAGATTAATATATATATATATATATATATATATATATATATATATGTATAACTAAAATGCTAGTCTTACCGTTAGTAGGTCTCATTCACGAAGCCGATCTATAAGGTGGGTATAAGGTTGCGGCCTATAAAATGGCGCTTAATGGGTGTACACTCACACCCACCGCTTGCTTGATCGGTGGAGGGTCGTTAGCCGAACGGGTAGGATAGGGAAACCTCATCCTCTCATTAAAAGTATAATAAGTAATACAAAGTAACTACACTTTTTTTTAAATTTCCCAATCTTAGTTACTTTAGGAAAAATGAATTGATGCAATCCCATGAAATTACACTTTGCACCCTTGCTAAGAAGTTAGTGGAGCGTGTGTGGTTTACTGGCACACTAATTGGTTCTAAGCAAAGGTGGCAAATGGTGATTCATTGTTTATCATAGTTCGATGGAGTGTGTGTGGTTTACTGGCACATCAAATAGGTGATCGTTACAATGAATGCACCATGTGAATTTGCATGGTAATTCACACCCGCTTTGTGATCCTCGGTATCCCAGTCACAAACTAGAAGGGCATATCGAGATTTAAACATGCCATTGAATTGTTTTCAATGAATCTCATCCGAACCTAGGAATTCTCAATACATTTAGGACTAATAGTTAGGTTTTATGGTGGAGAATTAGTGAATCGTCATTCACTTACCTTCAATTTATTTGCATGTTAGATTACGGCATCCCTTTTCTAATATGTAAATGTTGTTGTTGGATCCTAGCCCTAATTTTTCTTATTGGGTGATAATTAGGGATTCATATTCTAATCTATCTTTGTCCTTTTTCTAATTGTAGATGTCGAACGCAAACAACGCTGCTGCTAGTTCTTTCACATTGATGAGCCTTTGCCAAAAGGTCACCTTCGATGGAACGAACTTTAGCGAATGGATAAGATACATTCGCACCATTGCTCGCTATGAGGATAAGGAGTATGTCCTCAATGAGAAGCTCGAGAAAATCAACCCTGAAATCGCTACTCCGGCTGAAATTACCGCTTTTGAAACTCATGAGCGAGATGCAACGAAGGTACATTGCATCATGATAGCCACCATGAACTCCGAATTCCAAAAGTCCTACGAGGACATGTACCCGTACGAGATGCATCAAGACTTATTGGAGAGATACCACCAAAACGCGAGACAAGAGCGTTATGAGATTTTCACTAACATGATTTCTGCTAAGATGGGTCATGGAGAGTCTCTTACCGTGCACCTGCAAAAGATGCAAAGATATGTCGACCGCCTTCGTAAGTTAAATGTTGACTTTGGGGAAGACTTGGCGATCGACATGGTGCTTCACTCTTTGCCTCCGATGTACAATCAATTTAGGATGACCTACCACATGAACAAAGAAGAGGTCACCCTAAGCAAACTCCAAGGTCTCTTGAGAGTCGCTGAGAGTAACTTCAAAGACAAGTCTGTTGCACCAACTCCCAATCCACCCGCTGCTCCTATCTTGGCTATTGGTCAAGGAAAGGGAAAGAAGAGGAAGGCTTCGTCTAAGAACTATCGCAAGGTTAATGCCCAAGATGATGCCTCTTCTAGTGGGACCAAAATTGATCCCGCTAAGCCCTGCCCTAACCCTAAAGAGGCAGAGTGCCATCACTGCCACAAGATAGGACATTGGAAGAGAAGCTGCCCAGAGTACCTGCAAGCCATCAAGGAAGGAAAGATCAAGCCATCTTTCGCAGGTACATATACAATTAAATCTAACGATTCTAATCATGCTATTTCTTGGGTTCTTGATACCGGTTGTGGTTACCACATTTGTTCTAATGTGCAGGGACTAAGAAGAAGTAGGGATGTGGAGCAAGGAAGAATCAATCTAATCATGGGGAACAGAAGATCGTCGCTTGTGACCAAGATTGGAGTGTATTCTTTAGTGCTTAGGAATAATTTATGTTTAGATTTGAACAATTGTTGCTATTCGCCAGAAATGGCTAGAAACATCATTTCATTTCATGGTTTATATAGACAAGGTTTTAGATTTTCTTTTAATAATGAGAATGGTTCTATTTTGGCTTATCTAAATGGTGTCTTTTACTTTGAAGCTATACCATTTAATGGAATTTATGAAACTGTTATGATTGTTGATAACTTAGGATATGATGTTTTGAACATAGATTCTTCCACTAGTATGGATAAAGCATCCTTGTGGCATTGTCGTCTTGGACATGTCAACAAGAAACGCATAGCCCAACTCCAAAAGGATGGAGTGTTGGAGTCATTCGACCTTAGGGAAGATGACACGTGCGAGTCTTGTTTACTTGGAAAGATGACTAAATCACCCTTCACGAGTACGTGTGAAAGGGGTGAGGGTCTATTGGACCTAATACATACCGATGTATGTGGACCGTTTAGATCAACCACGAAGGATGGGAACCGCTTCTACGTGACTTTTACCGATGATTATAGTAGATATGGGTATATCTATTTAATCAAGCAAAAGTCAGAAACCTTTGAAAAGTTCAAAGAGTTCAAGAATGAAGTGGAGAATCAATTGGGCAGGAAAATCAAGATGCTTCGATCCGATCGAGGAGGAGAGTACCTAAGTCTTGAATTCCACGATTATCTTAAGGAGTGTGGAATAGTTTCACAATTGACGCCTCCTAGGACACCGCAGTTGAATGGTGTGGCAGAAAGGCGTAATCGAACCATATTGGATATGGTTCGCTCTATGATGAATCGTGCTTCACTACCTATCTCTTTTTGGGGGTATGCCTTAGAGACTGCCGCCCATATCCTTAACCGAGTCCCTACTAAGAAGGTTGCCAAAACACCTCACGAGATGTGGACAGGGAAAGCTCCCTCGTTAGCACATATCAAGGTTTGGGGTTGCGAGGCTTTCGTAAGACGAGATACTCACGACAAGCTCGACCTTGAAGTGAGCGATGTATTTTCATCGGCTACCCACAGAAATCCTTTGGATATCTCTTCTATAGACCGAAGGACAATGTTATCTTTGTTGCGAGGAGAGGAGTTTTCCGAGAGCGAGAACTCATAAGCCAAGGAGACAGTGGGAGGCAAATCGAGCTTGAAGAGATTCAAGAGTCGATAGATGAAGGAACCTCTACTGCTGGCACTCAACCCGAGGAGGAAACTCCGGTTGAACCGATTGACGAGTCCTTACCTCTTAGACGTTCCGATAGAGTTAGAGTTCTACCCCAGTTTTATGGTTTTCATATTACTACCGAAGGGGACACGTATATTAGTGACGGTACACTAATAAACCTTGATGAACCTAATAGCTATAAGGAAGCCATGGCAGGCCCGGAGTCTGTGAAATGGAAAGAGGCAATGGATAGCGAGATCCAATCCATGCATGATAACCAAGTTTGGAATTTGGTTGATAATGTGCCCGGACGTAAGACCGTTGGGTGCAAATGGATCTTCAAGAAAAAGACCGACGTGAATGGAAATGTACACACATATAAAGCGCGATTGGTGGTGAAGGGCTTTACTCAAACTCCTGGAGTTGACTATGATGAGACCTTCTCACCAGTTGCGAAGATAAAATCTATTAGAGTGATGCTAGCGATTGCCGCATTTCATGATTATGAGATTTGGCAAATGGATGTCAAGACCACTTTCCTTAACGGAAAGTTGGCTGAGGATGTTTACATGGCTCAGCCAGAGGGGTTTGTGGATCCGAAGCATCCGAATAGAGTGTGTAAGCTTGAGAAGTCCATTTATGGACTTAAGCAAGCGTCTCGCAGATGGAATCGTTGCTTCGATGAGAAAGTCAAAGAGTTTGGATTTGTACGAAGTGAAGATGAATCATGTGTATATGTCAAAGCCAGTGGGAGTATAGTAAGCTTCCTCGTTCTATATGTCGATGACATATTACTCATAGGAAACGACATCCCGACTCTGCAGGAGGTTAAGTCCTGGCTCGGGAAGTGCTTCGCTGTGAAGGACCTCGGAGAGGCTTCTTACATTTTGGGAATAAGGATAGTAAGAGAAAGAAGTAAGAGACTAATTGAACTTAGTCAGAACACTTACTTAGAGAAGGTACTAAAACGTTTTAGTATGGAAAACTCGAAGAAGGGAGAATTACCGATACAAAGTAATGCCAAATTAAGTAAGACTTAAAGTCCGAGTACCGAAGCTGAAATAGCAGAAATGAGCCGAGTACCATACGCTTCCGCAGTTGGCTCAATCATGTACGCTATGACTTGTACTCGCCCTGATGTTGCCTTTGCTTTGAGCATGGTTAGCAGATATCAAGGGAATCCTAGCAGAGCACATTGGATTACGGTGAAGAATATCCTTAAGTACCTTCGGAGGACAAAGGAATGGTTCTTAGTCCTCGGAGGGAGTGATGACTTGAAGGTGCGAGGGTATAGTGACGCCAGCTTTCAGACCGACAGGGACAACTACCGTTCGCAGTCGGGCTGGGTCTTTACCCTAAATGGAGGAGCAGTGACATGGAAAAGTTCCAAGCAGGAAACTGTAGTTGATTCAACGTGCGAATCAGAGTACATTGCAGCGAGCGAAGCGTCGAAAGAGGCAATATGGCTAAAGAACTTCATCGGTGATCTTGGAGTTGTACTTGCCATAAAGGAGCCCATAGAGATTTTCTGTGATAACGAAGGAGCGGTTGCCTTGACTAAGGAACCGAGGGATCATGGTAGATCACGACATATCAACAGAAAATATCACTTCATTAGACATCGTGTAGAAGAAGGACAACTCGTAGTGAAGAGGATATCATCGGAAGATAACCCAGCAGATCCGCTTACGAAGGGACTGAGTAGGGTTAAACACTTGCAGCATGCTAGGAGTATTGGGCTGAAGGACGATATTAGTATAGATTAGATAGTATTAGAAACGTGTAATAGATAAATGTAATTAACATTTGATGATTAAATAAAGGAGTTTTATTTATGAGTAATGTTACTATCTTATGTTAATTGTTTAGCTATTGTTTCACTTTGCATGTTTTGACTTCCAGAATAATTGAGTTTATTAGGAATAATCGAATTGTTCAAATTGTCCACAATCGTTCATATGTTGGAAGTAGATATGAATGAAGATTGTCGTGAATTGGTGTGTAGATTGTCTAAATGGTGTTAGACATAGCAAAGGGTTGCTGCAACATTCATGAGTGCTTATGAACTAGTTTTGACCATTGGAACAAACCCGCGCTTGCTGGAATCACCTTATGGAATATGATATAAAAGGGTGATCGCAAGACGATAATATCATATAGTCTTAAAACCTAGATATATGGTTTGTTATTTGTTAATTGATTGTACATTGATAATGCGAAAACGCATCAGTAACTCGGTGTTATAAAACGCATTGTTGTGTATAGTTGGTTAATGAATAAGTAAATGCATATAAGTCGAAGTTTATCTGTAACTTTTATCTAAGAAGGTAAAAGCGATATCTCGGCCGCTCGATGATTTGATTTGACTTATGTGTCGGGCCCGGTCAGAACTGAATTGATGTGTTCGATTAAGTTCTATGTCAAATAAATCAGAGATCGAGAAACCTAAATGCTTGACTAACCATTCCATAGGATTGTCAGCATGATATCTAACAGAGGACTGTACGATCCCTTATCTAAAGGACAAGACTGATTAGATCAGAGTTTGACAGCGTCTTTGAGAGCTATGATTGCAAACCAAATTGTACTAGTGCATATAGTTACTAGACTTATCTAAGTGGGAGACTGTTGGAATAGTGTCTAAGGCTACAACTATATTAGGCAAGTATTTAACCCGGTTGTGCATGGTCCTTTTGGGTTGCCTTCACCATAGCAACTTGATAGGATGATTTATTAAGAGAGAATAAATATTATTAATATATTATGGGAATAATATAAAGAATAATAATATTGTTATTTGATTAATATAAGTCATAGAATTAATTGGAATTAATTTGGTGACTTAAAGAGATTAATTAAATAAGAGGGTATAAACTGTCAATTGTTTGATAGTTAAACTTAGACTGTAAATCCATATAGATATGTATTGGACGGATTCTAGAAGCTTGGGATAGCTTCAAATCGTCCAAGGGGTTATCTAAGGAATGGATTTGGATATCTTTAAGAGAAGATTATCCAATTAGGGTTTAGGTTGTAACCCTTAAGGAGTCTACAAGTATAAATAGACCTTATGGCATAAGGAAATCGGGACTTCATCTAAAGTATAGAAACCCTGGCCGATTTCCTCCTCTCTCCTCTCTCTCAAATCATCCTCCTTGCTATTTGGTGTTTGTAAGCCATTAGAGGAGTGACAATTGTGACTCTAGAAGCTCCAAGACATCAAGATCAACAAGGAATTCAAAGGTATGATTCTAGATCTGTTTTAACATTGTTCTTATTCCTAAATAGTCATTAGAAGTCTTGGATTCAAAGCATGTTTAATTAGAAAGCCTAGATCCAAGCATTAGGGTTTTGCATGCGCACATAGGAAAGTTCTTAAGGCTAAAACCCATCAGAAGGCACCAATGTCGGACCATGGTTTATATTTTAGGATGCTAGATGTCTGCATGACTCTTTCATGTGTTATGTGATGGTATGCTTATCGGGTAAGGCCTGATGTCGGGCGGGGCTTTATAATTGTACAGTATGTTATTGTCTTTGTGATTATTGCACATGTTCGTAGGATTATATGTTTATATGATTATATGTGTAGTGGGCGGGGCCTGATGACCGACATATATGTATTCCGAGTGGGGCTCGATGTCGGGCGAGGCCCGATGCTGGGCGGGACCTGATGCTGGGCGAGGCTCGATGAAGGGAGGGGGCCCAGTATGTGATTATTATGTATGGAATGTGGTACTTTGGGGAACTCGTTAAGCTTTGTGCTTATGGTTTTATGGTTATGGTTTCAGGTACTTCTGGTTCGGAAGGGAATGACCCGACTTGATCGCAGCGCAACCACTCATGTTTCCGCATTATGATGGTTCTGAGATTGTACTCTAATAATTGTTACCTTATAAAATACTTTTAAATATTTTGAAAAATGATGTTGAATGTTGAGTTAAAGATAATTAATGTTTTGATTGAATTAAAAATGAAATTTTTACCTCATAAATTCAAGATGTTATATATATATATATATATATATATATATATATATATATATATATATATATATATACACACACACACACACGTGTGTGTGCGCGCGCATGCATGCATATGCTTTAAATATTTTACCATGCACAAATATATATATATATATATATATATATATATATATATATATATATATATATGTTGCACAAATTAAAATAATATAGTTAAAATTTAACAAATATGTGTTATTGAAAATATTTTTACCGTTATTTTATTTGTCTAAAGCTATTTTTGATATAAGGTTTAGTTTTTGATAGTTTTTATACATGTTGTCCGTTTGCATCTCCCTTATTGTATAATGATAATTAAATTAATGAAACTTATGACTAGTTAGTTTGTTGAATAATAATAATAATAATAATAATAATAATAATAGTATTTAAAAAAGGTTTAATTTTGGATATTTTTTAGTTTTCATGATGGAAGCCTAAGAGTCAAGAGGTGAAATTTTTCATAACATGCTTTTGCACATCTAAAATATTAATAAAATTGTGTGATTGACCTCCCACAATTACCATATGCCCAGGTTGAGGTTGAGGTTGATGTGGACAATTTAAATGATAAGGTTTACTAATAATGTTATATGAATAAAATAATAAAATTAATTTTTTAATATAGAGGAAAAACAAACAAAAAAGTATTCCATGATTTTGTCAAATCATACATGTTAGTTGTATAAAGTTGAAACAAAAAATTAATATATTTATGTATGAATTTTGACACGTAACTCGTTACTGTAATTACGTCTTAAATGTGATATTAAATTAGCGACATCTTAACTCCTTATTTATACATGTTATATTTTTATCACTTACTTCAAGTCATCGATAGACGATTAAGAAATTCCTATATGAAGTTTGTTAATACTTTTGTTGTTTTAGTTATTTACTTATTAATTTGTACAACTGTAATGGTTTGTGGTAGAAAGATCGTTGGAGGGGAGAAGAAATCTTGCAGAAATGTAAATGTACGTGCTGCACTTAAAAACGCGAGAACAAATTACATTGGAGCTAAACTTGGTGTCAAACTTGTTGCTACGATAATCAAGAATTTAGGTGGAAAAGTTGAAGGCCTGGGCAAAGGACAGACAAGAGGAAATCATTTAGGTGTGTTTGTAGGTAATAATAAAGAAAGGGCCGATAACATGTTCAAAAATGTGGGAGTGGCTATTAATAGCGGTGATGGTGGCAACACACCTTGAGGCATGATTTCGTGCTTTAGGAGATGAAAATGGTGCTGGAAAATAATGATAGGTTGAATATGCAAACATTTTATCTCTTTTATGTATTATATATTTATGTCTTAAAAATCAATAAAATCTTGGATGCTTTGATATTTTAATTAATTTTCGTGTGTATATATATATATATATATATATATATATATATATATATATATATATATATATATATATATATATATAAAGATCCATATATTACATGAGTTCATTTAAAAGAAATATAAATATAAAAATTCTAAACATTTGAAAAAGTTTGAATTAATAAGAAAAATTAGAAAAATATTGATTTATTAAAATTAAAGTGTTTTTTTTTTCTTTTAAATTTAAACAAATAATTTAAATAAATAGACAAAAAAAAACTAATGAGCTTTAATTTGAGAATTTTGAAATTAAAAGGTAACTTTATTAACGAAATTGATATCCATTTATTATTACATTTATTGTAATTATTATATTAAAATATTATATGAAATTTAATAAAATAGAAAAACTTATAAAATGACATGTGGAAAAATAATTAATTCAAAATAACCACAAAATGACATTTGACAAATTAAATAAGAGTGTGACATATGACAAAAAAATATTCATTTATTAGAGTGTGTGTGTGTATATATATATATATATATATATATATATATATATATATATATATATATATATGAACCGCAAAAATATAAGAACCCTAGAAACTTATATTTTTAGCTTTATAATGAAGGGTGTATATGTAATTTCTCAAATATTATAGATGTTTTTGTCAATTGTGAAATTTTAATTAAATCTTCTCTAAGGGTATTCGTGTGTCACAATTAGGAATTTTTGTGCCTTGTAACCAACACTTAAACCAATTTATGAATCAAAAACATAAGAGCATGAATGATGCATACTCTATGTCAGCAAAATTTCAATCAAACACCCATGCAAGCAATTCAAATAGTCATTAAGCAATTGGAAACCCTAAAAGTCTTGTTTAAGTCCATTTTGGACTAGGACTTCCTTATTGGGCCTAATGGACCAATAAGCTTCCAATTTGGCTATCTTGGGCTTAGAACTCTTAAATGGGCTCTAATTGGACCCACTTCCATTTAATTCAATATTTTGGGTCATATTGGGCCTAGAATGAGATAGATTAATTATATGAACCATTTTAGACCATAATTAACCTAATCTAACCTAATGGGTCATAAAAATCATATTTATATTTTTTTAGGCCAAAAATCATCCAACCTAGATATAACATGGGCTTAAGGGCAAAAAGCCCAAAAACCTCCTCTCACCCTCCCCATTCTCGGCCCAAGCCCAAAAGAAGAGGAGAGTTGACTTTGTGAGTGACACCTCACAATTGTTCAAGGGACATCCATGCATGAAGACTCAAACATCCATGCACTCACATACTTCCAAGTCTAGCTACTCTTTTTCTCCCTCTCTCTCTTGCTCTCGGCCGAGTTCAAGCACATACACACACACACATTTCACTCACTTTTCTCTCAAGGAAACACTCTCATAACTCATCCATATTTCGAGATCTAAGAAGGAATCAAGGGGATTTTTACACAAAAATCATCATCTAAGGTAAGAAATCTCTTAGATCCTTAAGCTAGCTACTTCATTTCATCCAAAAATCACCTCTTAATTCATTCAAACTCATGATCTAGCACCTAAGAAGCATCCAAGTTCGAAATCTTCCAAGGAAGGTTGCTAAGGCCGAAATTCTTCTCATTTTCTTCCAAAAACCGAAATCACACCCAAAGGTGAGCTTCATACCCCCTCTTTTTCGGTTTTTATAAGTTTTGTGGGGGAGAATACAAGCAAATGTGTAGATCTATGAGTATATGTATGCCTTGTGTGATTTTTATGCTTATATGTATGGTCTTATGTGATTGTGATGTTTATACTAGCCAAAAGAACCTAAAAACCGAGATCTACAATATGATGAATGAAATAAGTATAACTTATACCATTTCACACTAATCAATTCTAGAAAAAATAACCAAGTTGGTTAATATGAACATTTTTGGACGTAAAACCCATTTTTGGGCTCAAAATGCTAAAATACAAAACTAAGGGGCCCAAAACGACAAAATATAGATTCTGAAGGTTGAGATGAGACTAAACAGTTTCTAATATGTATTTTCTGAATATTAACACTTTTGAAGGGTTAAAAATGTGAAATTTAAACATAATGGGCCAAAATGGGCTTTTCGGCCCAATAAAGCCCCAAATTGCGAAAATTTTGAGTTGGAGGGGCTGAAACTGCACATTTCTGTAAAACAGGGGATTACTAGTGTACCAAATCTATTTCATGGGTCAAAAATGCTTTTCCAATTAAAAAGGGACCAAAGATGCAAAAATTTTCCATTTTGGGTCAAAATTGTAAAAGTTACGAAAATGGAGGTTTCAACCGAAAAATTTTCATTTTTGAAGGACTTAAGCTGTTTATCAAGTAAATTTGTGCTAAAAATGTCTTTCCAATAAGTTTTGATACTAAAGTGTCAAGAAAAATAGTTTAAGGACTAAACCGGAAATTCTTTTATACTCAAAGGGTTAAAAGTGTAAATTTTATCCGGGGAAGGGCTTAAGAAGATAAACTCACATTCTTAAAACAATGGATCCCTTAAAATAAAAATACGAGTACTACGTCTACCGGCGAAACGTAATAATAAATACACCTTCAACACCAAAATCGTTACCAAACGAATTGATTCGGTCTCGAATCAATAACGAATCAAAAATCAATAAACAATGACACTTCAATACACACGCGGAAGTTTACGAGAAGTCAATACACCATCTTTGGGCTCGAAAGTTTCAAATCGTGTTTGTTGGGCCTAGCTAGCCCAATGACATGATCTTTAGGCCCGAAGGGAACGCGCTTACATGTTATTGGCCTTATATGACCTAATTCCGTGTAAAAGGACTTTCAATAGCTTTATTGTGCTGTTCGGCCCCAAGGGTCCTTTGGTACTGCTAGCAAAGCCGAGAAGTCAAATGCGAGTCGGGCCAAGTGCCTTTCGCATTCACGATAGCCTTGAACGACTTATGGAAATAACGGGGGCTTCGCACCCTCTTTTCTCCTCGGTTGTGGGGCTATGAGAAGTCAGGGTGGTTGGATTAAGTGAGTAGTACGGACGACGCCTAAGGGATCGTTTGTATAGTTGTAAACTAGTCATTTCATTAATGCATGCGTGATTATAACGACTCACAACCCATAATTAATCCAATGTCACCTGGAATTATAGAAAACAACGTCGTATCGGAATAATACTAACTAAGCCACGTAATTTGATGTATTGGGAAAACATCGGGTTTTCCCTGGGAAATTCAACACCCTTAATTATGTGATATATATACAAAGTCTAACAATTATTCACGTTTATAATAATCAACAAGCATACTTACGGGTCTTCACACTTTTTCTCATATACAACATTTTTTTTAGAAAATATCGGATTTTCTGAGGTTTTCAAAACTATACAAATCATTTCTTTTCAAACCTTACTTATGAACTCACCAACATTTCATATGTTGACGTTTTCCAAAATACTTGTATTCTCAGGTAACAGGTAAATCGAAGAAAAATGTGTCCAATTATGTCATGATGTTTGTTTAAATAATATCGAACGGTTTATGTTTTGGAATTGTAATGTTTTGAAACAATGTACTGAATGTAAACAATACCATTTGTAATATTTCAATGCATGGTGATGAATGATGTTATGATTCATGTATATTCATTGTGATGGTATTCAATTGAGTCACAATAGCCCTCGGACGTTTCCGCCGGCTGGTTCGGGAGTGTGACAGGTTGGTATCAGAGCTCTGTTTATAGTGAACTAGCATATCTAGCCACACATTGATATGCAACTATAAACCAAAAGAGGGACTAACACAACTCTGAACAAAACAAGTAAAACATAACAATAAAACACCCTTGCTTGTATTAGGAACGAGAACCTAACACCGAATCAAACAAGATAATGCTAGTATCTCGGTTAATCCAGGACTGTTCTTAGTTGTATCAAGGAACGGATGTAGCCTGATCAACCACATTCCTACCAAGGTATCACTACCACACGTCCTGAGGAGATCGTGATAGCTAGGGAACCTAAAAACATACCCCTTTATCACCAAAAGGAGAACGTCTGTTTAGTCTGTACAATAGTGGTAGCATCCTAGGAATAATGGTAGCATATTTACACACTCTCGTAGACAGCATGGTTGGTTTCCATCACCCCGGAGATCCTTACTTCCCTAACCAGGGAAATAACGGATGGATCAACGAAGAGCCTGAGGAAGACCCCGAGGAGGAATCTGACGGGGAACCGGAGGCAGGAGCCGAGGGCGAGCCTGCCGAACCAGAAGAAGATGAAGGAAACTTTGAGGAGGAACCTGACGACAGCGAAGGGGGTGATTCGGATGCGGAGTCCGAAGTCATCAACCCCCCTTACCCAATTAGGGTGCCTGCTTATCGGGTGGGCCCCACTGGTCCTACACCCCCCTGGGGTATTGATCTTTGGAGATGGAGCAGACAGCAGGGACAGCGACCCCCGTTCGGCATGTCACGCGAGTTCTTTGACCTGAGGGACGGAGGACCGGCCGATCGAGCCCTTCCGGTCATGGTGAGACGGTTACGGAATACTGGCAACCTTGCTCAGAGCACCGCCGACCAGGTACGCCAACTGTGGACTAGGGTCGAGTGTGCATAGCAGGAGACACGAGACGTCCTTCGAGAGTTCCATATGAGGCAGGTGAGGTGGGAGTCTCGACTCCAGGACGCAAAACGACAGGTGACTCGTCTTCAGGGAGCATCCACTTCCTCAGCACCATCCCCGGGCATAGCTCATCGCGATTAGGGATAGGCTTATCTGACTAGGCCATTAGGATCTATGCTATGTACCCCGACTCTATGTTTAAGTGACTACACTACTCATAGAGTCGTTATGCTGTCAAACTAATATCACTTATGTATGCTCTTTCGAGCAAAATTTTCATGTATCAAACGCGGATAATATTAGTGAACTTTTACGTGTTTTATTATGACATTACAAATTGCAATGTGTTGCGAATCCATGATTATATGCTAATTTGTAGAAGTACTTAAGTTCGTACCAAGCACCTAGTCAGTAGGATCACAACCTCACAGAAACCACATGCACTTAACATCTTTCCGTTTCATGACAGAAAGATGCCTCACCGACCTACTTGCGGAAACCCTGGACCAACCCCACCCGAAGTTGACTCCACTGCATTCCAGGGAGCCGTATCTGCTGCGGTCACTGCAGCTATGGCACAAATTCACCAAGGGAACAACGGAGCAGGCAACGGGCAAGGGGCGGGGAGTTCGAACAATGGAATGAATCAAGGGCCCACCAAAACCTGTACCTACAAGGACTTCACAAACGCCAAACCACGAACCTTTAACGGCACCGGAGGAGTGATCACCCTAAAACGATGGATCGAGAAGGTGGAATCGGTGTTCGAGATATGTGATTTCCCTGAAGAGATGAAAGTTAAGTTTGCTGCATGCACTTTTGTCGACCAAGCGCTCACTTGGTGGAACGGGCACGTGGAAGCCGTGACACTCCCCGTAGCCAATTCCATTCCATGGACAGAAATGAAGGAAATGCTGATGGCCGAATATTGCCCTCGTGGTGAGATTCAGAAAATGGAGCAAGAGTTGTGGAACCTCACTGTACGGAATGTTGATATCGATGCCTACATATCAAGATTTAGTGAACTATCTCTGTTATGTCCGGGTATGATCACCTCGGAAGGAAAGAAGATTGAGCGATTCATCTGGGGACTAACCTCTCTGATCCAAGGAAACGTGATAGCTGCAAATCCTGAAACTTTCGACAGTGCTAAGAGATTGGCGAAGAAGCTGTATGACCACAACAACAAGAAGGGTGAGAAGCCAGCGGAGGCTGAAGGAAAGAAGGAAGGTGATGGCAAGAAGGGGAAGAACAACAAGAGGAAGGGGCGTCAAGGCCCCGAGACTTCTAAGAAGCAGCAGACAGTGGTAGTTAATGCTGCCACCGCACAAGTTCCGGCCACACCACATGCTCCAGCCTCAGCTGCTTCGAATGCTCCTAGACCTTATTCTGGTAATCTTCCCAAGTGCAACAAGTGCGGTTTCCATCACAATGGAGAGTGCAAGGAGCTGCAGTGCACCGGTTGCAATCGGAAGGGGCACACGGCAAGGTATTGCAGGACTTACCCTCCTCAGAATCAACAACAGGGAAACAGCAACAACAACAACAACCGCAACAACAACAACATCAACCCCGGCGGCAACAATGCTGGGCCTAGCCACACCTGCTATGGGTGTGGGAGGACTGGGCATTTCCGCCGAGATTGCCCTAACAACAACAATCCCGTAAATGGAGGAACAGGAAGGGTGTTGACCATGGGTCAGGGGGAGGCGATTCAGGATCCCGCCGTTGTTACCGGTACGTTTCCCCTAAACCACACTTATGCATGCATCCTATTTGACACCTGAGCCGAGCGAAGTTTTGTGAGCAATAAGTTTAAACATTTATTATAACAACAACCCCAGAAGCTCAATGAAACCTTTACGGTGGAAATGGCTAATGGGAAAACCGAATCCACTGGGGAAATCTACACCGGATGTACCCTAACCTTAAATCAACACGTCTTTCGAATAGACTTAATGCCTGTTTCCATTAGGAGTTTTGATGTGATTATTGGCATGGACTGGTTAAGCCCCCACCATGCTGAAATTATGTGTCACGAGAAGGCCGTTCGCCTTCACCTTCCCAATCACGAAACCCTAGTTATTTACGGAGACAAACCTAGCACGAACCTTCACCTCATCTCGTGCATCTAGGCACATAAGCATCTACGAAAGAACGATTTGACGTTTCTGGCTCACATAGTGGATAAAACCAAGGAAGAGGTTAACATTCAAGACATTCCCGTAGCACATGAATTCCCAGACGTATTTCCTGAAGATCTTCCTGGAATATCCCGAGAGAGACAAGTTGAGTTCTGAATTGACCTCGTTCCAGGAGCAACTCCTCTCGCTAAATCGCCCTATCGGCTAGCTCCTGCTGAAATGCAGGAATTGTCCAGCCAACTCAGTGAACTCCTGGGCAAGGGATTCATCCGACCTAGTTACTCGCCATGGGGAGCTCCAGTCTTCTTTGTCAAAAAGAAGGACATGTCTTTTAGAATGTGCATCGATTACAGGGAGTTAAATAAACTCACTGTCAAAAATCGCTATCCACTCCCACGAATCGACGATCTATTTGACCAGCTCCAAGGAGCTAGTTACATCTCTAAGATAGATCTACGATCCGGATACCATCAACTCAAAGTCCGGGAAGAGGATATTCCTAAAACCGCTTTCCGAACTCGTTACGAACATTATGAATTTGTCGTAATGCCCTTCAGTCTAACGAATGCTCCTGCCGCATTTATGGATCTGATGAACCGAATCTGTCAACCATTCCTCGACAACTTTGTCATCGTCTTCATTGACGACATTCTCGTTTATTCCCGAAGCGAGGAAGAGCATGGCCAACATCTCCGACAAATCCTAGAAACTTTGCGATCGGAAAAGCTATACGCAAAACTCTCCAAGTGTGAGTTCTGGCTCCGTAGCGTGAACTTCCTAGGTCATGTTGTTAGTGAAGATGGAATTCATGTGGATCCCTCTAAGGTCAAAGCCGTTGAAGGATGGGCCGTTCCGACAACACCCATAGAAATTCGTCAATTCTTAGGCCTAGCGGGCTACTATAGGAGGTTCATTCAAAACTTCTCTAAGATCGGCAAGCCACTTACCTCACTTACACAAAAGGGTGTACCATTCAAATGGATGGAAAAACAAGAAGTTGCATTCCGAACCCTGAAGCAGATGCTCTGCAGCGCCCCGGTACTATCTCTACCAGAGGGAACGGAAGATTCCGTGGTCTACTACGACGCGTCAAATCAGGGTTTAGGTTGCGTTCTCATGCAACGTGGAAGAGTGATAGCTTACGCATCCCACCAACTAAAAACGCACGAAGTGAATTATACGACCCATGACCTAGAATTGGGAGTCGTGGTCTTTGCTCTGAAGATTTGGAGGCATTACCTTAATGGTACAAAGTGCACCATCTTCACAGACCACAAGAGTCTCCAGCACATCTTGAATCAGAAAGAGCTGAATATGAGGCAACGAAGATGGGTGGAGTTATTAAATGATTACGAGTGTGAAATCAAGTATCACCCAGGCAAGGCCAATGTAGTAGCTGATGCATTGAGCCGGAAAGAGTACTCTAATCGTCATGCAAAAACTCTATCGATAACCATCCAATCTTACCTAACCACTCAGATTAGGGTAGCCCAGTCAGATGCCATGAAGACGGAAAACAGAGCAAGCGAAGCATTACGCGGAATGGAAAAGAACCTAGAGGTGAGAGAGGACGGAGTATACCATTTCAAGAATCGTATTTGGGTCCCTAAACTCGGAGGATTTAGGGAGGTAGTCATAAAGGAAGCCCATGAGACGCGATACTCCATCCATCCTGGACCGGACAAGATGTATTTGGATATTAAACAACACTATTGGTGGCCTAACATGAAGGCAGAAATTGCCACCTATGTCGGTAAGTGCCTTACTTGTGCCAAGGTAAAGGTGGAGTACCAGAAGGCCTCAGGATTATTACAGCAACCGGTGATTCCCGAGTGGAAGTGGGAAGGGATTTCTATGGATTTTGTGACCAAGCTACCCAAGACGTCGGGCGGATTAGACACTATATGGGTAATAGTTGACCGACTGACGAAATCCGCCCATTTCCTGCCAATAAAAGAATCATACAAGATGGAGAGACTGACGTGTTTATACATTCGAGAAATCGTGAGACTTCATGGAATACCAGTGTCTATCATCTCAGATAGAGACAGTAGATTCACTTCACATTTTTGGCAATCACTTCAGAAAGCACTCGGAACCCATCTCGACATGAGCACCGCTTATCACCCACAAACGGACGGTCAAAGAGAACGAACCATTCAGACGCTCGAAGACATGCTTCGCACATGTGTGATAGACTTTGGGGAGTCTTGGGACATCCACTTACCCTTAGTTGAATTTTCTTATAACAACAGTTACCATTCGAGCATCAAAGTCGCTCCTTTCGAAGCACTATATGGACATAAGTGTAGATCACCGTTGTGTTGGGCTGAGGTGGGTGACACCTAGCTAGCAAAGACACTAGCATCTGACAAGGCGCTAACGGGACTAGAGATCATTCGTGAAACCACAGAAAAGATAGTTCAAATCAGAGCTCGATTACAAGCATCACGTGACCGACAGAAGAGCTACGCTGATAAACAGCGAAAGCCCTTAGAGTTTCAGGTCGGGGATCGAGTGCTATTAAAAGTTTCACCTTGGAAAGGAGTCATTCGTTTTGGAAAACGGGGAAAACTGAACCCACGATACATTGGACCTTTCGAGATCGTTGCCTGAATAGGTCCAGTGGCGTACAAACTACAGCTACCCGCGGAGCTAAACAGTGTACACCCCGTGTTCCATGTCTCCAATCTAAAGAAGTGCCTATCAGATGAAACGCTCGTCATTCCCCTTGACGAGATTGAAATCAACGAGAATCTCCTGTTCGTTGAAGAACCGGTTGAAATCATGGACAGGGAGGTGAAGCGTACTAAGCAAAGCCGCATCCCGATCGTGAAAGTATGGTGGAACGCGAAGCGTGGGCCAGAATTCACGTGGGAACGCGAAGACCAAATGAAGAAAAAATACCCTCACCTATTCTAGCATTCTCAAATCTAGCTTTCAAAAGAATTTCGGGACGAAATTCCCTCTAACGGGGGGATGATGTCACAATTAGGAATTTTTGTTCCTTGTAACCAACACTTAAACCAATTTATGAATCAAAAACATAAGAGCATGAATGATGCATACTCTATGTTAGCAAAATTTCAATCAAACACCCATGCAAGCAATTCAAATAGTCATTAAGCAATTGGAAACCCTAGAAGTTCTTGTTTAAGTCCATTTTGGACTAGGACTTCCTTATTGGGCCCAATGGACCAATAAGCTTCCAATTTGGCTATCTTGGGCTTAGAACTCTTAAATGGGCTCTAATTGGACCCACTTCCATTTAATTCAATATTTTGGGTCATATTGGGCCTAGAATGAGATAGATTAATTATATGAACCATTTTAGACCATAATTAACCTAATCTAACCTAATGGGTCATAAAAATCATATTTATATTTTTTTAGGCCAAAAATCATCCAACCTAGATATAACATGGGCTTAAGGGCAAAAATCCCAAAAACCTCCTCTCACCCTCCCCATTCTCGGCCCAAGCCCAAAAGAAGAGGAGAGTTGACTTTGTGAGTGACACCTCACAATTGTTCAAGGGACATCCATGCATGAAGACTCAAACATCCATGCACTCACATACTTCCAAGTCTAGCTACTCTTTTTCTCCCTCTCTCTCTTGCTCTCGGCCGAGTTCAAGCACATACACACACACATTTCACTCACTTTTCTCTCAAGGAAACACTCTCATAACTCATCCATATTTCGAGATCTAAGAAGGAATCAAGGGGATTTTTACACAAAAATCATCATCTAAGGTAAGAAATCTCTTAGATCCTTAAGCTAGCTACTTCATTTCATCCAAAAATCACCTCTTAATTCATTCAAACTCATGATCTAGCACCTAAGAAGCATCCAAGTTCGAAATCTTCCAAGGAAGGTTGCTAAGGCCGAAATTCTTCTCATTTTCTTCCAAAAACCGAAATCACACCCAAAGGTGAGCTTCATACCCCTCTTTTTCAGTATTTATAGGTTTTGTGGGGGAGAATACAAGCAAATGTGTAGATCTATGAGTATATGTATGCCTTGTGTGATTTTTATGCTTATATGTATGGTCTTATGTGATTGTGATGTTTATACTAGCCAAAAGAACCTAAAAACCGAGATCTACAATATGATGAATGAAATAAGTATAACTTATACCATTTCACACTAATCAATTCTAGAAAAAATAACCAAGTTGGTTAATATGAACATTTTTGGACTTAAAACCCATTTTTGGGCTCAAAATGCTAAAATACAAAACTAAGGGGCCCAAAACGACAAAATATAGATTCTGAAGGTTGAGATGAGACTAAACAGTTTCTAATATGTATTTTCTGAATATTAACACTTTTGAAGGGTTAAAAATGTGAAATTTAAACATAATGGGCCAAAATGGGCTTTTCGGCCCAATAAAGCCCCAAATTGCGAAAATTTTGAGTTGGAGGGGCTGAAACTGCACATTTCTGTAAAACAGGGGATTACTAGTGTACCAAATATTTCATGGGTCAAAAATGCTTTTCCAATTAAAAAGGGACCAAAGATGCAAAAAATTTCCATTTTGGGTCAAAATTGTAAAAGTTACGAAAATGGAGGTTTCAACCGAAAAAAATTCATTTTTGAAGGACTTAAGCTATTTATCAAGTAAATTTGTGCTAAAAATGTCTTTCCAATAAGTTTTGATACTAAAGTGTCAAGAAAAATAGTTTAAGGACTAAACCGGAAATTCTTTTATACTCAAAGGGTTAAAAGTGTAAATTTTATCCGGGGAAGGGCTTAAGAAGATAAACTCACATTCTTAAAACAATGGATCCCTTAAAATAAAAATACGAGTACTACGTCTACCGGCGAAACGTAATAATAAATACACCTTCAACACCAAAATCGTTACCAAACGAATTGATTCGGTCTCGAATCAATAACGAATCAAAAATCAATAAACAATGACACTTCAATACACACGCGGAAGTTTACGAGAAGTCAATACACCATCTTTGGGCTCGAAAGTTTCAAATCGTGTTTGTTGGGCCTAGCTAGCCCAATGACATGATCTTTAGGCCCGAAGGGAACGCGCTTACATGTTATTGGGCCTTATATGACCTAATTCCGTGTAAAAGGACTTTCAATAGCTTTATTGTGCTGTTGGGCCCCAAGGGTCCTTTGGTACTGCTAGCAAAGCCGAGAAGTCAAATGCGAGTCGGGCCAAGTGCCTTTTGCATTCACGATAGCCTTGAACGACTTATGGAAATAACGGGGGCTTCGCACCCGCTTTTCTCCTCGGTTGTGGGGCTATGAGAAGTCAGGGTGGTTGGATTAAGTGAGTAGTACGGACGACGCCTAAGGGATCGTTTGTATAGTTGTAAACTAGTCATTTCATTAATGCATGCGTGATTATAACGACTCACAACCCATAATTAATCCAATGTCACCTGGAATTATAGAAAACAACGTCGTATCGGAATAATACTAACTAAGCCACGTAATTTGATGTATTGGGAAAACATCGGGTTTTCCCTGGGAAATTCAACACCCTTAATTATGTGATATATATACAAAGTCTAACAATTATTCACGTTTATAATAATCAACAAGCATACTTACGGGTCTTCACACTTTTTCTCATATACAACATTTTTTTTAGAAAATATCGGATTTTCTGAGGTTTTCAAAACTATACAAATCATTTCTTTTCAAACCTTACTTATGAACTCACCAACATTTCATATGTTGACGTTTTCCAAAATACTTGTATTCTCAGGTAACAGGTAAATCGAAGAAAAATGTGTCCAATTATGTCATGATGTTTGTTTAAATAATATCGAACGGTTTATGTTTTGGAATTGTAATGTTTTGAAACAATGTACTGAATGTAAACAATACCATTTGTAATATTTCAATGCATGGTGATGAATGATGTTATGATTCATGTATATTCTGAGTTGGGTTGACTTTTTGACCTTTTGACCTCTTGACTCGGACTAGATTTTGACCAAGTTTGACATAAGGGTATTTTGGGTATTTTGAGCTATAGTCTGTTGTATGCATTATGTATTCTGTTGTGTGCAATATTTTGGGGGAACTAATTAAGCTTTATACTTATCCAGTTGTTTATGTTTTCAGGTTCTATCGGTGATAGCGGGAAGGCAAAGGCATAACTGTACACACACATCAGTAGCATTGAGGATTCTGTGTTTATTATATTACTCTGATTTTCGACAATTGTAATTTGGAATAAATGGTATTCTTAAAATGGATTTATAACTGTGAAGTTTTATCTTAAATAAAATGAAAATTTTTGGTTGTGAAAATGGGATGTTACAAGTTGGTATCAAAGCCCTGGTTTGAGGGATTTGGAGGAACACTTGCGAGAATCCAAACTCAAACTAGGATCCAAGAATTTTCACAAAATGTTTTTGAAAAAGAAATTTATAATAAAAGGTTTGGGTTAGGGGCATGGGCTCGATCTCTTGTCATGTTTTTGTTTGATTGTTGGCTTGGGATCGGAAATATGGACCTTTACTTAATCTTCGTTTTACAAGAAGATGCGGTGTGTACAGTCAGCTAAAGCCCGAACAGGAGAATGGTTTCCAAAATACACATACTTGTTATATGTGTTGAATTTTGAATTTGTTGATATGTGAATTGTTAGAAAAACATGTTGATGGATAAGCTAAAGTTCTTATAGGAACTATTGGATAGGAATACCTTATGGTACAAAGAATTGCTTGACATATGATATTTGATTGTGTGATTTCTAAATGTATGTTGTATAGTTGTATACGGCCAGGATTAAATAGCCTTAGAATGATTGACTTATCCATATTTCTAGTTCCTTGTTTGTTTGTGGATTTAGGGTAGATTTGATTATTCGAAAGTCTATCTAACCCCATGTTGTGTACAACAAGCATTCACAAAGCAACCAACGGTGCAGGAGCGAGGATGATCCTAGGGGAGTGCTTATGAAGTTAGTTGTAACTCATAGGAACATGTAGGTCTTAGCACACCTAGGAGTGGTCTAGTGCATTGACTTAGGACCTTGGGATGAATTATGAATCGAATACGAATAGGTGTGGAAGGTAGTATGGGTCCGTACTACTGAAAGCATAGGATCTGTATGAGAGTTAGAAGGAATCTTGAGGTTACTAAGGAACTAATAGGTGCACATTTGGTGTATTGAGCACTGTGTTTTGATGTCTGGTCTTTCCGTTGTATATTTTTAGTATGGTGGCTACCGGAGGTGTAGGATCAGGTGTTGGTGGCATTGTGAGGGTAGGTCTGAGTGATGAGGAGATCTGTGGGATCATTGCTGCTGAAAAGGCCGATGTGATTCTTGAGTTGTTTAGGTCGATCAAGATTGCGATGATCGAGGAGTTTGATCGGCATTATGCCACCGTCATGTTGGTTGCTGTTGTTGTAGCCACTGCATCCGTCACGATTGTAGGATTCCAGATAGTCGGGGTGATGTAGTACCGAGAGTTCGGTTATACGAAGCCTACGGAGTTTAGAATTGACAAGGACCTGATTATTTCTCTAAGATGGATATCAGATGTGGAGGGATGTTTCTACACGTGGCCGTGTCCCGAGGACCAAAAGGTGAAATTAGCATTGAATCTTCTTCGATGGGGTGCGAAGGATTGGTGAAAGTTTGTGACCCATGGATTTTCGCATGCAGAGCGGGCCATGGTGACTTAGGAGTAGTTTTTAGATATGTTCCATGTGGATTATATTTCTCTTGTGGAGCACGTGCGACTAGCACAAGCATGTCTTCTGATTAAGCAGACGATTGATTTGGTGATGGAGATCACCAAGATGTTTATAGAGAGAGCCCTTTTTTGCCTGGAGTATGCCGCTTCAGAGCAGCTACAGATGTCTCGATACTTGAGTATGCTCAAGACGGAGAATCGAGAGTTTGTATCGAATCAACCATATCGGACCTTGACCGGGTTGCAGTCATGCGCCAGAAAGAGGGAGATTGAGTTGGATATCCAGAAGAATGAGGACATGGCAACTTTAGGGCAGTATCAGTGGGCGGCTAAGCGATTCAAGTCCGCCGATCCGAGTTCAGGACCAGCTGAGGGGAGGAGTTCTGAGTGTGGCAGTGCGGGAAGTTTGATAGTGGGAGGTGTATATCTTTTGCATGTCATAAGTGTAGCAAGGAGGGGCAATTTGGCAGTGACTATAGGCAGAGTATACATATGTGTTTCCATTGCGGCCAGGAGGGCCACATTAGAGCTCATTGTTCCCTTCTTATTTTTGGCGAGGTTCAGAACCTTACACCCCTAGCTTGGCAGCTACCTGATGGAAGTTATGGGACTACCAGAGTCCTAGAGACCGAGGTTTGAGTTATCAGTTCTTCGATTTGGTCGGGTACTACATTGTTTATATCATTGTATTTTATGTTTATGTTCTGTAAGTTCAGTTGTAATCTTGAATGATCAGTTGAATGAAATTATCATATTTGGCTCTGGTGTTATGTGATTTCTTATTTTTAATGGATTGATTATTGTCCTTGAAGTTTTTGTTTATGTGTTGGAATTTGTGAATGCTGTTGTGGGTGTAGGTTTTCCTGAGCATCTGGATGTAAAGGGTGAGATCAAGTAGTAGAGTTCAAGTCGGCCAGAAATTTAGAAGGATTGTTGAAGTGGTTAGATTCTAGCCTACTACAAGTGGGGAAGAGTGAAGACCTCATAGCTGGAAGACTAGATGCCAAGGTTCAGTTCTCAGCCAGATTTCTCCAGTTCAGGATTTTCGTGGAATTGTCTAATCATCGCATGTAACAACCCAAAAATTTGGGGTAAAAAATTCATTTTTATTATGGTCAAAACACATATATCGTTTAATTCAACATTCCAAATCATTTCTAATTAAAAACATTTATCATAGTTCATCCCAAAATCACAAAATACGGAAAACATGGGTGTATGCGCTGCGATCAAGTCGGGCCCTTCCTTTCCAAACCAATGATACCTGAAACCATAAACAAAATTGTAATCATGAAGCTTAGTAAGTTCCCCAGAGCATACCCCACATAATCCACCTAATCACATAAACCATATCAATCACATAAGCCATGCATATAAACATATAAGGATGTCGTGGACTCCCTCCAGGGTCTTACTCCAGGATGTCGTGGGCTCCCCCAGGGTCTTATACCTATGTGTCATGGGCTCCCCCATGGTCTTACTTGGAATGCCATATGATCCCCTACATAGTCTAATATCCAAGTGCCATGGGCTCCCCCATGGTCTTTACCTAGAATGTTATGGGCTCCCCCACATGGTCGGATATCCAAGTGTCACGGGCTCCTCCCGGGGTCTTCCATGCAAGTATCACAAAGACAACTAGCATATCACATATCACATAAACAACTAGGATACCGCATATCACATAATCAACTAGCATACTACATATAACATAATGGGCCGGCCTTGGTGCCTTCGACCTATTGGTATGGTGAGGAGACTCACATCACACGGCCGAAGTCCCGCGAATTAATCTTTAGTTATTGGCGGACAAATCCCCGAAATGTCAATATCTAAACAACACCCAATTAACCATTTGGGTTTCAATGCATAACCATAAATTCACACTTGGGGTAAAAGGACCATTTTACCCCTAACCTATATTGGTTAAAAACCAAGACCCAAACTCACACTTTGAAGGCCCAAAAGCCAAATAATCAACCGATGCCCAAACCTCTACATGGTCTTACCTTAAGGCCCAACAATTTATTCTAGTCCAAACACTACGCATTCCGATGGTCCAATATCTCATAATCATCAAAGCCCAATTATGGCTCACTTATGGTCGAATTTTCCAAATTGAGCCCAAGCCTTTCCAATGGGCCTTATCCTAAAGCCCAATAATTTCCTTAGTCCATAAACTTGTTCCCAATTGGCCCACGAAGGCCCACAACAGCTTAGTCCAAGAAATGGCCCAACCCGAGGCCCATAAATTTGAAGTCCAATCTGACTGAGTATGTAGGGCGTACTCAGCTGTACGCTATGCTTACTCGCTTAATGGCTTGTACGTTGCGCGTACTGGCTTGTATGCCCAACGTACTTTCCTCTTAATCTCACTTTTGCCATTAAGCACTTAATGCTTAAACCATAAGTCCAAACCACATATTTGAGTCCCAAATAACGTCTAAACTCATAAAGTCAATGACTTGGTGACTTTGCATGCCCCAAAAAGACCAAATAGCATTATACTTTCATGGAAATGACTCAAACTCCAACATAGTGAAGGGTTTTGAGCACTATAACACTCCTATGGTGCTCATACAACCCTAGATGATTTGGATCTAAGTTTTCTCTACATATACATGCATTATTGTTTTCCAAAGCATGAAGTCTAAACTAGCATACAAAATTTGATTATTGAATCATAAGACTAGTTAGATTGTTTACCTCTTGTTGTAGCTTGTTATCTTTGACCTTTAAGAACTTAGCACCTCAAATGTGATGCCTCTAATAAGTCACAAACACCACCAACAATTGGATGACTTGAAAGAGAGGTTCCAATGCACTAATCCAAGAGTCATGGGTAAACCCTAATCCATACAATTGGGTTATGATTCATATCTCATGTGGGCTAACTCTTCATGGAAACTTACATAAACTTAGCCCATCATGGATCAATAGCCCAAACCATATATATATATATATATATATATATATATATATATATATATATATATATATATATATATATATATATCATTGATTTACATAATCAGTCCCCGTTGATTTAATTAGTCTATCTTTTGATCACTAAATTAATTCTTGATCAATACTAACTAAATAACATGATTTCATATTAATATATTATACTTGTAATATATTAATAAATCATAAATAACCTCTTTCTCAAATGTCCATCCTATCAGATTGTTCTGGTAAAAGCAACCCAAAAGGACCATGCTACTCTCGGGTCAAGTACATACCAATAATACTTATGCGCTTAGACACCTAATCCAACAGTCTCCCACTTGGATAAGTCTATTAACTATAATTGCAAGTACGACTCAAAAACCGACTAGCAATCGTATCTCTTAAAAGCCGTTGTCGAACTCTGATGCGTCCTTTGGATAAGGGATCATATAATCCTCTATTCTTCAAGATATCAGTCGGACAAATACATGGAACAATGTCATACTTATTGTCCAACAGTCTGTTTCCCGATTTCCGATTTGTTTGACATAGAAGTTAATTGAACACATCAATTAAGTCCTGATCGGGCCCAACACATAAGTCAAGACAAAATCATCGAGAGGCCCAAGATATCGCTTTTAATCCTCCAAGAATTAAAAGGAGTAGATAAACTTCGACATTATATGCTTGTACTAACTATTCATTAAATCATACACAATAGTGCATTTTATAACACCAAGTTACTGATGCGTTTTCACACTATCAATGTACAATGAACTCATAGTCAACAATTCATATATCTGGGTTTGAATATTTATATGATATTATCGTCTCACAATCACTCGTGATAAATTCCATGAAGTGATTCATGTGAGCCTGGGTTTAATCCAATACTCAGACCTATGAGCACTCATGAATGTTCTAGCAATCTTTTGCTATGTCTAAACACTTCATACAATCTACAAGCCAAATTCATGATAGTCTTGCCTCAATACCTACTTCCAAAGTATGATTGACCGTGGATAGATTGAATAATCTTCTTATTCTGGAAGTCAAAAATGAAAAATGAAACAATAGTAAACAATTGACACAAGATAGTAACTTTACTTCTAAATAAAACACCTTTTATTTAATCATCAAATGTCAATTACATTTTATCTATTACAAGTTTCTAAACAGTTATCTTAATCGTTGAAACTAATATCGTCCTTCAGCCCAATTCTCCTCGCATGCTGCAAGTGCTTACCCCTAATCAGTCCCTTCATGAGGAGATCTGTTGGGTTCTCATCTGACGATACCCTCTTTACCATGAGGAGTCCTTCTTCCACACGATGTCTTATGAAGTTATATTTTTTTGTCAATGTGCCTGGATTTGCCATGATCCCTTGGTTCCTTGGTTAAGGCGACCACACCCTCATTGTCATAGAAAATCTTCATAGGCTTCTTTACAGCTGGTACAACTCTAAGGTCTCCAATGAAGTTCTTCATCCATATCGCCTCCTTCAACGCTTCGCTTGCTGCTATGTACTCTGATTCGCACGTTGAATTAGCTACAATCTCATGTTTGGAATTTTTCCAAGTTATTGCTCCTACATTCAGGGTAAAAATCCAGCCCGAATGAGAGCGAAAATTATCTATGTCAGTATAAAAGCTGGCGTCACTATACCCTGTGACTCTTAAGTCATCACTCCCACCAAGAGTAAGGACCCGGTCCTTAGTCCTACGTAGGTAGTTAAGAATATTCTTTACCGTAGTCAAGTGAGCTTTACCATGATTCCCTTGATATCTATTGACTATGCTCAAAGCAAAGGCCACATCAGGGCGAGTACAAGTCATAACATACATGATCGAGCCAACTGCGGAAGCATATGATACTCGACTCATCTCAGCTATCTTAGCCTCTATACTCGGACTTTGAGACTTACTCAGTTTGGTATTGCCTTGGATGGGTAAGTCACCTTTCTTGGAATTCTCCATGCTAAATCGTTTCAACACCTTGTCCAAGTAGGTACTTTGACTAAGTCCAATTAGTCGTTTACTCCTGTTTCTCAATCTCCTTATCCCTAGGATGTAAGCAGCTTCTCCAAGGTCCTTCATAGCGAAACACTTCCCAAGCCAAGACTTAACCTCCTACAAGGTTGGAATGTCATTTCCTATGAGTAGTATGTCATCCACATACAACACTAGAAAGATAACTATACTTCCACTAGCTTTGACATATACATAGGACTCATCCTCTCTTCTCGAAAATTCAAACTCTTTGAATTTCTCATTGAAACAAAGATTCCATCTATGAGACGCTTGTTTCATTCCATAAATGGATTTATCAAGCTTACACACTCTATTAAGGTACTTTGCATTAACGAAACCCTCTGGCTGACTCATGTGAACATCTTCAGCCAACTTACCATTAAGGAAAGCGGTTTTGACATCCATTTTCCATATTTCATAGTCATGAAATGCAGCTATGGCTACCATAACCCTTATAGATTTAATCTTCGCTACTGGTGAGAAGGTCTCATCATAATCAACTCCATGAGTTTGAGTAAAGCCCTTCGCAACCAATCATGTGTTATATGTGTGTACATTCCCATCCATGTCAGTCTTCTTCTTGAAGATCCATTTTCACCCGATTGTATTATGACCCGGTATATTGTCAACCAAGTTCCGAACTTCATTGTCATACATGGATTGAATCTCGCTGTCCATAGCCTTTTTCCACTTTGTAGACTCGGGACCTGCCATGGCTTCCTTGTAAATGTATCACCCTCAGATGTTATATGGAAACCATATAAAACAGGTGGAACACTAACTCTACTGGAACACCTCAGAGGTATGGACTCGTCAATTGTTTCAATAGGAGTTTCCTCTTCAGGTTGATCGCTAGTGTTTGAGGTTCCTTCATCACTCAACTTTTGAAGCTCTTAAGGTCAATTTGCCTCCCACTGTCCTCTAAGCATATGAGTTCTCTCTCGCGAAAGACTCCTCTCCTCGCAATGAAGACAACATTGTTACTTGGTCTATAGAAGAGATATCCAAAGGACTTATGTGGGTAGCCGATGAAAATACAACGCTCACTACGAGGTTCGAGCCTATCATGAGTCTCGCGTCTCAAGAAAGCCTTGCAACCCCAAACCTTGATGTGTGCTAACGAGGGAACCTTCCCTATCCACATCTCGGGAGGTGTTTTGGCATCTTCATAGTTGGGACTAGATTAAGGATATGGGAGGCAGTCTCTAAGGCATACCCCCAGAATGAGATAGGTAATGAAGCTCGACTCATCATGGAACGAACCATGTCCAACAAGGTTCGATTGCGCCTCTCAGCCACATCATTAATCTGTGGTGTCCTGGGTGGCGTCAATTGTGAAATAATTCCACACTCCGTAAGATAGTCTAGGAACTCAATACTAAGATACTCACCACCTTGATCGGATCGGAGCATCTTTATCTTCCTGCCCAGTTGATTCTCCACTTCTTGTTTAAACTCTTTGAACTTTTCAAAGGTTTCTGACTTATGCTTGATTAAGTAGATATAACCATATCTGTTGTAATCGTTAGTAAAAGTCACATAGAAGCGGTTAGCATCCCTTGAGGCGGTTCTGAAGGGTCCACACACATCGGTGTGTATGAGATCCAACAAACCCTCACCTCTTTCACAAGTACCAGTGAAGGGTGACTTGGTCATCTTTCCAAGTAAACAAGATTCACATGTGTCATATGACCTTAAGTCGAATGACTCCAACACACCAGCCTTTTGGAGTTGGCCTATGCTCTTCATGTTGCCATGTCCAAGACGACAATGCCACAAGCATGCCTTGTCCAAACTATTCGACAAATCAATATACAACACATTATTTCCTATGTTGTCTACAACCTTCACAGTTTCATATACACCATTACAAGGCAATGCTTTAAAATAAAATACATTATTATAAAAAGCATTAATAGAACCAGTTTCATTATCAAATGAAAATCTAAAACCTTGTTTGTACACACCATGAAAGGAAATAATATTCTTCATCATGTCGGATGAGTAGCAACAATTATTCAAATCTAATTCTAACCCACTACTAAGCAATAAAGAATAAACTTCAATCTTGGTGACAGAAGACATTCTCCTATTCCCCATGATTGTCACACCCCTAAACCAAGGATGGCGGAAACGTTCAGGGGTGGAGGACTTCATGTATAGTATCACAACAATGAGTATAATAGTGCTCAAAGTAAATACAACCAATCATAAATATAATCAGAAAAGAATTACATGGTTTCAAGTATTACATATTTCAATGATTGATCACGACATGATATAAAAATAGTTGTTCAACGCCGTAGCGTTCCATCCTCAAAAGGTTGTGGTTACTTGGTTTCGTTGACTTCCTGCGAATACAAGTAGTTTTGAAAAGTGTCAACAATTAAGTTGGTGAGTTCATAAGCTTTTTAGATAAAGAGTTTGGAAACCGTTCTTTGTAATGTGTCGTGTGTTACCAAGAAAAATCCAATATTTTCCTTATAAAAGTTATGTGGTCCTAAATCCCAGGACCGAGAATAAACAAGTATTTTCCATACTTAAAGATATAAAAGTGGTTTTAAATCGGTAGAAAAACCCTTTTTGATTTGAGGAAAATCCCGTAATGAATGATGCGTAGTCTTAAGTACCAAGACCGAAAGTGTACAGTAATATCCATACTTATTGATATAAAAAGTGATTTTAAATCGACATAAAACCCCTTTTGATTTATGAAAATCCCCGTAAACTTTATGTGTTGTTAACTCCCTATGTGAGTCGCTATAACCATACTATGACTGAATGAACCTGCCACGACGTTTCTCAGGCGTCGAAAGAATGTTATGACACTTGTCACCTGTAGACCTGTAGATCCCACTGTAGCTAGCAGCAAGGTGTGGGGTGTCAAACCCAATATAGATCTATACACAACTATCACGTTCTCCCTACAAGAGACTCTGGTTATAACTACCAGGAATTTTAACCCGTACTCTAGGAGTACTGAGAAGAATATCTCACAATTTAAGTTAATAAGTTTACGTGTGGTGTGCGTGAGTGTAAAACCTTTTTTTGTGGGAATAAAACCTTCTGAAATGTGTTTGTTGTGTTAATGGAAACATAAACCATACCTATTATAGTTTATCAAAATGTTTAAATGTAATAGTTATAACTTTGTTTACTATGGTTAACTACTATATTTGTGAAGGTAAAAACCCTTTTGTTTACCGATAAGTATATATACCTTTTACTAAAATGAAATAACATGCAATATAACAACTAATTAATTTCCATACTTATGAAGGTAAAAATCCATTTGTTTTCTGATGTATGCCAATACACCAAGACAAAATGACATGTAATGTAAAAACATATATTCACATAACGATACACACCTTGCTCAACAAGTTACAAGGTGCAAATGAAGTTGATAACATATTTCTAATGTTAACATTTCTCTTACTGTTCTTAGAAAATTTATAGAAAAATCATCAAATGTCCAAATTAGAATCCGTAAATTCTGAGAATTTGGGAAATGAGTCTAGTTTGTTCATAAATTTTATTATGATTTTTAATGACCTCCAACTTGTGTGAAAAGGTCCATAATCACAGACTGGTCTGGATTTGCTCTTGAAATGATAGGCAGTTTTGTAAAAATCACCATAAATTGTAGAAAAATCGTATCGAGGTGTGCAAGTAGTCATTTTAAAGGTATAAACCTGAACTATTTGCATCTAATTAAGTTGACCAAAACAGTCCATGAATGGAGTTAAACTTTCTTGATGAAAGCTGTTGGAAAAGTTTAGTTATGTTCTTGGTGTTTTAACTTGTATCCCCCCCTCCTTAAAAGTTAAGAAAAACATGAAAAGATAGGGGCATGAACTCACCTTATATGATTTCAGTAGATGGATGATGGAGAAAGGGAGTGTTCCACTCAAGAACACTAAGAAGATGTCTTGAAGGTTCGAAGATCTAACATGAATGCGATGATGTTTGTGTAAAATATCTATGATTTGAGTAGAAGGAAGTGAAATAATTATGTGGAGGATGAATATACTTACCAAAAGTAGAAGGAAAGCCTTGGAAATCTCGAAATTGAGAGAGAAGAGTTAAGAGAAAAGTGTTTGATCTTTTGGTGGAAATGAGAGAAAATGAGTGAAGTGAGGAGAGAGGGTGAGTTTTCCCAGATCTTAGAACGTGAGAATGGATAGAAATGATGATAAAGGACATTGACATGACTAGGGATGGTGGGGAGGGGTGTGGGTTGGTCATGGAGGGGGTATGGGTGGTTGCTTGTGTTATAAAACAAAGAAAGGTCAACACTCCACCTCTTGTACTTCACCCACTCTTCTTGGATAAGATTTATCCCAAAAAACGTGATAAATTAATAAATATGGGGCCTTATATGTTAAAATAAAGTTTTTGGTGAAAATCCTGCGTTAAAACAATTAAAAACGGGGCTAAAACGCAAAACTAGTCGAAAACCGGGAAGAAGAAGCTTTTCTGTGAGACCTCTCGGTACTAGGCCGAGGTTCGGTCCTTACTGCTGCTGGGCCAAAGGTGAGCTTGGAGCGAAATAGCCCGAAGGCGAAATGGAGCGAAGCTGAAAGGAAGGCTCGGTCCGAAGGGAGGTTCGGTGCTCAGGCGAGGTTCGGTCCGAAGGGACCTTCGGGTTCGGTCTATGCAAGCCTTCAGTCCGAGATAGGGTAGTTCGCTTCTGACAAGTTTGGTTCCTAAGAGGGTTCTGCTGCTTAAGACTGATTTTCGCGTAGACTTCCGTTTTCGAGCTGTTTTTTGACCCGGTTAAGGGTCGGGATGGCCCGAAAGACTATAAAAAGTTTAAGGAACTTTTGAGAGAGATTTGGGAGAGATTTCACATACTTGGAGAGATTTTTCATACTTAGAGAGATTTGGGAGAGATTTGGCATACGTGGAGAGATTTCACATACTTGGAGAGATTTCTCATACTTAGAGAGATTTGGGAGAGATTTGGCATATGTGGAGAGATTTGGGAGAGATTTGACATATGTGGAGAGATTTGGGAGAGATTTCACATACTTGGAGAGATTTGGGAGAGATTTGACATACGTGGAGAGATTTGGGAGAGATTTGACATACATGGATAGATTTCTTTTGTGACCTTTTTGAGTGATTGGCTCCGCAACGCAAGGTCCGTAAGCCCCGTTAAGCCATGTTTAAGGATCTTACACACTCCTGATGAGTATGCAACATTGTTTTATCGGTTTTGTTCGTTACTTACCACAATTTTAGGTTAAGGAAATCTAGATGTACGGACTTTTCAATTTATGATTTCTCATTAGAATAGCGAGTTTTATAGTAATTACCTAACGTAAGCCCTAGTACACAAGGGTTAGTTGAGTTGACCGATTTGACTTGTTGACTTTATTTGACTTTAACTTGACCGAAAATTGACGGTTGTCACAATGATCAAGTTCATTTTCTCATGCTCCACATCCATATTTCTTTTTAGTCCCTGCAAATCAGTACAAATGTGGAAACCACAACCTGTATCAAGGAACCAAGAACAAGAATGTGATGAGTTATTAGATAGAATAATATTAATACCTGCATGGGTGGGCTTAACCTTCCCATCCTTCACATCCTGCAAGTATTTGGGACAATTTCGCTTCCTGTTCCCTTTATCATGACAATAGAACACTCTGCTTCTTTCAGATTGGTAGAGAGATTAGCAGAACCAAGTTTGGTCCCACTAGAAGAGGATCCATCATGAGACTTTCCCTTGCAGCTCTTAGAAGGAGCCTTCCTCTTCTTCTCTTTCCCATGTACAATTGCCAGGACTAGGGCAGCAGCAGTAGGAGTAGGTGTAGATACAACATATTTTCCTTTTAGACTACTTTCAGCAGTTCTCAAAAGCTTCATAAAGCTTGCTAAGAGTGACCTCCTCCTTGTTCACATGATAAGTCATTACAAAACTGATCATAACAAGGAGGCAAAGAGTGTAGAATAATATCAATGGCCAACTCTTCATCGAAGTTCACATTCAACTTCAGCAAGCTGTCCACAAACCTTTGCATTTTCTGCAAGTGGGTCGTGGAGGCAATGATTTCAAACTTTTCCTGACGAGCACTTTGTGTTAGATTTGGTGTCTAAACCCATAACTATATTTGGGATGTACTTGACCTGATAGTAGCATGGTCCTTTTGGGTTGCCTTCACTAGTGCAATTTAACAGGATGGAATTTTGAGAATAAGGTTATTTATGGTTTATTAATATATTACAAGTATAATATATTAATATGAAGTTATTTAATTAGTATTGATCAAGAATTAACTTTGAATTAATTTTATGGTCAAAAGAGACTAATTCAATATACGGGGATTGATTATGTAAATCATTGATTCTTATAATGTGGGTTAATGGTCCATGATTATGGGCTAAACCAATAAGATCATCCATGGAGGTTAAACATATGGAGCATAAGAATGTGAAAAGTCATGGAGCATTAGGGTTTACAAAGTGTAACCCTAGCAATTGCCACATTATAAATAGACCCCCCCCATGAGCCAAAATCGGCTACACACTCTTTTGAGTCAAGTAACTTATTCTCTTAAAGAGTCCTCTTATTGGTGTTTGTGAAGCATTAGAGGCATCACACTTGAGGTGCTCAAGATTTCAAAGGTCAAGAACTCTATCCTACTCAAGGGTAAGCATCCAAACTAAGTTTTATTATATATAGCTTCAATTGTATGCTAGCTAGGGTGAATGCTTTGGTAAAACAAAATGCATATAATTAGAGAAAACATAGATCCAAATCATTTAGGGTTGCATGTGCACCATAGGAGTGTTATAGTGCTCAAAACCCAACAGTGGTATTAGAGCCTAGGATTGTTTTCTATTATATTTGATGCTTACTAGTTTTTTAAAGCTGAAAAAATCAAAATTTTGGCCTCTGACTGGTGAACTCGCCGAGTCCATGAACAGACTTGACGAGTCCACTTAATAACAGAGCAACTCGCCGAGTCCAGTTCATGCACTCGACGAGTTGAAGGCTCTGTTTGCAGAATTTCGAATTTCTTGGCCTGGTTTGGATTGGGAACACTACCACAAACTATTTTGGATCATTGTAAATGTTTTTTATGATATGGTAGTGCTTATACTCATCCAACCGCAAGATAATTGTCAAAGTTTTAAAATAATTGTTGTTTTTATATGATAAACAAAATTGCTTTCAAATTGTTGACTTGAAATTATCTTTATTATGAGTTTAGTTAGATCATAAATTATGTGATAATTTTAGTTGTTAGAAAATGATCTAAATGAATTTTAATGACCTCCATAACTTGTCCTCAAGTTATGGAAAATGAAAGGTCTCATACATTAAAATCGTATTAAACTCATAAGTTATAAATGTGAAGAGTTTTGACAAGTTTCAAAAATTGCCCTCAAGTTTTGGAATTTGTAAAGTCTCATCAATAAAACTTTAATTCCAAACCCTAGAGTTTTATAAGTTAAAATTCAACCCTTATTCACGAAGCCGGTCTATAAGGGGGTATAAGGTTATTGCCAATAAAATGGTGGTTTAACGGGTGTCCACTCTCACTCACCGCTTCCTTGGTTGGTGGAGGGTCGTTAGCCGAACGGGTAGGATAGGACATTAATTCTCCCTCATTAAAAGTATAATGATAAATATAAAGTAACTAATTTTTTTATTAAATTCCCAATCTTAGATACTTTAGGAAAAATGTGAAAATGGTGCTAATCCATGAAATTACACTTTGCACCTTGTTAAGTCGTTACTGGAGCGTGTGTGGTTAATCGACACACTAATCTGGACTGACAATATGTGGCAATGGGTAGCTGGATGTTAATCATAGATCAATGGAGCGTGTCTGGTTAACCGACACATTGATTAGGTGATCTGGAATTTAGGTGTACCAAGTTAATTTGCATGGTTATTCACTCATTGTCTGTGATCCTCGGCATCCCAGTCACAAACTTGAAGGGAAAAATCGAGATTTAAACATGCCATTGAAAAGTTCAATGAATCTCAAAGATATAGGAATTTCAAACTATTTAAAACCTAATAATCTATTTCGTTTTTCATGGTGGAAATTGGTAAATCGTCATTACCTACCTTCAAATATTTTACAATTGGATTACGGCATCCCTCTTCGCAATTGTAAAATATTGTGTTGGGTCCTAGCCTTAATATTTCATATTGGTTGTAATATTAAGCATTATCATCTAACCTAAACTTTCTTCTTCTTCTTTTCAGATGTCTATCCCAAACAATGCTTCCACACCAATTCCTTCAAGCTCTTTCTCCCTCATGAACCCATGTGGGAGGGTCATTTTCGATGGCTCGAACTTCAATGACTGGATTCTTAACATCATAATGGCTATTCGCTATGACAACAAAGAATATGTACTGAAAAAAGCGCTTAAGGAGATTGATGTAACCGTTGCCACTCCTGAACAAATCGTTGAACACACTACTGATGAGAGGGATACGAACAAGGTGTCGTGTCTAATGATTGCTACCATGACCGTTGGGCTGCAGAAGTCCTATGAGGACTACTATCCCTATGAAATGTATTATGATTTGATGGAAAAATACCATCAAAGTGCTTGGCAGGAGAGGTATGAGATCATTGCCTCCATGATCACAACCAAAATGAAGGATAGTGAACCCATCACGGCCCACCAGCAGAAAATGCAAAGATATGTGGATGGCTTGCTTAAATTGAATGTCAATTTTGATAAAGAGTTGGCCATAGATATAATTTTACACTCTTTACCTTCTTGTTATGATCAGTTTCGTATGACCTATCATATGAACAAGGAGGAGGTCACTCTCAGCAAGCTTCAAGGCCTTCTAAGGACTGTAAAGACCAACCTTAAAGGAAAGTCGGTTGTGTCTACTCCACTCCTACTACTTCTACCCCTGTTCTTTCAATAGGACATGGAAAGGGAAAGAAGAGGAAGTCTCCCTCCAAGAGATGCAAAGGAAAGTCACTTGATGGATCCTCTTCTAGTGGGACCAAAGTTGGTTCGGCTAATTCCTCTTCCAATCCGAAGGATGCTGATTGCTTCCATTGTCATGAATAAGGGCACTAGAAACAAAGCTGCCCCAAGTACTTGCAGGACATAAAGGATGGGAAGATCAAACCCTCCTTTGCAAGTATTTACACTATTCAATCTAATAACTCATCACATGCTAATTCTTGGGTCCTTGATACATGTTGTGGATTTCACATTTGTTCTTATTTGTAGGGACTAAAAAGAAGTAAGGATGCACGGGAAGATAAACTTAATCACGGGAAATAAGAAAGTGTCGCATGTAACCAAGATTGGAGTTTATTATTTATTGTTTAGTAAAGGTTTGGATTTATATTTGAATAATTGTTGTTACTCGGCCGATATGGCGAGAAATATATTTCCTTTCACAGTTTGTATAAACAAGTTTTTACCTTTTCTTTTAATAAAGAAATTGGTGGTATTAATGCTTATTACAATGGTGTATTTTATTTTGAAGCATTACCTTGCAATGGTGTATATGAAACTATGAATGTTGTAGATAACTTAGGGATTAATGTGTTACACATTGATTCTTCCAATGATTTGGAAAAGGCATGCTTGTGGCATTGTAGTCTTGGACATGTCAACAAGAAGTGCATAGCCCAAATCCAAAAGGATGGAGTTTTGGAGTCATTCGACTTAAATTTGGATGACACTTGAAAATCTTGTTTAATTGGAAAGATGACCAAGTCACCCGTCACCGATACTTGTGAAAGGGGTGAAGGTCTGTTGGATCTCATACACACTGATGTGTGTGGACCATTCAGAACCGCCGTAAGGGATGCTAACCGCTTCTATGTGACTTTTACTAATGATTACAGTACATATGGCTATGTCTACTTAATCAAGCACAAGTCAAAAACCTTTGAAAAGTTCAAAGAGTTTAAGTAGGAAGTGGAGAATCAATTGGACAGGAAGATAAAGATGTTGTGATCCGATCGAGGAGAAGAGTATCTTAGTATCGAGTTCCTTGACTATCTTAAGGAGTGTGGAATTGTTTCACAATTTACGACACCTAGAATACCACAGCTTAATGGTGTGGCTGAGAGGAATAGAACCTTGCTAGACATAATTCGTTCCATGATGAGTCGCGCTTCGTTACCTATCTCATTATGGGGGTATGCCTTAGAGACTTCCACCCATATCCTTAATATAGTCCCTACCAAAAAGGTTTCCAAAACACCTCACGAGATGTAGACAAGGAAGGTTACCTCGTTAGACCACATCATAGTTTGGGGTTGCGAGGCTTTCGTGAGATGCGAGACTCATGACAAGCTCGAACCTCGGAGTGAGCGATGTATTTTCATAATCTACCCATAGAAGTCCTGTGAATATCTCTTCTATAGACCGAGTGACAATGTTGTCTTCGTTGCGAGGAGAGGAGTCTTTGTGAGAGAGAACTCATATGCCAAGGGGACAGTGAGAGGCAAATTGACCTTGAAGAGCTTCAAGAGTCAAGCGGTGAAGGAACCTCAAACACTAGCAATCAACCTGAGGAGGAAAATCCAGTTGAGCCAATTGACGAGTCCGTACCTCGCAGGCATTCCAGTATAGTTAGTGTTCCAACTGTGTTATATGCTTTTCATATAACAGATGAAGGTGATCATTTATCAGTGATAGCACACTGGTAAATTTGGATGAACCTAATAACAACAGAGAAGCCATGGCAGCCCCCGAGTCTTCAAAATGGAAAGAGGCTATGGACAACAAGATTCAGTCCATGTATGACAATCAAGTTTGGAACTTGGTTGACAATGTATCAGGTCCTAAGACAGTCGGGTGCAAATGGATCTCAAGAAAAAGACCGACATGGATGGGAAAGTACACACATATAAGACGTGAATGGTTGCAAAGGGATTTACTCAAACTCCGAGAGTTGACTATGATGAGACCTTCTCACCAGTAGAGAAGATTAAATCTAGCCATAATTGTATTTCATGACTATGAAATATGGCAAATGGATGTCAAAACCGCTTTCCTTAATGGAAAGTTGGCTGAAGATGTTTACATGAGTCAACCAGATGGTTTTGTCAATGCAAAGTACTCTAATAGAGTGTGTAACCTTGAGAAATCGATTTATGGATTAAAACAAGCATCTCGCAGATGGAATCTTTGTTTTGATGATAAAGTCAAATAGTTTGGATTTTCGAGAAGCGAGTTTGAGTCCTGCATATATGTTAAAGCTAGTGGGAGTATAGTGAGCTTTCTGGTATTGTATGTAGATGACATACTACTCATAGGAAATGGCATCCCAACCTTGCAGGAGGTTAAGTCCTGGCTTGGGAAGTGTTTCGCTATGAAGTACCTCGGAGAAGCTGCTTACATCCTAGGGATAAGGATATTAAGAGACAGGAGTAAAAGACTAATAGGACTTAGTCAAAGTACCTACTTGGACAAGGTGTTGAAACGTTTCAGCATGGAGAACTCCAATAAAGGTGACTTATCTATCCAAGGCAATACAAAACTGAGTAAGACTCGGAGTCCGAGTATAGAGGTTGAGATAGCAGAAATGAGTCATATACCATATGCTTTCGCAGTTGGTTCGATCATGTATGCTATGAATTGTACTCGCCCTGATGTAGCCTTTTTTTTAGCATGGTGAGCATATATCAAGGGAACCCTGGTAAAGCTCATTGGACTGTGGTTAAGAAGATGCTTAAGTACCTGCGAAGGACTAAGGACAGGGTCCTTAATCTTAGTGGGAGTGATGACTTGAGAGTAACAGGGTATAGCGACGCAAGCTTTCAAACTGACAAAGATAATTTCCACTCTCATTCGAGCTGGATATTTACCCTGAATGGAGGAACGGTGACATGGAAAAGTTCCATGCAAGAGACTGTAGTTGATTCAACGTGTGAATCAGAGTACATAGCAGCAAGCGAAGCATCGAAGGAGGCAATATGGTTGAAAAACTTCATCGGAGACCTTGGAGTCATTCCATCCAAAAAGGAGCTTGTGGAGATTTTCTGCGATAATGAAGGGCGGTTGCCTTAATCAAGGAACCAAGAGATCATGGAAGATCGAAGCATATCAACAGAAAATATCACTTCATAAGACATCAAGTAGAAGAAGGGCACCTCTTGGTGAAGAGGATATCGTTAGAGGACAACCCATCAGATCCCCTTACAAAGGGACTGACTATGGTTAAGCACTTGCAGCATGCAAGGGGCATTGGGCTAACGGACGATATTAGTTTTAGTGATTAGATAAACCGAAACTTGTAATAGCTAAATTGTAATTGACACTTGATGATGAATAAAAGGAGTTTTATTTATAAGTAAAGTTGCTGTCTTTTGTCAATTGTTTACTATTGTTTCACTTTGTATGTTTTGACTTCCAGAATAATAAGACTTATTCAAACTGTTAGATACCATTTTATGCATCTTTTAGGGTAGTTTTTATCATCATTTTAGCATCATATTTTGTACATTTGCATGTCATTTATTTAAATAATGTTCAGATCATGTCTTTCGTTAGAATTCCTATACTGCTCATGTTTTATGTTGATTTCAAATAGTTCGAGTGGTATAGTGCTTTGGGAGCAGTTGGATGCGCGTTTGGAGCTTAAAATGGAGCTTGAAACTTATGGAGTATGTTGAGGAATGTTTGGAAGATGCTTTGGTCAAGAAACATTCGATTGAATTGATCACACGAAGATAGAATATACATTATCAAAGTTAAAGGATGTTGCTGGCAGCTTTGACCCCCTGTCAGTGTTTTGACCATATCTCGAGAACCGTAACTCCGATTGATGCGATTCAAAATGATCTGAAAAGTAGACAAAATTTCGGACGTCATAGGAACAACCTGCGATCGCAGGTTGTCTCCTTACAATCGCAGGTGACCTTTTTGCGATCGCAAGTTTGATCGCAGGTTGCCTTCGAGGTTCTTTTGTGCCCAAAATTCACCCGGAAGTGAAAACTCAATACCTGCGATCGCAGGTTGTCTCCTTGCGATTGCAGGTTGGCCAAAAAGTATCAAAATAGCATCCTATTTCATTAAAACAACATAAGATGCATTTATTTCAAAACCTGCGATCGCAGGTGCGTCGTTTTTGTTGCTAGACATATCAAAAGACCCTGATAGCCTTCCAGTAACGGGGGTGGACGATTCCAGAGGTATCAAACGATGAAAATACGATTTTGAAGGCGATTCTTCTCTGATTTCATCAATTTATGAAGATCTGAAGACTGTGGATCATCTCCTTCAAGTAGATTAGTAAGATTAGTTGTTTGATGGTTTTTTTATCTGTTTTGATCATATTTTAGCCATGTTTGGCTAAACCCTAGTTTTCAGTTCTGCAAAGACAAGTACTTTTCATGTGATTGATCATTAGATCTGGTTTTTGATTTGTGTTTCTATCTAGAGTCTTCAGTTTTGTTCTTAATGAATGTTTGATTTTGATTCTTGTTAGTTTGATCACCTAGCTAGGGTTTTATCATTCCAGTTAATCAATTAATAGAATCCGTAATTGTTCTAATTAATTGGTAATAAGTAACAAGTAATAAATCGGTTCCGTGTTTGGGATTTAACTTTATTATAATTTGTAAAAATTATACCTTTACGCTTCCAAGCTTGTGATAAGTATTGGGTATTGCTGGGAATTTTACAAAGAGCTTAGTTCAACTTTTCTGATCTTAATTAAGAGCTTGTTTGATTAGCCGGTAAAAAGTTAGGGTTAATTGAAGAGCTTGTTTTGATTAACTAATTTAGCTAAAAGAGAAATTACTAGAGCTTGTTAGTTTTTCTCAGTATCAGCTTAGATAGAATACATCTCAAATAATCAGATCTGGATCAGTTACATGATTAGGAAAGTCGCAGCAGAACTGAAATCGTTTTTTATATTGATTTTCGTTTAGTTTAATATCACTGCAGTTTTAGTTTTTAGTTTAACTCAAATCCCCCTTTTAATAATTTCTGTCTTGACTAGATTATGCCTGATGCAAAAATGCATTGACTATTAGGTTGTGTCTCTGAGGATTCGACCCTGCTTCCCTGTGCTATATTTTTAGTGCAACAAGCAGTGATAATTTACTTGTTTAATACGCGCGCGACAGCGTGTTAACAAATTGGCGCCGTTGCCGGGGGCACGGTGCTTTCTAATAGTTTTATGCCAAGAATTTTTCGATCAGGTACACCTTTAGTTTTTGATCCAGAAATCGAGCGAACTGCAAGGAAACTGAAGAAAGAAGTAGCAAGAAAAAAACAATCAACTGGTCTCTTTGTGTGACACCGTAAAAATTTAAACAAATTTTCACCTTTTTAAAAAAAACATAAAGTATCATTCACATTCATTTTTCAAAACATTGTATCAACATCATCTCAGTACAAAACCCCAAGATCAAAACATATGAACTCCAGTGTGCGTGTGTACGAGTCATGTTGGCGCCTTCCCGTGATCATCGATGGTACCTGAAACACCACACATAACACTGTAAGCATAAATGCTTAGTGAGTTCCCCAAAATACCACATAAACACATATCAGCCACTCAAGGCTGTAACTCTGCTGACCCTCTGGTCGAATATCTCTGTGGGGCCCTTTTGGTCCCATAACTCTGTGGACCCAGTGGTCCTAACTCTGTAAACTCTGAATCATGCATATCACATATCATAATAAATCACAACACATAATAACATGCACATACACTGGCATATAACTCTAAAATACTCGGTCACATAACTCTGTTACTACACTAGGTAGTGTATAGTGAGAAGACTCACCTCAGATGTCTCGGTAAATCTCTGACTCGGTAGAAATATGATCTAGCCTCCGCCTAATCACATAAAGTAAATACTCTCATAAATAAAACTATACTCAACCCTCTCTTAGCACCCTCAGAAGGGTAAAAGACAATTTTACCCCTCTCTTGGCTTAAAGGGCACATTGTTGACCAAACCCTAAAAGTCAACAAAAGTCAACGGTCAAACTTTGACCCGAATCGTCGAGTGCACTTGGGCGACTCGACGAGTCTACACGTGTCCACTAACTCTTGAGTCCCGCTTGGCACGTCGAGTTCCTCCCCTTGCTCGACGAGTCACACCTGGCATGAATCGCGGGGCCATCCCGACTCAACTCGCCGAGTCTCAAGAACAACTCGGCGAGTTCCGCCTTGAACTCCAGTCCTCTAATCCCCCTCTGACTCACTGAGTTATTTCCCCAACTCGGCAAGTCTACTCACTGGGTGATTTACGGGAAACCCTAACCCTACTCGCCGAGTCTGATCTTTGGACTCGGCGAGTTCATGCCATGCACAAACTCCATTGACCTCCTGAGGTCAGATCTGTTCCTTTAATCCATAGATCTAACCTTCCCAAGCAAGATAATCACGTAAAGTTCAGACCTTGACACTCATATAACATCTAGATGGTCTCACTTGGTGATTTAGCCCCAAAAATAACATCCTAAGTTCATGGCTCCCAAAATAACTCATAAAGATCCAAGGGTTAAGGTCTCTGGACCTCTTTGAGTCCAGATCCAAAGCATAAACTCGAGAAGGGACCAATTATTCCACATTTCCATCCTCTAAAGGGGTTAGAAAACCCTAACTCTAAGAATCAACACCAAATCTGAAGAAGGTCCGAATAAATACCTCAAGATGAAGTCTCTGAACTCTGAAATCACCAGAATCGCACCTCCTTCAGCCTCCTCTTGCCTTGGTCACCTCCTTCTTGCAATTACACCAACAAAATGATCAAAAATAGCCTCTCCTTCCTCACAAACGCTCTAGATCTCTTAGGGTTTCTCTCTGGGGTTTGGTAGCCGCAAATTCCTGCCCTAAGGGCCTTTAAATAGGTCCCAAACCCAGGAAATTAGGGTTTCATTAAACAGCATGGACTCATCGAGTCCACTCATGAACTCGGCGAGTCCAGCTATGAACCCGGATAAGAATCCGCGACCATACTCGGCGAGTCAAAACACCAACTCGCTGAGTCCCCTCTCAACCTCCAAAAATAAAGGAATAAAATAATATACATGGGAATCCGGATGTTACACTTTGGTTCATCATCTTCCATACCCCCAGAAACCTCCACACCACAAGGCATTCCCTTATGGAACGAATCAGATCCGTTTTTTCCAAAAGTACCCCCATCTTCTCCTCAAAACAGCCCATATAAAACTTACTCCCCACCCCCTTCCGTTAAAACTAAAACCACAGACTCTTCAGAAACCGAATCTGAAGACTTAGTTATGAGTGGAGACAAAGCAGAAAAGACCCTTAGAGAGTGGGCCACTCAAGAGGTCAACCAACAGCCCCTTTGCATTACGTTTCTAGAAGCCCAGAACTTCGAACTTAAATCTAGGCTGATTCATCTTCTTCCCACTTTCAGAGGATTGGAAAACGAAGACCCACATAAATTCCTCAAGGAATTTCATGTGGTTTGCTCAGGAATGAAGTCTCATGTTGTCACAGAAGACCAGATAAAGTTAAGGGCATTCCCCTTTTCGCTTCAAGATTCTGCAAGAGAATGGTTGTATGAACTCCCATCAGGTTCCATCACCACTTGGACAGAACTCGCAAAGCTGTTTTTAGAGAAATACTTTCCTGAAACGCGAGTCTCCAGTCTCAGAAGAGAAATCCTTGGTATCAAATAAGGAAAAAGAGAAGCTTTACATACCTACTGGGAGAGATTCAAGAAGTTGTTGGTCCGTTGCCCCCAACATGGAATTAATGATTACCAGCTCTATAATTGTTTCTGTGAAGGTCTAACACCCATGGAAATACGGCTTATAAATGCTTCCAGTGGTGGTTCTTTGGGTGACATGACCCCAACTGAAATCAGAGAGCTGATTGAGAAGCTGGCGATCGAGTCTAAACATTTTGGGAATGAAGACGAGTGGTGTCCAGATCAGCCAAGAGGGGTCAAGGAACTCAACAATGTTCATCTGGAAGCTCAGATATCTGAATTGACAAAAGCTGTTCTGCTCTTGACTAAAGAAAATGCAACTGCAAAGAAACAATGTGGGATTTGCTTAAAGACTGATCACCCTACAGATATGTGCCCAATATTGCAAGAGGATACAGTTGCAATCAAAGTTGTCGAGGGCTACCAATAGAATTTTCAAAATAATTATCAGCAGAAACAACAATTTTAGCCTCCACCCGGATTTCAGCAGCAGCGAAATTTTCAGCAGCCAGGCTTTCAGCAAAACTTTCAGCAGCAAAATTTCCAGAATCAGAACACACATCAGCAACCCAGTAGTTCCAGCATGGCCTTAGAAGATATAGTGATGAGTCTTGCCACGAGCACCCAAGCATTCCAGCCCGAAACTAGAGCTAGTATCAAGAATCTGGAGCAACAGGTGTCTCAACTTGCCACTTCTATGGGTCATTTGGAGTCTCAAGGAAAGTTACCAGGGCATACAGAAAATAATCCAAAGCACAATGTGAGTGCTATTTCCTTGAGAAGCAGAAATACATATGAAGGCCCAAGCTCATCTGAACCAGAAAACAAAGATGAAGAAGAGTTTGAAGAGGTTCTGATAGAAGAAGGAGGTGTGGAAGGGATAGAAAAAAAAGCTGAACCTGAAGAGTTTGAAGAGGTTTTGGTTGAAGAAGAATCTGAAAAGCTGGAAGAAAAAGAAACTCCAACACTACCCAAGCCAATTCTGAAGGAGTACTAGCCATTACCTCCATTCCCATCAAGACTGAAGAGTACGAAGCATGAAAGAGATGATGAAGATATTATGGAAATTCTTCACAAGGTTGAGGTAAACATCCCACTTTTAGATGTGATAAAGCACATCCCTTGCTATGCTAAATTTCTGAAAATTTTATGTGTTTTTAAGAAAAAAAATGAAATTTAATGAGATTTTAAAAGCTGGCAAAAATATATCCTCTATTTTACAAAAAGGTTTGCCTCCAAAGTGCAAGGATCCGGGGATTTTCTCAGTTCCTTGTAAATTGGGGAACCTTGATTTTCCAAAAGCCATGCTTGATTTAGGAGCTTTAGTCAATGTTCTTTCCTATTCTGTTTTTGAAAAATTAAAAATGGGAACTTTAAAAAAGACCGGGACAATTATAGTTGGCTGACTACTCAACAGTACACCTAAAAGGTGTACTGGAGGATGTTCTTGTTCAAGTGGATAATTTGATTTTTCTCGCTGATTTTTACATTTTGGACATGGGAAACTTGGACACTTTAGATGCAAACTCAATTATTTTGGGAAGACCTTTTTTGAAAACTGCTAAACCAAGATTGATGTTTTTGCTGGTACTCTTTCTATGGAGTTTGATGGTGATATTGTGCACTTTAAAATTAATGATGTTGAAATTCCAATTGATAAATTTTCTATTAATTATCTAGGTATCAGCAGTCCTTTTTCTGAGGACTGTTGTGATTTTTCTAATGGTTTTGTGCAAGATTTATTTTTAGACAGGAAACTAGATAATTATACATTAAAGGAGCTGAACATAGATAACCTTGGGTAGATGAAAGATCATGTAAATTCTGCTAATGGAAAAAGCTAAGCTTGGGGAAGATGAGAAAAAGGTGATTTCTGACATGAAGCTAAAAAAGAAAAAGAAGAAGTTGGGTGCTGTCAAGAATAATGGAAAAAGAAAACGACTCAAAAATCTAAATTTTGAGTCATTTGATAAAAATTTGTAGACTTTCCAGTTTGCTGAACAAGTTCCAGATCTATCCATATTGCCATATTTGAAGGGATCTGGAGTTACAAGAAAACGAGTTGAGCTTCAGAGAAGTCTCAACCGCACTAGTTCGTAAATCTGGTTAGGCAAAGTCGAGCCAACGACCTTAAAAAAGGGCGGCTTTCCGGGAGGCAACCCGATGAGTAGTTTTTAGTTTTTATGCTTTCAATAAAGAGATGATCACAGTTCCAAGCAAGCTTGGGGAAATCAGAGGATCGACAGAGTTGCTGAAATTCAGATTTTTCGTCAACATTCATTGTCCAAATCAGATTTCTGCAAACTTATCAGGTACATTATTTTCTGGCTGCACATTTTTGCTTATATTCTTTATTGAGTTGTTCATTTCTCTCTAAGCATGGAGGACAATGCATCATTTTAAGCTTGGGGAGGGGGTTAGTGTAAACAAATTTATAAACAAATTTATTTGCATTTTTGTTAAAAAAAAAAAAATTCATTTTTTTATTTAAATTTTTCAAATTTTGTTTTTTCTATTTGCATTTTATTCTATTCCATTTGCACATAAAAATTCGAAAATCCAAAAAAATTTATTTTCTGTTTTTATTTTTCTGCATTCATAAAAACAAAGAAAAACCCAAAAAGATTTTATTTTTAGTTATTTTTATTTTTATTTTCTGCATTCCAAAAAAAAAAAATTTTACATGAGATGAGGATATATTTTTACATTCGATAGCTCTGTTAAGATGAAGTGTGATAGTTACTGAAAATAACAGTCTCATTACAATCAATTTTAATAATTATCGTTTCAAGTGCTTTAAATGTTTTCAATATGAATCAACATATGAGTCAGATAATTTTTACAATGGAAGTGTGAGATAGAAAAACAAACAGTGTTTTGAAAATAATTTCCTTGAATGCCTTAAATAGAACCTAGATTGGATAACCCTTATCATTCCTTGAAGTACTGAACCCTATAGTTTCTACGTCTTTTGAGGTTGGGAGGGAACTCTTGTTATACCCACAAAATAGTTATCATTTTTGAAGTATTGAAGATATGGAGGGCCTCAAAGTAAAATATGTGCCTAGTCAATATATATGTTAGAAATGATATATCAAGCAACTTGAAGAAATCTGCAATTCAAAGTCAAATCCAAGTCAAGTTCTAGTCGAAATCAAGAAGCAAACAAGTTAAATCTAAAGATTTGATCAAGACAAAGAAGATGTGTGGTATAATGAGATTGATCCCTCAATAGCGGAATTATAGGGGTAAGCTTGGATTTTCTGTCCATAATGGAAACATTTTAACATCAATTTTTCATACACGCCATTGCAAGGATAAATAAATAATATAAAATCAAAATTTATTTTATTGCGGAAAAATTTGTCCTTACAATGCAATTCTTTGAAAAACTATGCTAATACATCTTTCTTAGCAATCTTATTCTAACTCTAAGTAGTAGCTCAAGAATCTAATCTTCAAGTAATGCGATCGAAATCCGTTCATTCACGGTTAGATTCTGCTCACTTCTTCCCTTAAGCTTCCTTTCTTTTCTTCGATCCTTCAAAACATCAATTGTAATCTTATCACATTATGTATTAAGAATCTAGAATAGAAGCTTAAAAGAGTTAGTCAATGGATTTTTTTACCTAACGTAGAGCCATACATTTTGACTCTCCCATCTCTTAGATCTCTTAAGTAAATAGGGCAGCTTCGTCTCCAATGCCCCTTCTCTTGGTAATAAAAGCAAGTTGACTCTTTTCGAACAACACATGGAACTATTTCAGATATTGCCTTTCTCTTATGATCAAACTCTTCGATCATGGCATGTCTTTCGTTGCCATTGCCTATATCCATAGAGGTCTGGAAGGCAGATTCACCAATCAACTTTGCTTTTCCATTGCGCCAAATCATTGCTGATTCAGCGGCAATAAGCATGTAGGTAAGATCTATAAGGGTCACGCCGTGATTCATCATATAGTACTCTCTTACGAACTCACTATACGAGTTAGGAAGTGACTGAAGAACCCAATCAACAGCCATCTCCTCACAGACAACGGATCCTGACATTCTTAACCTATCAATGTGTGACTTCATCCCTAGGACGTGTGCACACACCGACTTTCCTTCTTTATGTTTACTTGCCAAAAGGGCTTGAGTGAGCTTGAACTTTTCAAGTCTTCGAACTTGTGGGTTAGGGAGAATAATTGGAGGAGGTGGAGGAAGTGAAGCATGATCTCTTGTTCCTCGATCGAATCGTGGAATATCATCTTCATGTGGAATGCTTGTTCCATGGGATTTGGGAAGGCCATAGTTGTCGTACTTTGACATCTATAAAACGGGAGAAAATGAATTCAAGTTAGTTGATTGATTGAGTCCTTAGTAAATCACCCAAATGAGATACTAAGGCTAGGACCCAACACAATATGCTACAACTTAGAAAAGGGATGCCGTAATCTAGTTGTAGAATATTTGAAGGTAAGTGAATGACGATTCACTAATTTCCACCATGAAACACGAAAAAGAAATTTAAGTTTTAAATCTATGAAAACTCCTAGATCCTTTGAGATTCATTGAACATTTCAATGGCATGTTTAAATCTCGATATGCCCCTCTAGTTTGTGACTGGGATGCCGAGGATCACAAAGCGGGTGTGAATAACCATGCAAACTTACATGGTGCCCTCACATGTTACAGTCACCTATTAGATGTGCCGGTAAACCACACACGCTCCACCGAACTATGACAAACATTGAGTCACCCTTTGCTACCTTTGCTTAGAACCATTTAGTGTGCCGGTAAACCACACGCGCTCCACTAATGTCCTCGCAAGGGCACAAAGTGTAATTTCATGGAATTGCATCAATTCACTTTTGCCTAAGTAACTAAGATTGGGAATTTGTAAAACATTTAGTTACTTTTGTACTTCATTATACTTATAATGGAAGGTTTCGTCCTATCCTACCCGTTCGGCTAACGACCCTCCACTAGTCAAGAGTGCGGTGGGTAAGAGTGGATACCCATTCAATCGCCCTTTTATAGGCAATTTCCTTAAACACCCCTTATAGACCAGCTTCCTAAATGAGGCCTACTAACGGTAAGACTGACTTTTACTCATACATATATATAATGTTAGACTTTTAATGTTATATATAGTATAGGGTGTATTTTACACTTTTGAAATACTAGGTTGTCAAATTTAACAATTATACTTTTAATTCAATTAAATTGTAAACCAAAACTTTTATGGAATTATTAAACTTCTTTTAGTTATACTCCTTAATTAATTAATAAAACCATAAGGGTGTGATTTGAACTTTTCAAAACAATACTAGGGTTTTAGAATTTAACATTCCTAATTAAACGTTTAATCAACTTTTAAATTCCAAAACTTGAGGGCAAGTTTTGAAACATTTCAAAACATTAGGTTTAGAATTTAAATATACATCAAAATTAAACTTTTAATCAAAATTAAACTTTTAATCAAAATTTAAATTCCAAAACTTGAGGGCAAGTTTTGAAACCTTTCAAAACATTAGGGTTTCAACTATTTAAATTTCAAAACTAAACTTTTGAGTTCAAATTTAAACTATAACACCTAAAGGGGAAAATTGAAACTTTTAATAACACAAGGATCAAATAACAAATAATCTAAATTAACATTTAATCACATAATTATCCATATTTGATTTATTTAATGATTTTTGCAAAACAATTTACCAATTTAATCAAAATAATTAATCAATTATCACATAAGGAAATAAATATTTTATTAATTGATAAATATCTTCAATTAGATCAAGAATATACTCATATATATATCATAAAATCGGATTTATATTGATCTAATATGATAAAGGCAAGTATCTCAAAGATAAACAGCAAGAAATCCCGAAAATAGCTCCATCTGACGCTCGAACTCGCCGAGTACCCCCATGGACTCGCCGAGTAGGGGGCAACTCGCCGAGTCCATCATGCAGAAACACAAAAATCGAATTTTTTTAACATACAAGGCATCAATACAATAGAAACCAATCTAGTCTCTGATACCACTGATGGGTTTTGGTCATAAGAACATCCTATGTGCTCATACAAACCCTAATACTTGGATCTAGGTTTCTCTATTGTACATGCAATTTATCCAAGACTATAAACCCTAATTCTAGCATACAAGTAATCATATTAACATAAGAATGGGTTTAACATATTACCTTGATTGTTATGTAGCAATAACAATCACAATTCTCCTTGTAATGACTTTAGAAAGCTTAGAGTCACAAATGTCGCTCCTCTAATGGTTCACAAACACCAAAAGCAAGAGGATGAAGAAGAGAAGAGAAGGAGGCTGCCCAAAACGTGTGGAAACCCTAGAAGGAAGCTTGTCCACGTTTTTGGGGCATAAGGGTTCCTTAAATAGTGAGGCTATTAGGGTTATCTAACAAGGAAACCCTAATTTGGATGCTTAAGCCCTAAGCAACCCATGGGTTCCTCCCTTAAAGGCCTTGGGACGATTTCTAATGGGTTTCCTATAGAATTCGTCCACCCTTTTAATAAGGAGTCCATTAGCTCAATATTCAACTATCATACAATTGACAGTTCTAGTCCCTTTAGTTTAATTAATGTCTTTTAGTTACAAACTTAATTCTTATTAATTCTTCACTAATATTAATTAAACAATATGATTTATCCTTTAATATATTATTCTCATAATATATTAATAAATCATATTTAATCCTTTCTCTCCATAATTCATTCTATCAAGTTGCTTTGGTGAAGGCAACCCAAAAGGACCATGCACCATCAGGTCAAGTACATACCAAAATAGTTATGGACTTAGACACTAATCCAACAGTCTCCCACTTGGATAAGTCTAATAACTATCCTGCCTATGACTTCAGATCCTGATCTGCAATCGTAGCTTTCCAAAGCCGCTGTCAACTCTGATCCTATCAGATACGCGTGTCCTTTAGATAAGGGATCATATATTCCTCCATTCTATATATCGCATGAGACATGATTTCTAATCGTTCTCTCTGTACTATTTCTCGACTTCCAATTTATGACGACTGACTAATTGAACAAATCAAATTATCCCTAGCCCGGCCGAGCATTTACGTTTGTCATCACTAAATCATCGAGGGGCCCAAAGATATCGCTTTTATCCTACTTTGGATAAAAGGAACGAATAAACTTTGATTCAATGCTTGCTTGCACTCACTCACCAAATTACACACAACAATATGTTTTATAACACCAAGTTACTAGTGCGTTTACATATTATCAATGTGCAACCGATTTGCAAGATACAACTCACACATCTCGGTTTCAAGAATATAAGATGTTATCGTCTCACCAATCACTCGTGATACAATTCATGGAGTGATCCAAGTGAGCGTGGGTTTAATCCAATGCTCAAATCATATTCATAAGCACTCATGAACATTGCAGCAATCATTTGCTTATGTCTAATACTCTTTAGACAATCCACACACCAATTCATGACAGTCTTCATTCATATCTACTTCCAACATATGAACGACTGTGGCCCGTTCGAATAATTTGGTCGTTCTTAACCAATTAAATTATTCAGGAAGTCAAAACATGCAAAGTGAAACACAAGAATAATACTAATCCCATATGGCCTCAAACCTTTGAGCATAAATAAAACACCTTTTACTTATCACCAGAACGATTACTCATTATTTGTTGTTTCGGGTAATCAACTTCCCACTTGAATTATTACACTTGTCCCATGCTCTTAGCATGCACACAATGTTTACCTATGGTTCTTACTTTGTGAAATAGATCAAACGAACACATTTCCAATCATACTCATTTTACAACTCCAAATCCTTTTTCATAAGTGAAATAATATCAAATTCTTGCCACTTATTGAATATGCTAGATTCTAACATTTTATGCAACGATCCTTTTGTAATGTCACTGCACTAAAGTCACAATGACTATTGCCAATGAAATCACAAATTCCTCTATCGTAGATTGTTATAATACAATTCCTTAGATGTGATGTCTCTCACTCAAAGTACATTCCTTTGAACATCCTTTTGCATAAAATTTCTAATCTACACATTTATTCTCAATATCCAACTCCCAATATGGAAACCTTTCCATACTTACCATATGAAAACTCATTCTCAATAGAATCTTATCTATTCATAATAATGTCGATATGGTCCATCCAATACTATACTTCCAACTACTCACAAGCGACCAATCCTCGTCGAACTTTGGATTGTCCTTTGATAGTTGTTTAATTATCTTAGTCAAAACCGATTCTTGTCCTTTTTCCCTCTAGATGCGCTAGACATTTTTTGAAAATTTTAGAATGGTCAAATATTATAGCATTTGCAATCAATCCTATACCCGAAGCGTATGGGACACGATGCATAATGAAGATTCGATACTTTATCAATCTTCTGCCATAATATTTTATGTGCTACGTTCTCAAAATTCGAACTATGAAGAGGAATGCCGTAATCATAATCGAAATTTGAGAACAAACTATGTTTCCTTGACTAAATTATTAACATTCCACAACCTAAGCCTTTAGATTTGAAATGAAGCATAGTATTCTCTCCCTTAATTATAGCAAAACAACTATTCAACCTTTACAACTTTTCAAAGTATGACTTTTGTTTTTCTATAATTAATATTGCTAACTTGCAATACTTTCCATAATAATCATGTAATCATAACATTTATGCTCCCACTATCATGATGATTATTATAAGCATAACACTTATGCTCCCACTAGCTTTGACATGTATTCAGAAACAGCTTAACTTTCAGAAAAACAATACTTATTGAATTTTCTTAAGTCCATGTTTCTAATGCTTTGATAATCTTTTATCTAAGCTTCTACACCTTTGCCTTTGATAGCTCATATGTGTGTCTAAACAATTCAGACTAATTGCCAAACCTCACAATTCAAATCATGGAAAGGGATACCGTAACCATAATCGAATTCGAGAATACAATTTTCACAATCATTATCTTTTTAAAATCTTTCTTAGTGAAAGCATTTCCTCACAGTCATTTTCATGAAGGAGGGAATCTTATGACACTTAGATTTTAATGGTGTATGTGTTCCTATCCATGTGAATTTGTCAAAACCAAAGTTTACGACAAATTCAAACTCATATGGACCGATCTTGCTTAATCTTGACTTCTTGCCTTATGGTAGCATAGCTGCCCACCATGTCTTCCAAGTAGTTAAGCAGCTCACCTTTTCTTATCAATGTACTTTTCATTGATCAAGGCCCTTGCCTTTTATGCATTCAAATGAGAACTCATAGGGCTCACATGCATAATTAACTCAATTAGAACGACACAGAAACAATATAGTGTCAAAACGATAGGTTGTAAACCTCAACTCGTGTGCTAGTGATGATCGATAAGGTCTATTTTGATTTGTTCTTGAAACCTTTCAAGACCATTAAGACTCCCACTGACTCCTTGACATATAAGATTCTTTTGTCAATAAACATTTTTTGACAACCAAATATTCAAGAGTTAGTGTAGCTTTTATCAAGACAAAACATTTCATAAATTGGTCCTAGTTGGTCTTTGTCTTATCCAAGATATCACAACTTTCCACATTTGATGAATGTTATAAACCTTCCTAATACTTGCCACTCAATATCACAATCTTAACTCTAAGACTTGTTTTGGAACGAAGTATGATTGACTTCTTGATTTAACCATTTCTTTAATTCTTGAATCCTCTTCTTAGACATACAATTGTACTAAGACTCACTTAGAGGATCAATTGAGATATGGTTCTTAATCATTAAGACCTATCATAAAGCATAAAGGTACTCTCCCTTCTTCTTAGAATGGAGAAACTTTTATCTTTCTGTCTACTTGATTCTTCTTATTCGTTCTGATATCGATTTAAACTTTTTCAATCAATTCAGAATTACACTTAATATTATAAGTATAATCATATTTACTAAACCTTTAGTAAATCATGACGAATATCTTGTTACTCTTATGGTGGACTTGATCAACACACAACTTTGTGTACTTGATCTCCTAGTCCTTCACTCGACACTTTGTCAATGAATTAGTCTAATTTCCAAATGTGAAATTCCTCATTCATCGTGCAACCAAGTTGCATGATTCCAAGTTTCTGTCCAATTGAAACTTGGGCGATGAGAAACCTTCCCTATTCGGTAAATTTCCGACATTTCCACATATAACATAATTAAGAATCAAATCCATTATTGCTAATAATAGAAACATTTTAACATCAATTTTTCATACACGCCATTGCAAGGATAAATAAATAATATAAAATCAAAATTTATTTTATTGCGGAAAAATTTGTCCTTACAATGCAATTCTTTGAAAAACTATGCTAATACATCTTTCTTAGCAATCTTATTCTAACTCTAAGTAGTAGCTCAAGAATCTAATCTTCAAGTAATGCGATCGAAATCCATTCATTCACGGTTAGATTCTGCTCACTTCTTCCCTTAAGCTTCCTTTCTTTTCTTCGATCCTTCAAAACATCAATTGTAATCTTATCACATTATGTATTAAGAATCTAGAATAGAAGCTTAAAAGAGTTAGTCAATGGATTTTTTACCTAACGTAGAGCCATACATTTTGAATCTCCCATCTCTTAGATCTCTTAAGTAAATAGGGCAGCTTCGTCTCCAATGCCCCTTCTCTTGGCAATAAAAGCAAGTTGACTCTTTTCGAACAGCACATGGAACTATTTCAGATATTGCCTTTCTCTTATGATCAAACTCTTCGATCATGGCATGTCTTTCGTTGCCATTGCCTATATCCATAGAGGTCTGGAAGGCAGATTCACCAATCAACTTTGATTTTCCATTGCGCCAAATCATTGCTGATTCAGCGGCAATAAGCATGTAGGTAAGATCTATAAGGGTCACGCCGTGGTTCATCATATAGTACTCTCTTACGAACTCACTATACGAGTTAGGAAGTGACTGAAGAACCCAATCAACAACCATCTCCTCACAGACAACGGATCCTGACATTCTTAACCTATCAATGTGTGACTTCATCCCTAGGATGTGTGCACACACCGACTTTCCTTCTTTATGTTTACTTGCCAAAAGGGTTTGAGTGAGCTTGAACTTTTCAAGTCTTCGAACTTGTGGGTTAGGGAGAATAATTGGAGGAGGTGGAGGAAGTGAAGCATGATCTCTTGTTCCTCGATCGAATCGTGGAATATCATCTTCATGTGGAATGCTTGTTCCATGGGATTTGGGAAGGCCATAGTTGTCGTACTTTGACATCTATAAAACGGGAGAAAACGAATTCAAGTTAGTTGATTGATTAAGTCCTTAGTAAATCACCCAAATGAGATACTAAGGCTAGGACCCAACACAATATGCTACAACTTAGAAAAGGGATGTCGTAATCTAGTTGCAGAATATTTGAAGGTAAGTGAATGACGATTCACTAATTTCCACCATGAAACACGAAAAAGAAATTTAAGTTTTAAATCTATGAAAACTCCTAGATCCTTTGAGATTCATTGAACATTTCAATGGCATGTTTAAATCTCGATATGCCCCTTTAGTTTGTGACTGCGATGTCAAGGATCACAAAGCGGGTGTGAATAACCATGCAAACTTACATAGTGCCCTCACATGTTACAGTCACCTATTCGATGTGCCGGTAAACCACACACGCTCCACCGAACTATGACAAACATTGAGTCACCCTTTGCTACCTTTGCTTAGAACCATTTAGTGTGCCGGTAAACCACACGCGCTCCACTAACGTCCTCGCAAGGGCACAAAGTGTAATTTCATGGAATTGCATCAATTCACTTTTGCCTAAGTAACTAAGATTGGGAATTTGTAAAACATTTAGTTACTTTTGTACTTCATTATACTTATAATGGAAGGTTTCGTCCTATCCTACCCATTCGGCTAACGACCCTCCACTAGTCAAGAGTGCGGTGGGTAAGAGTGGATACCCATTCAATCGCCCTTTTATAGGCAATTTCCTTAAACACCCGTTATAGACCAGCTTCCTAAATGAGGCCTACTAACGGTAAGACTGACTTTTACTCATACATATATATAATGTTAGACTTTTAATGTTATATATAGTATAGGGTGTATTTTACACTTTTGAAATACTAGGTTGTCAAATTTAACAATTATACTTTTAATTCAATTAAATTGTAAACCAAAACTTTTATGGAATTATTAAACTTCTTTTAATTATACTCCTTAATTAATTAATAAAACCATAAGGGTGTGATTTGAACTTTTCAAAACAATACTAGGGTTTTAGAATTTAACATTCCTAATTAAACGTTTAATCAACTTTTAAATTCCAAAACTTGAGGGCAAGTTTTGAAACATTTCAAAACATTAGGTTTAGAATTTAAATATACATCAAAATTAAACTTTTAATCAAAATTAAACTTTTAATCAAAATTTAAATTCCAAAACTTGAGGGCAAGTTTTGAAACCTTTCAAAACATTAGGGTTTCAACTATTTAAATTTCAAAACTAAACTTTTGAGTTCAAATTTAAACTATAACACCTAAAGGGGAAAATTGAAACTTTTAATAACACAAGGATCAAATAACAAATAATCTAAATTAACATTTAATCACATAATTATCCATATTTGATTTATTTAATGATTTTTGCAAAACAATTTACCAATTTAATCAAAATAATTAATCAATTATCACATAAGGAAATAAATATTTTATTAATTGATAAATATCTTCAATTAGATCAAGAATATACTCATATATATATCATAAAATCGGATTTATATTGATCTAATATGATAAAGGCAAGTATCTCAAAGATAAACAGCAAGAAATCCCGAAAATAGCTCCATCTGACGCTCGAACTCGCCGAGTACCCCCATGGACTCGCCGAGTAGGGGGCAACTCGCCGAATCCATCATGCAGAAACACAAAAATCGAATTTTTTTAACATACAAGGCATCAATACAATAGAAACCAATCTAGTCTCTGATACCGCTGATGGGCTTTGGTCATAAGTACATCCTATGTGCTCATACAAACCCTAATACTTGGATCTAGGTTTCTCTATTGTACATGCAATTTATCCAAGACTATAAACCCTAATTCTAGCATACAAGTAATCATATTAACATAAGAATGGGTTTAAGATATTACCTTGATTGTTATGTAGCAATAACAATCACAATTCTCCTTGTAATGACTTTAGAAAGCTTAGAGTCACAAATGTCACTCCTCTAATGGTTCACAAACACCAAAAGCAAGAGGATGAAGAAGAGAAGAGAAGGAGGCTGCCCAAAACGTGTGGAAACCCTAGAAGGAAGCTTGTCCACGTTTTTGGGGCATAAGGGTTCCTTAAATAGTGAGGCTATTAGGGTTATCTAACAAGGAAACCCTAATTTGGACGCTTAAGCCCTAAGCAACCCATGGGTTCCTCCCTTAAAGGCCTTGGGACAATTTCTAATGGGTTTCCCATAGAATGCGTCCACCCTTTTAATAAGGAGTCCATTAGCTCAATATTCAACTATCATACAATTGACAGTTCTAGTCCCTTTAGTTTAATTAATGTCTTTTAGTCACAAACTTAATTCTTATTAATTCTTCACTAATATTAATTAAACAATATGATTTCTCCTTTAATATATTATTCTCATAATATATTAATAAACCATATTTAATCCTTTCTCTCCATGATTCATCCTATCAAGTTGCTTTGGTGAAGGCAACCCAAAAGTACCAGCATCGGGTCAAGTACATACCAAAATAGTTATGGACTTAGACACTAATCCAACAAAAACAGCATCAGATGCATTTATTTCAAAACCTGCGATTGCAGGTTGTCCCCTTGCGATCGCAGGTGCGTCGTTTTTGTTTTTAGACGTATAAAAAGACCCTGATAGCCTTCCAGTAACGGGGGTGGACGATTCCAAAGGTATCAGACGACGAAAATACGATTTTGGAGGCGTTTCTTCTCTGATTTCATCAATTTCTGAAGATCTGAAGACTGTGGATCATCTCCTTCAAGTAGATTAGTAAGATTAGTTGTTTGATGTTTTTTTATCTGTTTTGATCATATTTTAGCCATGTTTGGCTAAACCCTAGTTTTCAGTTCTGCAAAGACAAGTACTTTTCATGTGATTAATCATTAGATCTGGTTTTTGATTTGTGTTTCTATCTAGAGTCTTCAGTTTTGTTCTTAATGAATGTTTGATTTTGATTCTTGTTAGTTTGATCACCTAGCTAGGGTTTTATCATTCCAGTTAATCAATTAAGAGAATCCGTAATTGTTCTAATTAATTGGTAATAAGTAAAAAGTAATAAATTGGTTCCGTGTTTGGGATTTAACTTTATTATAAACTGTAAAAATGATACCTTTACACTTTCGAGCTTGTGATAAGTATTGGGTATTGTTGGGAATTTTTCAAAGAGATTAATGCAACTTTTCTGATCTTAATTAAGAGCTTGTTTGATTAGACGGTAAAAAGTTAGGGTTAATTGAAGAGCTTGTTTTGATTAACTAATTTAGCTAAAAGAGAAATTACTAGAGCTTGTTAGTTTTTCTCAATACCAGCTTAGATAGAACGCATCTCAAATAATCAGATCTGGATCAGTTACATGATTAGGAAAGTCGCAGCAGAACTGAAATCATTTTTATATTGATTTTCGTTTAGTTTAATATCATTGCAGTTTTAGTTTTTAGTTTAATTCAAATCCCCCTTTTAATAATTTTTGTCTTGACTAGATTGTGCCTGATGCAAAAAGACATTGACCATTAGGCTGTGTCCCTGAGGATTCGACCCTGCTTCCCTGTGCTATATTTTTAGTGCAACAAGCAATGATAATTTACTTTTTTAATACGTGCGCGACCGCGTGTTAACACAAACCATCCACAACCGATCATACAATGGAAATAGGTATGAATAAAGACTTTCATGAGTTGGCTTGTAGATTTTCTAAGGCGTTAGGCATAGCAACAGTTTTCTACACCATTCATGAGTACTTCTGAAATAAGATTTGAGTATTGGATCAACCCGCGCTCACTTGAATAACTTCATGGAACTTATGAAAAGTGATCATGAGACGATAATATCGTATAAGTCTTCAAACCTAGATATATGAGTTGTTGACTATGAATTAGTTGTGCATTGATGATACGAAAACGCATCAATAATTTTATGTTATAAAACATATCATTATGCATGATTTAATGAGTAGTTAGTACAAGCATATAATGTCGAAGTTTATCTGTTCCCTTTTATCCTAAGAGGATTAAAGGCTATAACTTGGGCCCCTCGATGATTCTGTTTTGACTTATGTGTCGGGCCCGATCAGAAATAAATTGATGTGTTCAGTTATGTTCTATGTCAGACGAATAAAAAATCGAGAAACAAACTATTGGACAATAAGTATAACATTGTTCCATGTATTTGTCTGGCTGATATCTTGGGAACAGAGGATTATATGACCCTTTATCTAATTGATGTGTCACTGACTGGGTCAGAGTTAACAACAGCTTTTAAAAGCTTACGATTGCTAAGTCAGATCCTGAAGTCAAGTTAGCAAATATAGTTATTAGATTTATCCAAGTGGGAGACTATTGGATTTGGTGTCTAAGCCCATAACTATAACTAGGATGTACTTGCCCCGATAGTAGCATGGTCCTTTTGGGTTGCCTTCACCAGTGCAATTTGATAAGATGGAATTTTGAGAATAAGGTTATTTATGGTTTATTAATATATTACAAGTATAATATATTAATATGAAGTTATTTAGTTAGTATTGATCAAGAATTAATTTGGAATTAATTTTGTGGTCAAAAGAGACTAATTCAATATATGGGGATTGATTATGTAAATCAATGATTCTTATAATGTGGGTTAATGATCCAAGATTATGGGCTAAACCAATAAGATAATCCATGGATAGTCCATGGAGGTTAAACCCATGGAGCATAAGAATGTGAAAAGTCATGGAGCATTAGGGTTTACAAAGTGTAATCCTAGCATTTGCCACATTATAAATAGACCCCCCCATGAGCCAAAATCGGCTACACACTCTTTTGAGTCAAGTAACTTATTCTCTTAAAGCGTCCTCTTGCATATTGGTGTTTGTGAAGCATTAGAGGCATCACACTTGAGGTGCTCAAGCTTTCAAAGGTCAAGAACTCTATCCTACTTAAGAGGTAAGCATCCAAACTAAGTTTTATTATATATAGCTTCAATTGTATGCTAGCTAGGGTGAATACTTTGGAAAAACAAAATGCATGTATAATTAGAGAGAACATATATCCAAATCATTTAGGGTTGCATGTGCACCATAGGAGTGTTATAGTGCTAACAACCCAACACTTTGATCGTATCTTTCCATCAAGTCTTGAAGCATCTCGAAAGGGTAGTTGTTCTCATAGAACTTTTGAAGTTCAGTTATCATAGTGGCAAGCATGATACAAGACACCCTTATGGAATCCTTCTCATGTGCCATATACTCAGCAACCTCTTCAGGGGTAGCAATGGTTTCATCAATCTCCTTAAGCTCTTTGTTGAGTACATATTCCTTATCCTCGTAGCGAGTGACCATCCTAATGTTTCGAATCCAGTCATTGAAGTTCGAACCATCAAAGATGACCCTCCCACACAAATTCATGAGGGAGAAAGAGCCCGAAGGGTTTGAGCCAGAAGCGTTGTTGGAAGACATCTGAAAAAGACAAACAAAGTTTAGATTAGATAAGAATCCTTAATATAACACCCAAATGAAATATTAAGGCTAGGACCCAACACAATATTTCACAATTTGGAAGAGGGATGTCGTAATCCAATTGTAAAATATTTGAAGGTAGGTAAATGTCGATTTACCAATTTCCACCATGAAAAAACGAAATTGAGTATTAGGTTTTAAATCAATTGAAATTCCTAGATTCCTTTGAGATTCATTGAACTTTTCAATGGCATGTTTAAATCTCGATTATGCCCTTCAAGTTTGTGACTGGGATACCGACAATCACAAACAAGGTGTGAATAACCATGAAAATGTGTTTGGTACACTCGATGTCATTTATCACCTAATCAATATGCCGGTTAACCACACACGCTCCATTGATCTATGAAAAACATCAAGCCACCCTTTTCCATCCTTACTAGTCCAATTTAATGTGTCGGTTAACCTCACACGCTCCATTAACGACTTGGCAAGGTGCAAAGTGCAATTTCATGGAATAGCATCATTTTCACATTTTTCCTAAAGTAACTATGACTGGGAATTTAATAAAACATTTGGTTACTTTATAATTATCATTATACTCTTAACGAGAATTAATGTCATATCCTACCCGTTCGGCTAACGACCCTCCACCAATCAAGGAAGCGGTGGGTGAGAGTGGACACCCATCAAACCACCATTTTATAGGCAGTAACCTTATACCCCCTTATAAACCGGCTTCATGAATGAGGCTTAGTAACGGTAAGACTGACTTGTCTTATACATATATATATATATATATATATATATATATATATATATATATATAAGTATTAACTTTTAATATAATAATAGTATAAAGGTTGAATTTTAACTTTTAAAATTATAGGGTTTGGAATTAAATGTTTCATTAGTGAGACATTACAAATTCCAAAACTTGAGGGCAAGTTTTGAAACTCTTAAAAACTCTTCATTGCCATAGCTTATGAGATTAATGTCATTTTAATGGATGAGAATTTTCATGTTCCATAACTTGAGGACAAGTTATGGAAGTCATTAAAAACATTTAGATCAATTTTAACAAATAAAATTATCATATAATCTAGGATTGATCTAACCTAACTCATAAATCAAGATAATATCAATTCAACAATTTACAAGTAATCTTATTTTTCATATAAACCAACAATTGTCTTAAAATTTTGACAATTATCTTTTGATTGGATTAGTATAATCACCACCATATCAGAAAAAACAGATTTTATGATGAAAAACAGTTTGTGGTAGTGATCCCAATCCAATCCATGCCAAAAAAACATCCACTGAACAGTTACCACGTCGTGGTCACATTGACCACGTTGTGGTCATCAGTCAGATTCCAAAGAAAATGATTTTTTTGCTTTGAACAATAACCAATGTATCAATATTAGAGAAAACACCATAGGCTCTAATACCACTAAAGGGTTTTGAGCACTATAACAATCATATGGTGCACATACAACCCTAGATGCTTTGGATCTAAGTTTTCTCTACATATACATGCAATATTATTTTCCAAAGCATGAAGCCTAAACTAGCATACAAAATTTGATAATTGAATCATAAGACTAGTTAGATTGTTTACCTCTTGTTGTAGCTTGTTATCTTTGGCCTTTAAGAACTTAGCACCTCAAATGTGATGCCTCTAATAAGTCACAAACACCACAAACAATTGGATGACTTGAGAGAGAGGTTCCAATGCACTAATATCAGCTCTATGAACTCTAAGAACACAAGGGGTAACCAGTTTTAGGCCATGGGGTCATATATATATATATATATATATATATATATATATATATACAGAGAGAGAGAGAGAGAAAAAAAAAGAGAAAGAGATAGAGCTAGGTTCAAATGTTTCTAGCAACTATTGTGTACATGAATGCACCGACAGGAATATAGGAAAAAATAAATAGTTAAATAAATCATTTAAGGGTATTATAGTAATCTTTGCATATTTAATTATGATAGATAATTAATATATTGTTTATTATTCCTTTAAATATGGGATGTAAAAGTGAAAATCTGTTGAAAAAATCCCTAGCCGATTCTTTTTTCTCTTTCTTTGGAATTCATCTTCATGTCTACAACTATTTCTCCTCCATCTCGTTTCCCCAGCGTCTCCTCTCCTCTCCTCTCTAAACTGTTAATCTATATACAATATTTCACTTCTAAATTTCTGATTTCTGTGGAGAGATATCAAGTGAGGAGGAGGATTGTCGATTGGCTTCCCTTTGGCTTCGAAATTCAAACCTCAACTACGTTTTCCCCCAATTTCCCTTTGGCTTTGTCGATTTATCTCCCCTTTAGTTTTGCATACAGTTGTCGATTGTTGTTTGCCTGCAATCGACAAATCCACAATCCGTAATAGTCACTTTTGGATTTTGATTGTTTTGTGAATTACTATTTTTTTGTTTTGTGATGAATTTGATGTTTTTTGTTATTATTATGTTCTGTTTTGTTTCTTTTTCAAGTTTCAGATCATCAATCACTCTACATGCATGATATAATTATAATTATGGCAGTGTTTGTACACTTGATTTGTCTTGTGAATTAGTTAAATAAACGCAATTTTATTTGTCAACACAGGTTGCAGCTTTAGCTATGGATGAATCAATCTTATTTGATGATCATGTAGAGAATCTCATCAAATTTTGTCCTACTAAACAAGAAATGGAGCTTCTCATGGTGAGAACATAACTTCATACTTATATTTATTTATGTAGTGAAAAAGTTGTAGTTTTCATTTATGTATTGATCTTCTTCATAGTCCTTTTTTCTATTTAGATTGTTAGGTTTTTTTAATGCGTCTTAATGTCGATCATTCTGCTAGAATGGAATATCGAATTCTAATTTTGTCAGAATAGAATCTTGAATTCCTTGTCAACTTAAGCAGTGAATTACCGTAATCAATTCTGTCAGAACAAAATTGGTTTCTATTCTTGTTATTCGTCTCAATTCTTAAAGAATGACATCTTAAATAATGAAACATTACATTCTTTCAGAATAATATACAATGCAAGTTTAAGGATGATTGTTAATGTTGGTTTATAGAAATTATAGTTATATTCTATTTGAATGTATATCACATTCTATTAGAATTTATTGTTTTATTCTATTTAATGCACTAAAATTTTTAATATTTGAAAGTTGATTATGTTTTCCTTGTGAATTTAGGTTTTGAAGAGGTCGCCATTAATGTGGAAAATGAAGAAAACATAGAGAACGATATTGTATTCTAACATAATGTATTATGTCAGAATAGAGTAGTGTTTTTGTTAGATTTTGATGTTTTTTTTAACCATTTTTAGTTTTAATCTTTAAGAATAAATGTAATCCTTAAACCATTATTGTTCATAATTTTTTTAGAATGATTGTAATAATTGTTTAGTCTTTTTGTTTACAGATGAATGTAAATAGTGATTCTTAAAGAATAAAATTTGTATTCTTTAAAAAACGTTATTCTTGATAATATGTTGTATAATTTTTTAAGCATGTTTAATATAAAAAGTATTTTGAATGAAACATTATTCTGCAAGAATAAAACCGCAATATATTTACTAGTTTATTGTTGACTTTTTGTCATTCTGACATAATAAAATCGGTTATTATTAAAAATAATATTAAAATTTAATTAGAATTAATTTAAAAAATTCAGATTTTTTAAAAATAAGAGAATTAATGATCCCTTAAAATCTGAAAATTTCCTTTTTAAAATAGGTTAATTGACCAAAATACCATTTTGTTGAAATTTGTGTGATTATATGATACATGCTACCCTATTGTAATATCATAGACCCTCAGATCATGATTGTTGATTCTATTCATCCGATGGTCCAGATCTGTGAATTCTGGCACACAATAGTTAGTAAAAACAATATATATATATATATATATATATATATATATATATATATATATATATATATTGTAGGAATCCAAGAGTCATAGGTAAACCCTAATCCATACACTTGGGATATGATTCATATCTCATGTGGGCTAACTCTTCATGGAAACTTACATAAACTTAGCCCATCATGGATCAATAGCCCAAACCATATATATACCATTGATTTACATAATCAGTCCCCGTTAATTTAATTAGTCTCTTTTGATCACTAAATTAATTCCAAATTAATTGTTGATCAATACTAATTAAATAACATGACTTCATATTAATATATTATACTTTTAATATATCAATAAATCATAAATAACCTCTTTCTCAAATGTCCATCCTATCAGATTGTTATGGTGAAGGCAACCCAAAAGGACTATGCTACTCTCGGGTCAAGTACATACCAATTATAGTTATGGGCTTAGACACCTAATCAAACACATAGATGGTCTTAAACTCTAAAGGTGCCAACTTTATGGACCTTGAACCTCGGAAGCACTAAGAAGGGCAACTCAAAGCTCCTGGAATGAAATCAAGACCACTAGATCTCATACTTGGGACCAAAATGAACCAAAACCCATAAATGGTAGATCTAAGACACCAATGATGAAGTTCAAAGCTTTATTCCTTCATCAAGCTGAAATTTGAGTCACAAAAGCCAAATCCATAAGCTTCTCTTTGATCCCCATCTTTGCATCAAACTCCACCTTCTTGAAAATTGACCAAACACTCCAAAAATGGACTCCCTAAGCTCAAAATGCCACCATGAGTGATTAAGGACGATTTCTAAGGTTTTAGAGGGTGGGGGAGACTTAGAATGAAGAAGGAGGCTTAACATTATGCTTATATAGGGTACAACCCTTGAATTAGGGTTTTCAATCTGACCCTCGTATGCCCAATGTAGCTTTTCGTTACCCCCACGTACGAGGCCGCACACCCCGATCCAACCTCACATATACGCTACGTGTTCCTCCCAACTACACCTCGCCTAGTTCCTTCTCTTCAGTACGCCCTGTGTACCACCTTGGTACGCCCCACGTATTTAGACTTTTCCCAAAACCCTAATTCTTCTGAAGGCCATAACTCACTCGATACAACTCCGATTCCAACCATGCATATATCCATAGAAAGGTATCGAGACGCTCAACACTATTATCAATTCCTGGCTTCTATAAAATACCCCAAACTAAAATCCACTTTCCGTAAAAGTCTGAGCTAATAAATTACCAAAATACCCTTTGGTCTAAAAGCTCCAACTGAATAACCGAGCAACCAAGATACATTATCTAACTCCAACTGGGTCCAAAACTCAAACCTTCGAGGTTCCAAATCCTGATAATACCCAGCCCTCCGATCACCAATTCAAATTGGGAACAATTCGAAACAGGATGTTACAACTCTCCCCCACTAGAATTAGATATCGTCCTCGAAATCCGTTCCCCAACACATCCAACAATCTGGTCAATATCTTTACAACCCAGGAATAATTACAGCCTTCCCAAGGCAATTGAAACCAATCCCTAGAAGGACTTACCAAACCTGAAAAGGAACGAGCCTTAAACCCTTGCAGAAAGCCACCTCTAACTTTTCCAAAATCTAAAATCTCATATTGCTCTGACTTTTCGATAGACCACCCACACTGAACTGCTATTGAACTATATCCATAAGAAAACCAACCTAAATAAAATAATTTCCACCTATAATACCTTGAGGCTTCCAAAAGAATACAATCTCGGATCAAATGTGACTGCAGAACGCTCAACTTGACAGGAGGCTCCAATACTCCTTCGAATAAAAGATTCACCCCTGCAACGGTTAGACTCAGACGAGAGTTGCGCAACAGGGTCTAATTAGCCACTCTGAGATTATTTAGTCCAACTGCAACAACTTAGCGTATACCTCGAATACAAGCAACTCCACACACGACTCCCAAGTCACTGAACCTACTTCGACTCTTTTGCCTACCACTTGCTACTTTTCAGAAGCAGCAGAGACCTCTCTAGTCCCACCTTATCTATAAACTACTCGAAACACTGAACCCTAACCGATTGTGGGCTACAAACAGACACACACAACAGTCTCATGCGTCTCCCGAAAAGAAAACCGACTGGAAGGACTTGCTTAACACGCCTTTCCATCAAAACTTATGCTAATAGAATGAACGCTACATGACCTACTACAATCTCATCTCATAGCCGGTCTCCAACAACCCATCTTTTCCTCACTTCAAACACCTTGTGGCTCTTTCACGGATAAAACCAACCCAAGACACATCACAATAACTCGAACTTCCATCAACAAAACCCATCCATTACCCTTGCACCCTGCAATTGATGCCCTCAGCGTATAAATATCTCAATCCTTATTCCACTAGAACAAAAATCTCACACTGGACACGTGCAAACTCTGATTCAGGATATTACCTAAAACCAAATCAATACTCCGCTCCAACCCCGAGATCCCCAAATATGCATTTGCATAAGGCACCACAACTTCCCAACACCCCTTACTTGACCGATAAATAACTACCCTTAAGCCAATCCCCGAGACTACCAGTCTTACACCTGGTCTAACCACCATGTTCCCAAGAGTCAAAAACCAAGCTACCCAGCCTAAACCCCCTCTACGTCACACATTGGTTACCTGCATGTCCTACAACTCAAGATCCAACCCTTGACTCAACAGTCTCTACCAGTTCCAACCTGAATTTCCAAAATCACCCAAGCTCGCCTGCGGATCCCAAAGACCCTCATCCTAGAATAGAGAATAATTCAATACAACCCTAGTCGGCGTGCCCAAAGCACGAACTAATCCCCCTTCTATTCTTGTGACTTACTCACAACCTTGCGAACTGACCCATGCTGGCCTAAGTCATCTGAACGAATCTGTGAATGCCACGGCTACCCTGCAGTCTTTCTTCACTTTCCACACTATCTGGATGCTTGTGAATGTTATGGCTCCCTTGCACTCTTACAACACCTTCCTACCTAACACAACCGCAGCCCAATACCTTACCCCTAATCTATCAATTCGAATCGTACACAGAGTCGAGCACGTACTCGACCGAACAACCAAACTGAACTCAATTCATAACCGGAACTCGAACCTGATTCCCCAAATTCTACTATCAAACACCAAGAAGACGCGATTCACAAGCTGGGGGGTGTTTTACCGAACTCCCAACTCACACAATCCCTCAAACCAAACTGCCACTTGAGCCGCCTCCCCCCCCCCCCCCCCCCGGCGATAGGGATGCGAAGTTCATCCTAGTTTTATAAACGCTCCTACTCCTGAATACTTGAATGATTCTCCCCCACTTCGATTCGGAAAGTACTCACGGCACACGAGAATTGAAGGATTTCCCCAATCCTTCTTACCCCTAACAGTCTGTTGACAACCCGCGCTTACCAATGCTATTGTTCTATCACTGACCATCCCAAAAGACTGCACAATCCCTGATGATCTGCTGAACACTTTCTAAAGCCCAACAATACTATTGATCCCAAATACTTTAGATAATACTACACCTCACACTTACAACCCTTAGAGTTGATGCCCAAACTAAAACCCAGCAATGGACCACCTCCCTAGTCACCCCTAAATGCTAATCAACATGACTGGAAAAGCTATTGAATCCTAACGATACGGTATAGTTAACCCGTTGAATCCGGACCATAAACCCTCCATACAACGCCCCTGAACTGATCTCGACTACCACCCAACATGCAATCGAGAACTTGGAGCTCGCTATACGAGAATGACCCTTCAATAACCCACTAATGATTCACATCATGCAAAATACATAAGATACTCCCCGAAGATACAGCCCAACGGTGACATAATTGTAACCCAAAGATAACGCGAACCCAAAATACTATAAGATTCGAGGCAACAAGAAACTGATAGCAACCGAAAGATTCGTAAATGATAACACGCCCGCCGAACCACCTACTGGAGCATTATCTTCCCTTGCCTCCCTAGGGAATAATTTCTACTGACATGATCAACCTACTACGCTCGTAGCAACCCATACTTCTGGATTGGCAAGCTTCATTGCGCCTTCCTTGCCCACGCTACACCGACCCCGACCCTAATAACCTCTCTAACCCTATTCATAAATCTCGGGTCTCTTCCCAAGTACCTCCACTAAATGCACCTGACCTGATCCTCTTTCCCCGAGGTACCCCAAATCGATCTCTCGCCCTCGGACTCTGGGGTTCATATCATTCAGGGTCTGGCACCCTCATCAGCTCAATCGTCAACAGCTGAACTGCAATAGCTGGAGCAAAACATGCGCTAACTCGGGCTACAAACTACTCCCAAGACATAGTCTCCAATCCCGAAGGCGCAATAGATCGCATAATCAATCCCCAACAAGCCCAATATAAGAGATCCAAGGCGAAACCGAACCTTAGCTCCTAAGGGGTAGGGACTAGTGCGGAAAACACTTTCCATCTCCTTAGTCCAACGCGAACTCAAATTCCCGACATTCCTTCAACCAAACCCTGGTCCTTCCCCATGCGTGTTCATCCTCATCCTATATAGCAGTTATCCCCATGATAAGAGCATAACCAAGAATTCTTCTTCCCATAAGCTTCTTAGATTCTCCAAGACTCTCACTGATTCGAGTATGGATCATATGCTTTCAGTAGTACCTGCCCAATACTGCCTTCCACACCTATCCATACTTTCCTCAGCAATCCTCCCGAATCATCTAAGTCACCTACTCCACTGATGCACCAAATATCTGCTAAACAGTTGCACTATACCCACCGAAGCAACTCCTGGGTTCCCTACCTCACCGAACCGCCCCACTAACTCATTGGACCGTATCCTAGGCTTTCTTGGGTTCTTAACCTCACCCTGTCATCAGCTGCTGAAGAACTCCTCATGATGCCAACCATCCACCTCCTGAATATTGTTATATTCACTTAGTAGCTGACTCCCATCATTCAAGATTTCCACAAAGCACAAAGCAAACAGCATTTGTGCAATAAATCTCCTACCCGTGAAACTGATGGGTTTTGAGCATTACATCAATCCTATGGTGTACATGCAACCCTAAAGCTTTGGATCTAGGTTTTCTCTAGTTGTACATGCAATAATCATCCAAAGCTACAAACCCTAATGTCTAATATATAATTTCTAAAATCACATATGGTTAGGGTTAGAAACCTTACCTTACTTGTTATGTAGCAATAACAAGAACAATCCACAAAGTCCTTAACTCTTGAAAGCTTGTGTCCCAAATGTTGCACCTCTAATGGAGTCACAAACACCACTAGCAACAAGGAAGAACAAGATAGAGAGGAGGAGGCTTCAAAAACATCTAGGGTTCTCTTAGACGAATTCTGTTTGGACTATCATATAGATCTCGCCCACCTTATACCAATAAGGTCCATGAGCCCAAACTATAAATATTACTGATTTACATAATCAGTCCCCGCTAATTTACTCGGTCTCTTTTGATCACCAAATTAATTTCTGATCAATACTAATTAAATAATATGATTTCTCAATTAATAGATTATTCTTATAATATATTAATAACTCATAATTAATCCTCTTTCTCCATAATTCATCCTATCAGTTGTTATGGTGAAGGCAACCCAAAAGGACCATGCTCATAATCAAATCAAGTATATACCAAAAATACTTATGGGCTTAGACACATAATCCAACAGAAACTATCATAGATCATTCAATTCACATACCACAACGCATGCTATCCACGTCCACCCTCACTACCGGCTGCCTTATGCATGCAAATTATACACTACACAGAATCTAATAGACTGTAGAATAATAGACTCTACCCTAGGAACACAACCAGACAAGGAACATGAAATAAGTCCAAATCAATTATTCTAAGGCTATAAGATCCTAACCATATACAATTTTTAAAGCATAAACTTAGCAGTTACTAATACTAATAGTCATTCCCATTCCAGCATAGCATCCATTATCCCCAAGGCTACAAGCATCACATATTGTAACGCCCGAGTTTCTAGGCTAGGCATTAATGTTGATGTAATAGTCTAGGTGAACCTTTGTAACTCATTTTGAAATAATAAGAATGTATTAATTGAGTATTATGTGATTTATGCCTAATTGTTGTGACTTAAATGAATTAAGGATAAAAATAAGCGTCAAAATGAACTGTTAGATAAACCCGATATCTATGAAGGATGTGGTAGTGGTCGTGGCAAGGTTTCCGAATATATAAAGAATGCCAAAATCCGAGTGATAACGAAGAAGTTATGACCTGTCGAAGTTTCGCGACAGAACCGACACGACACTGTATGACGTAAAATACGAATGTAAGATAGAGCGATATCTAGCCTTAGTGATCTAAACGAAAGTCGTAGAATACGTTAAACCGATAGCGTGCATAAAAAGAACGTCCAAATCTGACTTCATATGAGGAAGTTATGATTTTTCAAAGTTTCGACTTAGCAGTATACAACTCAAATCTCGAAATTGAGATCGAGTGATATTTGGCCGAAACAATCTAAATGAGAATCGAAGATCTCGTCGTTAGTAGTCCAACGGTAAAAAAATAGACTAGAACGAACATCGGGTGAAGAAGTTATGATTTTATAATGGAGTTTTCCTGTCCCGACCTACTAAAAATAATATAATAAAAATAAAGTCAAAATTAGCCGACGGAGTCTAAACGAAAGTTGTAGAGCTTAGTCTAACCTACGCGTGGATATAAAGAACGTCAAAAACGGAGTTCGTATGAGGAAGATATGATTTTTTGAAGTTTTTAAATAATTAAAATATATAAATTTTATTATATATTCGGATAATATCCGAATTGGTGACTCATCCGATCTGATCTGAAGATTACGCCCAACGTACTGCTTGTAGAGGCATTACGCCCAGCATAAATCGAGGTTTCAGCCCATATAAATAGAAGTCATGGGCAACCGAGTTTTGTTGCTCATTTTTCCTCTCTCTCTTTCGTTTTACCTCGTTTTACGTACAAGCTTTACCCCCGAAGCCCCGGTATCATTCTCAAGACCCGAAGCAAGTCCCGAAGCCCCAAGGATCCTGAGAAGTAAAGTTTCCGAGCCGAAACTCTGCCCGCGTAAAGCCCGATTTTGGAGAAAACGTCCCGGTTTTATCGGAAAAGATTATTTTAATAGACGATGTGATGTCCGATCATCATCTTATCAAGTGAGTGTAGTTACTTTCTTGTAACACATAAATACGAAGTATTCTCTATAAAATACATGATGTATGTTTATATGTTATGTGTTATTTAAAATGAGTATTGATTGAATGTTTTATACACGTTTTATGTGTGTGTGTGTGTGTATATATATACAAAGATGTTGGGTAGAACATGGTTAGATAGTGGATTTGTGATGAAATAAAATAATGAGAGGCATCGATGTTGTTGTTGATCTAGTCATCTAGCTGAGTATGGATGACGACCACGGACTCTTTCTAGACAGTCCAGTGGAATGCATGCAGGTTCATAACCTGTAGGTGTTGTGAACGATGTGTTCACCGGTGTACTCCATCCCCCTCATGGTTGCCTTTAGGACATCTATTGTTGAGGAAACCCCTTTGTAGTAATGTCCGTCCCAATGAAAATCCTAGATTAGGTCCCTGGTAATAGATGTTATTTTAGGGACGTAAAGTGAGGATAACGGGAATGGGTAATCGGGTTATTCTTGGTTGGTGAAATTAAATATAATTATTTATTGTGGGTTGAAAACCCTATATGCTCACCAGGCTCCCACGCCTGACCCACTCAGTCTTATTTGCATTACAGGTAGTGGCGCGAGGGCATAAGATGGATGGATCATCAAGTTGTTTTGTTTATAGGGTTGTAGTTGTATATAACTATTGTAAGGCATATAATATGTTGTTTATGCTTTTGTGTCTGTATCGGAACATGACATCCCGAGTTTTGATTATCTAATGAAAATACATTTCTTTATGAAATGCTTTGATAAATATTATTTTATTATATTTTGTTTTGGAACAAATTCCGCAACTCTTTTAAATCAATGGATTTAGTCTAAAATTATTTTAAAAGCATAAATGAAACCGATCTTTTCTGGCCGTGATTTTGGGGATGTCACACATATCATGCCAATCCATCGCTGACTAATCAGCACTAGCATGCAAGTCTGCCTGCTCATACAACATACATACAAAGGCATATCTCCTAGCCCTAACTATCATGCGATTCACAGATTCATAAATCAAGTCAGAACAGATAACATATATGCCTATTATGGGAAAACTTACTTGAGCTTGGCCGATTGCATGCACCACACCTTTTCCTGTCTTAGAAAATTCTTTCCTGGAAAACATTTTTCTTTTGAAAACTCTACAGATCCTCAGTTTGAGTTTAGACACACCCAAAAATATGTCTGAATCCGTCAAACCAAGACTCTGATACCAACTTGTAACGACCCAAAAATCAAGGGTAAAAATTTCATTTTTATTATAGTCAAAGCACAAATATCGTTTAATTCAACATTCCAAATCATTGCTAATTAAAAACATTTATCATAGTTCATCCCAAAATCACATATTGCGGAAAAGACAGGTGTGTGCGCTGCGATCAGGTCCATGGGCCGAAAACTCTATCTAGGGGTGTTTTGATGCCACAAACACTTCCTAAGGCTTAGACTTGAAGTTAGGATGCTTCATTATGACTTTTAGGACCCTAAACAACCCTCATAAACATAAATGGCCATGAGTTTACGGTTGTATACTCATTTGGGCCGTGAACACCCCAAAAGCTCCAAAGAAAGTGGGTTTCCTCATCCTAGGATAGAGCTTAGGTCCCTAAACCATCCCTAGCCTTCAAAACTTGCACTTACACATGAGTAGCCATGAGTTTACGGCCATAAACTCCCTTGGGCCATAAACCCATGGTAGTAAACTCATGTGAGTGCCATTCTACCTTCCTTTGTTGAATCACATGTGATTCCAACACTTGGTCAAGGTGTTTCCTAGTCCCGAAAGGTGTTTCCTTTCATATAGTTGTTATAAACACTATATTCATGTCAATACGTGTCCTTATATGTCATTTAGGACTTATTGTGTCTCAGGACTTCATTCGTGGAACTTCTCATCCGTACGCGCATACCCGTTTGAACCACCCACATCTGGTGAGTTCATACCCCGTAATGAATATTTTAACCATTTTAACTGTTTTAAGGGGGGGAATACAAGTTGAACACAATGATAATTGTGTAAATGTTTGTTATAAACATCTTTCAAAATGTTACTTATGTTATTTATAAGTTGTCAATACATTCCAAAACTCTTTTAAAGGTTATGTTACTTTATAGTTATACAAAACTCCGTTTTTAAAGTATAAGCATAACTTAGTAAATAAATGAGCCTTTTCAGTAACAGTGCAGTTAGAACATTAGTAAACTATTATAGGTATAGTTTATGAGAATGCTATTCATTACTTCTAGTAAAACGAAGCACACAAAGAGTCAGTTCAGTTCACGAGTCTATACAAATACAATACGCTTACATGAATACTTCTACATAGATACGCTTACATGGAATACATTTACATAAATACAATATCAATACACGATAACAGAACAGAACATAATAAGGTGTTATAGCATGGAACAAGTTCAGGATCTAACTATACCAATGAATCACTTCTACATTGTGATAGTTATATTGGGTATACATGATCATAGTAATGTTGATGTTTGCGGCTTGCACTCATGCAGGGGTCGCATGTAGTTCCTAGAATCTCTTGACAAGGGAGCGTCTAGCATAGGATCTAGCCATCACATTATGCCTTAACCCTCAATTAAGGCACAATAGTACTAAAAGTAGTCACTTATTACAAATACTACAATACTTACACTGTCAATACGACAATTACAGAAGGATATAAAATTTCAGTTCCAATATTATTAATACCTTTACCATGTGTCATATTCACATAATCGATGAGGTAGATTCGATTTAATTAATAATAGTCGTACAGTCGGGTTCAACATAGAACAGAAGATGCCTTGGTAGAAGGCTACGATTAAAGGTTAGGATCACAATGCTAGCCTTATGATTCCTTAATGTATACACTATGGGATACATATATACTAATAGATTCTGACAGCTAATAGGATGTGTGCTCTTCGCTTCACTTCCTGTTCTCGTTGGATTGTGGGCTTGGACTGAGGTCACCCAACCTATTATCTACCCAAATCTATATATATTTATGCTTAGTATACATTAAGTCATCATAAGGGTACCAGGTATGGATCAGGTCATAGGACACAAAGTCAACACACACTTTTTTTTAGTACAAAACTTACTTCTCAAAGTCAGTATTTTTGGTATACAAAACTAGAGATTTCCCAGATAAGGGCTTAATCCATTTTATTAAGCCAGTTCAGTTTTAGAGACTTTAGGTGAGTAACTCTATAACACCTTAGTTTATACACCATGTTAATATATAAAACTAACATCCAATAGATAGTTAAATGTGTGTTTTCCGTCTTACTTCTTGTTCCCGTTGGATTGTGAGATTAGGGCAGATTCACCCAGTTAACTTTCTACCCGATATCAGATTATATATAGCAGTATAAACAAAGCTATTATAAAAGTAGTCACCGTAGTCATTATTTTATTATAAGAAATATAGGTTTTCTTAAAAGAACTCTTCATTAGATATAAAAGAACCATTACAAATAACTCCATGAGTAACAAGTGAATACACCAGGGTTATATATGACAACAATCTAACAACCAATGGAATGTGTGCTATCCACCTTACTTTCTGTTCCCCGTTGGGTTGTGAGTTTAGGGCAGATGCGCACAATCGATTGTTTATTTACTCTGAGTATATATAACTTGTACCCAATTAGTACGCATAGAAAGGCTTGTAATGTCATTTTACTTAACTTCCATTCAAGTAGGAAATATAGGATTTTCTAGAGGAACAGGTGAACATTTCAAAACAGAACTTACAGCTTACATCACTTGTGCATATACATTTTCAACCACATTTTACAGCTTACTCACATCACTTAAATCTTATGAACTTACCAGCTTAATTGTTGATCAACTCTTTCAAATAACTTGTATTCTCAGGAGACTATTAGACAGGTGCTCGTGCTGGGAATTCAGAAGATGGAGCATTATAGCTTCAAGTCTTGTTTTGTTATTTGTTTATAACTTCTATGTTTTGTGAACACACACATTGTAAACACTTTCTTCCTAAATCAAATGGTTGTTCATTACTTGCTTACCACATACATATCTTGTGATACTAAACATGACGTCCTCCACCCCCGAACGTTTTCGCCGTTCCGGTTTTGGGGTGTGACAATGTCCCTCATTATCTAGTCTCATTAATGTTTTTCCATGTATAATTGCTTTTAGGCAACCTACCCAAGTATCTTCCGATGCATCTATTTCCACAATAAAAAAAATCTCCTGTTTTGAATTATATAAAGTTAGGAGAACCTGGATTTTTTGTTTTATATTTTGTACTAAAGAAGTATCTGTATCGATCCAAGAGCAAGGTATTTTTTTGATATTTTATTTTTTAAAACTCTTCTTTCATTTGTTAAATTTTTTAAAAAGCTTTGTTCTGCAATATAATTTAAACACAAGAATGCGTTGTATTTGTTTTCTACTTTTAAGCTTATTAGGAAACATATTCAATTTTTATCGTATATTGTTTGTTAAAGATAAGTGATCATTTTCTCCAATTTTTAAACCTAAATATTCAACTATAGTCTGTAAAAGTTTTGATTTCTTTTTTGATAAAACTAAACCTTTCTCTTTTATTCTTTGTAAAACTTTGATAACTGCATTTACATGTGTTTGTTCATTTTCATTTGTGAAAACAATTATATCATCAATGTATGCAAGACAAATATTATCTACACCATTTAAGATTGTATCCATGAATCGTTGATATATTGATGGTGTCTGCTTGAAACCGAATGGAATGACATTTCATTCATAATGTTTGAGAAAGCAGTTAGTGGTTTTGTATTTTCATGTAAATGTAGTTGCCAATATCCCAATTTTGCATCAAATGTACTAAAATGTGTATTTTCCTTTAATTTTTCTAAAATATATTCTTTTCGAGGTAATTTATAAGAGTCTCCGATAGTAGCGTCATTCATTTTTTTTTAATTAATGACCATTATTATTTTCTACATAGAATGTTGGTGTTGAATGAGGACTTGTGTTAGATCGAATGATTCTTTTTTCTAATAATTGGGTATATTCTTCTTTAAATTCAGTTACGTCTCTTATACTATATGAAATTTTGTTTGGGACATTAATTTCATCATTATGATTTTTCAATAATATTACTATTTCTTGATTATTTCTATTTTTTAAAGGATCTAGATGGTTTTCACCAAATACTTCTTCTAGCTTGTTTTTCAGCAATTTCTTTTGCTAATGTTAGTAATATTCGTAGTTGAAAACCAACTTCTTGTTTATTATTTTTATAAGATCATAATGTTGCATAACACCTTTTATAGTGTGATTAAGACTTATACGATTGCTTGTTTGTATAAATGGTTGATATAATTTAAGGAAATTATTTCCTATTACTAAATATATTCCTAAATCATGTTGATATATTGTGGGGGTTTTAAATGGTGTTTTCTCAATTATTATCTCTATGTTTCTTCCTACGAACCAAATGTTGTGTATTGATTTGTCAGCAATTGTAATTTTTAACGGTTTTTCTAATTTTTCCCAATGTTTTAATATCTTTTTTTCTTCCGAAAGATAAAGTAGTTCCTGTATCTATATATGAGATTAATTCTTTATTTGTATTTTAGTTGTAATAAATGTGCCATTAGGATTAATATTCGTTTTCTTTTATTCATTCGTTTGTATATATTTCAGTATTAAAGTCAGTTGTGTATTCATATATTTCTATATTCGAGCCTACATCTGAATCTTCTATAGGTTCATATCTTAGATCATAAGCGATTTTTAAATTAGTTTCCCGTTCCATTTTATTCTTTTTTGGGCATTCAAAAGCTTTACATCCGTCTTCTTGACATATCGGTTATAATTTTTCTTTTTAGATTGACAATAATTTGTTTTAGGTTTATATTTTTGCTTATGCTGTTTTCTGTTATGAAAATATTTTCGTTCACCATGTTTGTAATATTGTTTATATTTAGGTTTATAAGTTTGTTTTTTCCAAATCTTCTTTTTATATCGTCGACGCTTAGTGTTTTATAACCATATTGGTTAACTTTATAGAAAGATTTTCACAACATAAATTAATGTTTTCATCTTGCTTTGTTTTTTGTTTTAAACATTTTTTTGCATCCATGCTTTTAGTATACTAATTCGTGCTCCCAAAGTATCTGCAATTTTATTTTCTTGTAAAGCTTCTTCAAAATCTTTTAGTACACTTTGACTTACTAATGATGGTAATTTTTGATAAAACATATCTAATGCAATCTTTTTTCTAGAGGAATCTAGATTGTAGTAACGTTCAGAATATTTACATATCTAAATAACATATGTTACAAATTCGTAAATTAGTTAAATGTCATAATGATTCTAATTGAAAGGCATCTTAGGATGCTTTATCTTCTATTTGTTTTCCTATAAATTCTTGAATAAGGCAATTTAGCATATTTTTAAATGTTTTCATAACGTCTGTGGTAGCTATCATCATCGTTTTGTTTTCATCGAGAGATGAGAGGAAACGATACACCTTTCCTTGTGTTTTATGAATAATATGATTTAGAAAACCTTTTGGATGTAAATTTCATAATTCATCAGTTAATTAAATTTGAATTCCCATTTTATTACTCCATTCTTGAATTTTGGCTTCCGAATTTTGATCATAATCAATAAAATGAATATTCGAATTTGTTGGGAACGTAAATAATTTAGGTGCATATTGGGGTGGTATTTGTTCCCATTTGTTTTGTTTATTTCTAACCATTCCTTGGCGATAAAAAAAATTCTTTTAAGAAGGGCGGTCCATAAATATTTTGAGTTTGATAATCATATTCGACATAAGATTGTTTTCTCTTTAGTCTGAAATTATTATGTGAATTTTTATATTGGTTAGAGTAGGGATTTTCTTCATCAGATGAAAAATCATATACTACTTCGGCATCATTTTCCGTACTATTTTCTATATATGTATTTATTTCGTTATCCTGTATTTCAGACGGGATTTCTAATGCAGCGAATAATTTAGTTAATGTTTCTGTTTTTTCTTGTAAAGTTTCCATTTTAACAATTTGTGTTTGTTAGGATAGTTGAAACATTATTTGTTGTTTCTAAATTACGATTTCGTGATTTTTTATATATCTTAACTCCTTCTGTTAATCAAAGATATAATAAAGTATCTTCTAAATGTTGAATATTTTTATATATGTTAGAGTTTGTTTTCCAATTTCCTTTTAATATACTAGTCCAAAGCCTATTATCTTTGGAACAATTAATATGTACTTTTGAGCTTATTTAACAAATTAATAAAGTATCTGAAACAAAGTTAATATGTTAGAGTTTGTTTTCCAATTTCCTTTTAATATATTAGTCCAAAGCCTACTATCTTTGGAACAATTAATATGTACTTTTGAGCTTATTTAGCAAATTAATAAACTATTGAAACAAAGTTAATTGCACTATTAAGATTTTTTGTTACTATTCTTAAATGATTAATTTCAATTCTTAGTTTTCCGATTTTAATTAGTTGAGATGCAATACGATTTAGATTTTTAGACATTAATTATTTTACTTCTAATTCTTTTTCTTTTAAGTTTTGTGTTGAACAGTTTAAATCTTTCCATAATTTTTTAAGTAAATTCACTTTATAATTGTTATCAGAATTACAGTATATTTGAGTTTTATTGCTCATAATTATTATTTATTTTTCATTTTACCATGTTAAAGGTGATTTAATAGTAAGTGACTCTTCTTTGTTAGTTTTTATTTTTAGATGTTTTTCATGTAATTTTTTATGTGGAGTTATATTAAATTTTATTGATATTAAATTTTATTTTTCCTTCTATTAAATTACATTTTTCTTTTGCAATAATACTTTCTTGATCATTAATTATACGATCGTCTCTTATTTCTAATTTTAGTGGAGTATCTAAATCACTAAAAGTACTTTTTAAAATTACTTGAATTATTGATATATGAATATATGCGATTTTTAATCTAGCTATTTCTTTAATATTAGATAATCGATTTCTTATTTGTTGTTTATTTACTATAGATATAATAATATTTCATTGAGTTGATTCTATAGGTATGTGTTTTTCTCCTATAATTTTTCCATAATATATAATATTTTTTCTGGTAAAATGACATAAATGCCCTACAAACTTTCTAGGGTTTACCCATTTAGTCCTTAAAGTTTTTGTCGGGCTTTATAAGTCCATAAACTAGGATATGATCTGCTTTTTTAGTCCATGTCAATCTGTAATAGCTGGTTCAGTGACCCTTTTGGCCAAAAAAAACTCACATTGTGTCCCTATAAAGCCAAAAAATAAGTTCGGGGATCAATTTGTAACAAATAATAATTTAAGTTATGTTATAAAAATTGGAAATATTTGATAACTTTATGAAAACCTTATATAAATATGGCCATATCTTTCTTTTTTCTTCCGGTTTATTCCTCCCAAAACACTTTTACGTGTAAAGTTTCTAAACTTCTGTTTTCATCAAATTTAGATGAATAAAATTTTAAGAAATATACAGATATAATCTTTGAGAGTATACATTTACTTTCGATCCTCAGGGACTCGGCTTTAATCCATAAACACACCAAAATAGTCATGTTTTTATTCCTATTGCATAAAAAGTAAATACGGAGGAGGATTTTGAAAACGAATAAAACTATATTGAAATATGGTAAAAGAAATACTAGAAACAAAAATAAAAGCGATCCGGTTCCGAGTTCTATTTTCCTAATGATGCAAGCTAATAATGATTGATGTCAAGTTGAATTCTAATCTAAGTTGGTACTTGGAAACATTAACAAACTCTAACACTTTCCATTCACCAAATTGTTTAACCAAAACAAGCTCTTTAAATTAAACATAACCCTTCTAATCTAATCTAAACAAAGTCTTAGATAGAAATCAAAAGGTTGCATTAAGTTTTGTGTGAATGTTCCCAACAACATCCAATACTCCTCACAAGCTCGGGAGCGTAAGAATGTGTGAATATGATTTACACTAGATTTATTCAAAAGAATTCAATTTAGTGCTTGTTACTTACTCTATTTCACAAACAATTATGGATTTTGCAAAATAGATAACTTGAATGATCAAACTCTAATTCAAATGGCCAACAAGAATTACACTTAAAATCAAGCGTTCGATTAAAACGAAATCAAATTCACTACATAGAATACAAATTCAACATCAAATCATATGATCAACTACATAAAAAGGAAGTTCAAACTACAAAACCGGATGCGTTAACTAAAATATGATAAATAAATACTAAAAAGTACTTACTAGTTGATGATTGAATCAGCACCAAAAGACTGATTTAGACGTGTGATCATGAATTGTTACGTGCAATGATTTTTATATAATTCCCAGTGTGGCCGCAGTTGTCAACAAGCTCTGACAACCCGTTTCGCCAGACACTCGATTAAAACAAGCTCTTTAACCAAGCTGCAAACTTATCTAACTAAAATGAAATTTCAATTAGAACTAACTCACTACAAAATTATCAAACGGGCAATTTGTAATTAGGTGAAAGTCGTATTAAAGCACAAACGAAACACCAAACACAATGAACCCTCACGTAAGCTCGGAGAATTTACATTGTACCAATATGATTCCATAATACAAGTGTATTATTTACTACTTAGACTAATTAAAAGAACAATTACAGATTTGATTAATTGATTAGCAATTCATCGTTAAAACCCTAATCGGGTTGTTCAATCAAACTAAAATTGTAACAATGAAATTGATGGAAATTAAAAATCATATGGATAGGAGTGTATTAAATCTATATAACAATCTCACACAACGATCTAAAACAAGTCTAAATAATTAAACTAATTCAAACATCAAACCCATTGGTTTAGCCGTTTAAGACGGCTAAACCCCAGAAACTACAATTCAATCAACCAAAAATAAAACTTACTACAATAAATTAAGATTGTTTTGATGCTTGAAACCTAAAGAAATCCCTCCAGTCACATTCTCGTTTTGTTAATTTTTTCTTTCCGTGCGTCCCCACTCAACTCCCCCAAAGAAAAATGTGCGTCTCCTCCTTATAACCGATCCCTCTTATTCTTTCTTTTTCAAAATGTGACAGCCATTTGCTTGGGCTTTTATGATTTCATTTAAATCAGATTTGGGCTGTGATAATCAACATGGGCTGCCAAAATATTATTATAAATGGGCTGCTATTTGCCGATTCTAGACAGATTTGTTGCTGCTGTTTATGAGGTACATAAGGTGCATCAAACGTCAACCAAATCTAATCTCCACAGTTCAGATTTTAGATTAATGAGGTGGGAAGACCTCTGTAAAATTTCAGCTCAATCCAGCCTCATTTACCCCTCGATCCAATCATTTTACGAAGACCGCGCATTGCTACCAAATTTCCAAAAAATCTTTAAATCGCTTCGTTTTATTGCTTTATTGTGTATGTTGTCACAGGGCTTCAATCGTGATTGCGAGGCCTTCCATATGACTTGTATCAATGCTCAAAAATATCATTACCCGCTTATATAAATCTGCACAAATTAAGCTTAAACGCGTAAAATTGTCTCAAACTAACGATGCAATGAAACACATGAAATGCATATTAAATATATACAATATATCGTGAAAATAATTAACAAAATATACTAAAATGATACGTAAAAATGAACCTAACACAAAACCTATAAAGTAACCAGTAATTTTACTCGTAATCATAACAAAGAACTCAAGTGAAAAACTAAAATTATAGGATATGACTTACGCACATGGATACGAGAAGAACGAAATTTGTGAGCTTGATCATGATTTCATCTAGAAAATGATAATATGCATCTCTACATCATTTGTTGACAATCAACGTGCCAATCGTGATCCTTAAACCAACAGCCAATCCAACAATCATACATATCACTAGGATCCAATCAGTGCCATCAGGTTCGCCATGATCGTCATTAGATCCCTTGGTATCATCAGTTTTTTATCGTCAACCTGGAAGAGGAGCCTCACAAAGTGCATGATTTCCAATGAAACTAAATTCATTGAAGGTTTAAAGTTGATGCCCTGTCGGGATTGTTCCTGTAAGATGGTTGTATGACACGTTCAACAAACTCACAATTAACCCAACCAAGCTCAAAGGAATCTTTCCATCAAGATGGTTCACATACAAATCCAAAGATTCGAGTTTTCTCGTTTCATCAAAAATGTTGGGAATGTTTCCTGTTAATTGATTTTCTGAAAGGGGAAGAGGGTTGTGATATTCGGTGACTGGGTGTGACGATTGAGGGTGAAGACGGAAAGAAGAGCAACAATCGATTTCTTGGGAAGGTACAAAATTGAGTGTGAATCGGCTTTAGAAGTAAAGAAGGAAAGTTTTTTTGGTACGAATTGATCCCCAAACTTATTTTTTTGGCTTTATAGGGGCACAATGTGAGTTTTTTTGTCTAAAATGTCACTGAATCGGCTATTACAGATTGATATAGACTAACAGAGCAGGTCATATCCTAGTTTAGGGACCCATAAAGCCCGACAAAAACTTTATGGACTAAATGGGTAAACCCTAAAAAGTTTGTAGGACATTTATGTTGTTTTCCCTATTTTTTCTATAAAATAAGTTTTTAAAGTGTTATATTTCAAATTATGTTTTTCTGATAATGTAAAATTTGTTTTTTCGTATAGCATCTTTGTTAATTTTGTTTTTATTAATGAGGGCATCGAAAGTATATTCATATTTGTTTTCTTCATTATTAATAATTATTGGTGAATTTTTTATTTCTTGAGACATATTTAATAGATTAATTTTGTTATTTTATCTTCAAGATTTTTTTATTTGTTCTTGTTATCAATTTATACTATTGTTTACTATAAGTATTATAAGCATTGCTTTAATATTATATGTGCTATTAGGTATGATGTGTTAAAATCTGTTTCTAAAAAAGAAAGAAGATTTTTAGCTTCTTTTATTGTTTTATGGAAAAAAAAAATCTTATTGACTCATTTTTGACTAGAAAAACTCATAATTCTAGCTTTGATACCAAAATAAATACAATTAATCAAAAATGAAATAAAATTACGGATGTGTGAAATATGTAAAATAAAATAAAGAGAATGATAAATAGAATGTCTAACCTGAATGTTGTGATTATAATTGATGATATGAATTTGGTCATTTAAAAGAATAGCGAGACCACCGACGTAATACATGAATGCCATGATGCAAGGGAACACAAAAATAATTAGAAAGACCGAGTAAGGGCTATCAATGTAATACATGAATGCCATGATGCAATGGAAACAAAAATAATTAGAAAGACTGAGTAAGGGCTAAACATAAGAATTCGCAATCAACTTTGAGTTATTTTTATATTATAACATCATACTTCGTTTGTACTTGAACGACATTACTAAATCATGTAGCAAGAACTACAAAGTCCAATGCTAAAATGAACAAACCAACGGAAGTACATTGCCACTAATAAATGTTTATTGATATTCAATAATAAATTTTGATAATTATAAAAAAAAAAATCTTACAATTAAAATTATTTTTTTATTTAATTCTGCATTTTATAATAAGAGTATTTTGGTACCAAACACGATTAGCATAAGGAGGATGATATTTTATGTATTTTGTACTTATGTATGAATGTATATATTTTCAACACCAAATGACTCTAGTTTCCTACAAGACTCCTACATCTCCCACCTCACATTTCCTCCTGCTAATCATCATTTTACACATGGATGACATATCGTACTTTCAACTTTTCACTTATTATGACAATTTATTAAAAACAATTATCCAAGTATAGTGTTTTACTTCTAAATGGTTTCCTTAAAATCATGATTTATAAACTTTTCAGTACCATAAGTTCCTACTACATTATGAAACGGGAAGAAAATTCATATTAGATTATCAATAAAATATAAACGAGATGTTAGGAAATCAAAAAAAGTTTATAATGATAGACTTTGACAACTTGATATAAGAAACTATTGAATATAGTTTTTTTGAAAATGTAACATTATAACTAAAGGTATAATGCTAAAATTAAAGTAGAATATCTTAATATAAGAAACTACTAAATATAGTTTTTTTTTTCAGAAAGAACCTCATCCACATCCTGTTTGTTGAGTAAAGGGACAAGATGCTAACCAGGAGAAACATTAGACATCTGTCAAAAAATCCAAGTCATTCAAGTTTTATTTTTGAAAAGATGGAAACAATGCACTTTAAAAACTTACATGTAACAGGGTGATCAAAGGCTTAATGTTCTGAAAAGGATACAAGTTCTTTATGGAAAAACTGGAGCCATGTTGGTACAATATCAGGTTGAGAATCTGCAGAAGAAAGTAAATAAATAATTCTTTGATCTTAGAATCTCAGAAATAAGAGGAGAGTTGATGATATAAAAAAGGCCCCCAAAAATCAAATTTCAATCTCTAAAATTTTGTAGTAAGAAAATTACAACCATAAGTCTAGATATTTTGTAGTAATGACAATCAAAAATTGTTTCAAATATGTAAACTATACAGTATTTGTTTAACAATCAACACAACAAATTCATCCTAACTTAATTAAACAGAAACACAACTTTACATGCAACTTCTGGTTAGACAAAAATGCACTTCTGTTCCTAATTGAATCTCTAATAGCTCAATAAGTTGTTTAATATTTTAAAATTTTGCTGGTGATTATTTACTTTTCTCTACATAATTTAACCCAATAACATTTTCATCCTCAAAACAAAGCAAAAATGCTCTTTAACTTAATTAAGACATTTCATCGAACACCTAAAGTGCATTTTGGAGGAATTAGGGTTTATGTTGGAGATTTGGATACTCCTTGGATCGTGTGAACACTTTCCGAACTTATATTTTTACCCTATGTTTGGGTTGCAAGAAAATTCAACCTAAGATAATCCAAGTGGACACTTACAAATCTAGACATAGAAATCGTAAACCAAATTGCTAGAAGAATTCTATGTTTGTCTGAAGGAAAAAAGAACTAATGATTGTGTGTCTCTTCTCAAAGAGAAGAGTCATTTACATAATAAACAAGATTTAGGGTTTGCCGTAATGGGTTGCTTTAGAAGCAAGTCAGGAAAATCCGGAATTTAATGAAGAAATCAATGGTTTCCAAAACTGACGATTTCGTCGGTTTTACCATAATCACCCACAAGAATTCGGAACCCTAGCCAGGGGTTCTGCCCCTTGGACCCCGCTAGGGGCGTGCCCCTAGACCCCTATTAGTAATAAGATCACATGATATTCCAATATTATGATGTATAGTTTTAGATAAGATTATCCATGTATTTTAGTTTGTATTTGTTATTTATTGTACTATATAAACATCATATATACACGATCACCTTATTGAGGTGAATTGGGGTAATCCTTATATGGTATCAGCTTAGGGTTACGATCCCTTCTCTTCATCCCCAATCATGACAGGCAGCTCCTCTTCTGATACTACTCTCTCTCTCTCTCTCTCTCTCTCTCTTAACACAATACTTCACAAGATCACTGTAAACTTTTCCCCTCAAATTACATGATATCGCGTAATCAACTCATCCCCCTTCTTGCCTACCAAAACTCTCAGGTCACATCCTTGACACCCCTCCTGTCCCTGCCAAGACAATCGTCTCCACTGCTGCTGCCACTCCTCTGGTTCCTAATTCGGCCTATGCCAAATGGATTGAAGATGATCAATGTGTGTTCCTTATCATTCACTCATCCTTGACTGAAATAGCCATGCGGAAACTATTGGACTCGCAACTACTTCTGAAGTATGGCAGAGACTTGAGCATTCCTATCGGCATGATTCTCATGAACGTATGCAAACCCTAAGAGACCCCATTTTGCGCCTAAAAAAGGGTAACTCTTCTGTCTCTGAATACAGCTCTAAGTTTGCCCATTTGGAAACCCCAGACCCAGGGATGCTGCCCCCGAACCCCTGAATTGTCGTCGAACCGACTTTTAATTCGATCTTATACATGCGTCACTTCGCACATACTCATATATATATTAGAGTACAAATTATGAAACTCGTTAGCTTATTTATTAGTTCCAATTACATAAAATGACATGGTGACGCTAAAATCATCAATATTGCACAAAAGAACAATTTACAAGACTAGAACTAAACAATACCTTTTTGGAATTCAAAACTATTTACATTTATTGACAGCACCAATTGCTGACCAATCATCTTCGTTTGATGGATGCTTACGGTTAGGTTACCAGATTCAAAAAGCGAACAAAAAAGTAGAGGAGAAAGAGAAAAAACCCAAAGAGGTTGTAAATATTTACCACACACTTTGCCTAAAACACGTCATTATTGAAAAGATACAATTAAACACACTACCTAGAGATCAAAGGGAAAGATCTGTAGTTATTTACTCTTTTTCTTGATCAACGATGACGGTGAACCAAACTAACACCGCAACCAAACGTCATACAACTACAAAGCATAAATGTACAACCGAGTAGCTCGATAAATCTAGTAATGAAATGAAGAGAGAACCAGAAGAATCTTGTCCTAATTAAAAATACCTAACAAAATCTATAAAACACAAAAAAAAAAAAAAAAATCAAGAACGTTACCTAAGAGACGAAGAGGGAAACGCAGAGGATTCTTGAACGCGGGGAATGAAAGAAAGAAAAATGGTGGTGTCCTTAGAAGAAAAAGAGAAGAAGATTGTGTGAAAGATGTCCCCTCCAAATAAAAGCGTCTTCTTCTTCTTCTTCTTCTTCAAAGAAACATGTCTCCGGCGTAGAACACTGTTTGGATAGAGCAACGTGATGAGGGAATAGGAGAAGAGTGAAGGAAGGTATATATTACATGCCAATACACCGACCCAACCCTTTCTATCGTTTTTCCAAATTAATCTCGCAGATACATATAATTCAGAAGAATATGTGAGTGATTCATACACAGCATCTCTTTCCTTTATCGAGGGTTCTACCAATTGATATCTTTCCAAAAATAATTCAAAGTCAATTTCTTGATTTGTATCTTCAATTTTTGGAAACTTAGAAAGTTCTTCTGTTAAACCTTACTCCTATGGGCATGTTGGATCATATATCGGGATAGATAGATTGACCATCACACCCGAGATCTTTGATAGATAGATTGACCATCACACCCGAGATCTTTGATAGTGGCGTTATCCACTCATATGGTCATGTTCTATTCGGAGGAATAAAATAAAATTGTCTTTCAGAGAGATGGTTGAGTGGTTGAAATCCCCAGTCTTGAAAACCGGTATAGTTTACCATCGAGGGTTCGAATCCCTCTCTCCTTTTTTGCTTGTTAAATAAATTTGTTTCTTTATTGGATTGGTTTTGACCGGATGATTTACTTCCCAGCTCAAACGATTCTTTTATATGACCTTTCCAAAATGAACGTCTTTCTAAATTAAGATACTAATAAATAAAACATTTACATTTATGATTAACACCCTAACTTTTGACTTTTACTTTAACCCAAACTTTTTATTTTTTATTATGCGATTTTACATTTTGACATAGTTTTTAGATTGTATTACAAATTTATTCCAAACTTCTTTTAGAATGTTTTTATAACTTTCTTTTTATATGAAATCATTTTTTATTTGTTTATAAATATTTTCTTTTATCTGTGTTTTATGTATTTTTTTTCTTAAGATATTCTGTTTTATAGACTACATTTTTTAATTTATTTTTTATACTTTACAAAAAATAATTCATGCATTCTATTTTATCAAATCGTTTTACAAAATTAATATTTTATAGAAAAAATTTACATTTTCGCTTTTATACATATATTTTAAGATTTATTTTGTATTTGTTTAGATATTCGTTCTAAAAATCAAAAATACATCTTAATGAAAGCATATTTATGTTATGATTAATTGTAATCCTACCGAAAATTATGTCTTGTTTGTTATACATACTACATTTTTCGCAACATATATTTCATCACAAGTTTTAATTTTTTTTCAAATATGGTCCAAAACTTTTTTTTTATAATTTTCCCAACTTTTTTCTCTTAACTAACATATATTTTGAGAAAAAAAATAGCATTTTGATAGCATTTGAAAAAAAAAAGGTCTAGACACATTTTGATAGCAATTTCAAACCAAAAAGGATAACTAATTAACTTTTCTCTTTTTACATATACAAAAAATTTCCACCGCAAGGAACGAAAATACTACTACTAGTATTATACAAATAACTTATTCACTCATGTACTCAAAAAATTTGGATTTATAATACACAAGGGCTTTGCGACGTAGCTTGTTGTCTGTTTATCTTCTCACCTGGTATACTGTGATAACTAGGTTTATTTAATAATAATAATAATCATTTATTTATTTATAATGCAACATAACTCTATATCAATTTGTTTAGTTTCTATTTTTTATAAAAGAACATGAACTTTTTGATATATTTATTTATCCATCGTTTGTACTAATGTTTTATAATAACACAATATTTAACACATGTATAAATTGAAATAGTCTTGTATAGTTGAAATAGTCTGTAACTAGTTCCTGAGGGTTAGGAGTCATTTACTCTCTTTCAGTATCCATGTATATATACACTTGTACTCTCTTGTTCAGCAATATACGAAAATATTCTTCCCTTTATGGTATCAGAGCACTAAAAATCTCTCACAATTTTTTTTCCTTTCTCTCTTGTGACTTCATCCATGGTAGCGAGTTCCCTTTATGGTATCACAGTCAAACTAAGATAACTATGTTCTCTGGCGCACAACAATTCTTGCAGCTCTTGAAACCTTTGATTTGGAAGAATTTGTTCTCCATCCTAATCCACCACCTGCAACCATTCAAGTTCCACCGGTTTCTGCTTCTCCGGCTACTGCTGATGCTCCTGCTGTCACTGCTACTCCGGCCACTACAGCTCCTAATCCCGACTATGCTACCTGGAAGAAGAGGGATAGATTTGTCTTATTATGGTTGAAATCCACCTTGTATGATAGAGCCCTAGCTCTTGTCACTCTATCAACTTCATCTCAAATGGCTTGGCAAGCCATTGAACGAAACTTTCAAGCTCAATCTAGGGCTTCTCGTTTTCAATTTCGAGCCCAACTTCAAACACTCTCTAAAGGGTCAATGTCAATGATCGACTACATTGAGAAAAAGCGATCTATTGCTGATTTTCTAGCTACCAATCTTACTCCAATCTCTAATGAGGAACTTATTGGTCATATATTGACCGGTCTTGATTCATCATATGGCGCTTTTACTACTGCGTTTATGATGAAAACTGAAGCTATGACTGTTGATGATCTTGTAGGTTTTTTGTTATAGGAGGAAGCACGCCTAGAACAAGAACATGCTAGATTAGCATCTGTTCAATCACCACCTGATGCTCTTACAGTAAATCGATCCAACAACCGTTCATCCAACTATCACAACAATCAAAATCATAATTCAGGCATTTGTAATTCTGACTCCAGAAAACGCCGACCACTGTGTCAACTGTGCAACAAACAAGGACATGAAGCTATTGATTGCTGGCAAAGAGGAAATCAGACTGATTATCCTTCTAGACGTCCTAATCCCAAACAGCAGACTCGACAAGCCCATATAGCACAACACAACAGCAGTCCTTCTACTGTCATTGACTCTGCCTGGTATTTTGATATTGGGGCCACTGATCACGTCTCTCCAGACTTGAATAAGCTCCATATTACATAAGAATACAAAGGGGATGATAAGCTGCAAGTGGGAAACGGTAAAAACCTGTGTATTTCTCATGTTGGATCCTCTTCTTTGCCTAATTTAAAATTACCAACTGTGCTTATTGTTCCTAAACTCACTAAAAATCCTTCAAGTGTATCTAAGTTAACAGTAGACAATAATGTCTATATGGAGTTCTGACCTAATCACTGTACTGTTAAGACCTTGCAGGGACAAACCATACCCAGAGGGGATGTTAAACACAATATCTATCGGCTGCCTCATACCATATCAAAACCTCATTCAATGGCATTTACCGGTGTTCGTACATCCTTACATAGCTGGCATAAACGTTTGGCATACCCTCATGAACCTGTTCTGCGTAAACTTGTGACTTCATTTAATCTTCTTGTTTCATCAAATAAATTTCCAAGTGTTTGTGACTCCTGTCAACTTGGAAAAAGTCATCGTTTTCATCTTGCATCTTCGCATGTTACATCTTCTGCACCTTTTGAACTTGTTTATTCTGATGTATGGGGGCCATCCCCTGAATTTTCTTTAAATGGAAATTGGTCTTTTATTTTATTTGTTGATGATTGCACAAAGTTTATATGTATATATTTCTTGTCCCATAAATCCCAAGTCTTTTCTACTTTCTTACAGTTCTGAACCATGATAAAAACTCAATTCAACTATGATATAAAGAGCTTACAAACAGATTGGGGTGGGGAATTTCGAAATATTTCTTCTTTTCTTCAAGCAAATGGCGTCATCCATCGTATTTCTTGTCCCTATACCCATGCATAAAATGGATCTGCTGAACGTAGAAACAAAATCATAGTTGAAAAAGGATTAACTCTTCTAGCTCAAGCTTCACTACCTCAAGCTTTCTGGGAACATGCTTTTAAAACAGCAACCTACTTAAACAATCGTTCCATCACACCAATATTACATTACCAATCACCCTATCAAAAACTTTATCTCAAATCTCCTGATTATGATTTTCTAAAAACCTTTGGTTGCCTTTGTTATCCTTTTCTCAGACCATATAATGCTCATAAAATTGATTTTCGTTCCAAACCTTGCATTTTTCTAGGATATAGTGCTTCACACAAAGGCTATCTTTTTTTTCATCAACCAAACTCTAGCATATACATCTCCCGCTATGTTGTTTTCAATGAGGAAGTCTTTCCATACATTCCTCAACCTACTTCTTCACATCAAACATCACAAAATTTTGACAATACTCCTACCATTATTACTCAAACAGATTCACCATCCTCAATCCAATCGTCCTCAACCATCTTATCTCATTCATCACCACCTTCAACCCCCAACTCGAATCCATCAAATACTCCAATCATCTCATCTATGTCTCCTTCTCCCACTCCACATCATCAACAATCCACAATTAGCTCAAGAGCTCGACAAAATCCTTCTATTCCTTCTCATTATCGTCCTGCTGACAATAATCAACATTCTATGATGACTCGTGCTCGCACAAACTCACTAAAACCAAAACTGTTCCATCTTTCTACATCATCTCATCTTGAACCACAAACTTTCTCTCAAGCTAATAAGCACACATGTTGGAAAATTGCAATGAAGTCAGAGTATGATGCACTCATGAAAAATAACACATGGTCTTTAGTTTCTTGTCCCACTAATACTAATGTTATTGGTTGTAAGTGGATTTACAGGATTAAAAGAATATCGGATGGCGCTATCGAACGACACAAAGCCAGATTAGTAGCACAGGGCTTTAGTTAAGAGGCTGGAATTGATTTTTTTTGAGACGTTTAGTCCTGTTATTAAGCCTATAGATATACGGCTCGTGCTCTCCATTGCTATTTCTCAAGCCTGGCAAATTTGACAACTCGACATTAACAATGCCTTTCTTAATGGCGATATAACGGAGGAGGTATACATGAAACAACCAAAAGGATTTAAAGATCCGAATAATCCCACCCATGTGTTTCGATTACACAAAGCTCTTTACGGACTTAAACAAGCACCAAGAGCTTGGTTTACTATAACGTCCGCAGATTCGGGCTGGCCAATATAGAGACAATGAGCGTCAAAAATGAGTTTTTAATTGAAGATTATTTAGAAGGATTAATCTTAACCAAGTTGTAGAATATATCTCAAGGGTTTCGTACATATAAAGAACGCCGAAATCCGAGTTATAACAAAGAAGTTATGGTCCGTCGAAGTTTTTCGGCAAAACCGACACGGCACCGTGAGACGTAAATAGTGAATTTACGATAGATGAAATTTTAGCCTTAGTTATCTAAACCAAAGTTGTAGTATACATTAAACCGAGAACATCCATAAAAAAAACGCACAAATCTGACTTCGTATGAGGAAGTTATGATTTTTCTAACATTTAGCATAACAGTGCACAACCCGAAAATTCGAATTTTAGATTGTTTGATTTTCAGACAAAATAATCTAAATGAGAAATCAAGATATCGTTAATAGGAGTTAAACGATAAAAATACAGTCGAAAACGGAGCTCATATGCAAAAGATATGGACGAAGCTTAGTCTCTACTCTTCGAGCGCGACGAATTCGATATAGTTTTGTAAATCCGGGATAGAATGAGAATTAGCCAACAATGTCTAAATGAAAGTTGTAGTACTCATAAATACCAACACGTGGATATAAATAACGTCGAAAATGAAGCTCGTATGCGAAAGATATGGACGAAGCTTAGTCTCTACTTTTCGAGCGCAGCGAATTCGAATACAGTTTTGTAAATCTAAGATACAATAAGAATTAGTCGACGGGTCTAAATGAAAGTTGTAGTACTCGTAAATACCAATGCATGGATATAAATAACGTAGAAAATGGAGCTCGTACGCGGAAGATACGGACGAAGCTTAGAGACTACTTTACTATAAAACTCCTATAAATAAAAGGTGAACTCCTCATATTTTCTTCACACCATAAGCCTTTCTTTCTCTCTTTAACTTCTCTCTAGCCTCCCTAAACCCCTACCAAGTCTAGGGAACCTCCCTAGCACGAGAAGGAAGCCCCAGAGCGCCCGACGGCTTCGAGAAGAAAAGCTTTCGGCTCAGAAACGCTGCTCCAGCAAAGCCCGGTTTTCCATAAAACCTGCTGTAAGTGAGCTACGCCTACGCTATTTTTTAAATAACTTTTATTTAATTATAGTAACGTTATTAGGAACTTATAATAAGTACTTTGGCTATTATTATGGGTTATATAAGTATTGATTAACACTTATATAATAGTAATAATAGCTAGACTATTAATTAGTCTCGACGAATAATAGACTAAATTCTAGTGGTAATAATACTAGGTTTCGTCGAATGAAATTATTTTTTTAAGAAGCGAAGCGCTGTCTGAGTTCGGAATCACCACCGTATCAGGTGAGTGCATAGTCCTTTTCATGAACATGATTTTAATACAAGTATTGATTGAAGTATTAATTATATGTTTATGTGCGAATTAATTGATGTTGCTTGAAATACGTGTTAAAGAACATACATGATTATATATGATGATTTAGGATAAAGAGTAGACCTAAATTAATTATGAGGAATATTGGGTAGTATTTTCTTACGAGTACAAGTGAGTTATACTCAGAGAATAGAACTTTAGTATATGTCATTTATCCGAGACAATGGATTAGACACAGTCATTATCCCTAGTCCGAGAGTATGGATTGGACATAGTCAACTGTCATTAATTTAGGGTATGGATTAAGACATAGCCAGTTGTCCTTAGTCCGGGAGTATGGATTAAGACATAGTCATTCGTCCCTAGTCCGGGAGTATGGATTAAGACATAGTCATTCGTCCTAGTCCGAGAGTATGGATTAGGCATAATCATTCGTCATTAATCCGAGAGTATGGATTAGTCATTCGTCCCTAGTCCGAGAGTATGGATTAGGCATAACCATTCGTCATTAATTTGAGAGTATGGATTAGGTAAAGCCGTTCATTTATGATCCGGGAGTATGGATTAGGTAAAACGGTTAATCTTGGGTTTGAGAGTATGGATAGTCTCATTGTGAGGATCGACGGGGTGGGATAAGAGTTGCTTATACATATATGGTGAAATTGTATATTTTGTGAGTTCTAAATTATATATATGATATAACATTGTGGGATTGAAATCCCTATGTACTCACCAGGTTTCCCAACCTGACCCACTCAGTTTATTTATATCACATGTGTTGATATGAAGTCACATTACACTGAGAGATTAAGGAGATATAAATCACTAGTGATAATGAATGTAAGTTATGTTTATGCTTATGTTTCTGTATTGACGATGACATCCCAAATGTTTTAAAATGATTAAAAATACTTTTATTCGGAAATGCTTTGATAACATATTTATCATGTTTTACTGGAAACAAATTTCGGAAACATTTTTATTACAAGAGGTACTCTGATTTTTATAAAGCGTAAACAAAATCGGTCTTTTCTGGCCGAGAAAATGGGGATGTCACATTTACAAAACTAAAGCAATACTTGGTTACGCGTGGTTTTAGAGCGTGTCAATCTGATACATCTATGTTTGTGCATATTTCATCTACATCCACTGTTTATGTTCTTGTGTATGTGGATGATTTAATTGTAACAGGCACAAATGCATCTCATATTCAGACGTTTATCAAAGCCCTGAATCAACAATTCTCATTAAAAGACCTTGGTGACTTGCATTATATTCTTGGTCTTCAAATACATCGACATGCAGATGGTCTCTAAATTTCTCAACAGGCATATATACAAGAAGTTATAAACAAAAGCAACATGGCGATGGCAGCTCCAATGTCGACACCAGCTGATCCTTATCATCGTCTTCAATTAGAAGGTGACCCATTTGAAGATCCAAAATTATATAGACAGATAGTTGGTTCTCTTCAATATGCAACAATCACGTGTCCCGATATTGCTTACTCGGTTAACAGAGTTTGTCAGTTTATGCATGCTCCAACAACTAGACATTGGCAAGCAGTGAAACGTATACTTCGATACTTAAAAGGGACTATTGATCATTGTCTTCACTCCAAACCCACTACAGCTCGTGCTCTTCATGCTTATTCTGATGCAGGTTAGAATTCAGATCGTGATGATAGTCGTTCTCATTATGGCTTTGCCATTTTTCATGGTTCAAATCTGATTAGTTGGACATCCAGAAGCAAAAAGTTATGGCTAGATCAAGCACGGAAGCTGAGTATAGGTCCTTGGCTTATACTACTGCTGAATTATTGTGGATCAAACAGCTAATAGCAGATCTTCAAGCACCAATCACTCATTAACCACTTCTGTTATGTGACAATGTTGGGGCTATTTTCATGAGCAAAAATCCGGTTATCAGTACTCGCTCAAAACACATTGCATTGGACTTAATTTCATTTCATCCGTGAGCAAGTCGAAGAAGGCACATTGAAGATAGTTTATGTTTCCTCAGTTGATCAAGTTGCGGATATTTTCACAAAGCGGATAGAGTTTGTTTTCTTCGTTCCAAGCTTCAAGTTCGTCCCTCTGTTCAGCTTGCTGGGGGATAATAACACAATATTTAACACATGTATAAATTGAAATAGTCTTGTACAGTTGAAATAGTCTGTAACTAGTTCCTAAGGGTTAGGAGTCATTTACTCTCTTTCGGTTCTGTATCCATGTATATATACACTTGTACTCTCTTGTTCAGCAATATACGAAAATTCTTCCCTTTATTTTAGGTTAGAGTGTTAGACATTATTCAAAGAAATTTGTATTTGGCGTGTATTTAAATGTATAATTTAACATATATGTTATTTTGTTTTCTCTAGATATCAACAGAAAATAAAAATAAAATCAAAAAGCTTATTATTGTAGTCAAACTAAGGAAAAATTTGTTAGATTTGGTATAAAAAATGGTATACAAGATGAAACATTATTAACGACTTTACAATATCGCAAACCTAGAAACATCCAAGTTAATTAGTCCAAGCTAATTAGTATCCAAAACAAGATACAACTGTATATGCGTTACGTACACATTAACGATGCATAGCTTCTCTTCACTCGACTTGATTTTCCTTTCGAAGAAGCAGTTCCCTTATCCCTTCAACTGAATGGCTACCATTTGAACACACCCACAATTGCACTACCATAAAACCACCTTTGGCTCTCTGGCATCTGCAACAATGGCGACTCTGCAAACTATGGCGTTCTCATCACCGGTCTCTCATTGTTGTAAAAAACCTCAATTTCTTCCAGGTACTTCTACCTCCAATGGCGCTTCCATTTAGCTCACTCATCTTTGTAAATTGTAATCAACTAGGATTAACACGAATCTGTAAATTGTAGATTTTCTCTTGTTTGTTGATGAAAAATAGTGGTAGAACTCGATTTTGTATTGTAGCTGATACATTTTCTGTTATTTGTGTACAGGAACGATATCAGGAGTTGTTTGTCACAGTTCGCGATCTGCATTCACTGGTCAAGCATTGAGCATACCGATTTCAAGGCAAAATCCCAACAGATTGAACAACTGTCGCACATTTACACTCACTATACAGATGGTGAAACCATCAATCCAGTTCATACCAGGTAAAGATGAACAGACGATACCAGACGTGAAGCTAACGAAATCAAGGGATGGGACTAATGGTATGGCGATTTTCAAGTTTGACCAACCATCTGTGTTTGACTCATCTGGTGAAGTTGGAGATATTACTGGTTTTTTCATGATTGATGATGAAGGGACACTCCAGTCAGTTGATGTCAGTGCCAAATTCGTCAATGGAAGACCCGCAGGGATTGAAGCCAAGTATGTGATGCGGACTCCACGAGATTGGGACAGGTTCATGAGGTTCATGGAGCGTTATGCTAATGTCAATGGATTGCAGTTCATCAAAAGCTAAAGGCAATGTATATATCCTACCCTTCCTTACCCTACCCCTGTGTTTTTCTTTACTGTAATTAGGTCATCCGAAATGTGACACATTTGAGATATTATGAGTACAATCTACGGATAAAGTTTCAAATTCAATTCTTTCGAGATATTATATCATTCATGGGGTTTTGAATAAATATATTGGCATGGATGATGGAACAATACATTCCTTATATCGAATGTTGTGGATCTTTATCAAATGATAAAGAATCTAGCAATACTTTAAAATAAAATTTGCCTAGGCTAAGGCTGCTACTACTACATATGATTCTTGTTCTTGTTAGATGACCTTGTGACTAGAATAGGACTTCGGATCTTGATTTTGTCATCCTTCAAATTTATCCATGTCAACTGCCCTTGACCAAACTTCCCTCTTTTTGACCCTGATGATTTTCTTAAAATCAACCAAACCCTGTAACTCAAACTCTGATTCAAACGTGAGAATGTCAACCTCCTTGGTCTGACACGTACTTTGACTCCTTCTGGTGGAACCACTTTGATTGTGTAAACCGAGTTGGGGTCTCCCACGTTTGTCACACGTCTTTTAATCATCTTACTGTTCATCCCGGTTCCAAAAACCACAGAAATGGAAGGGTAATTGAGGCTGAAACCCCTGTTCTTCTTCATGATATCATGACAACTCACGTTCCTATGAGTAATGGTGAAAATCTGTGATTTTGTATACCCAATGCCACATAAATGAATGATGTAATCATTTGGACTGATGTCATATATCAATCCAGGTTGTATAGCTCTTTCTGGATTCACATGTCCAGACCCCATAGCAAGAATCCCAGCCGGTTTGTTTCCATCCATGATAGGTTTCCCATAATGATCTGTCGTGTCGCCTGTTGTCATAAGTGCGGATTTAATGGCAGCCGGGCTCCATTTCGGATGTGCGGCCCGTATCAAAGCTGCAAGCCCGCCAACATGAGGGCATGACATAGATGTCCCCGACATCACCGTGAAGTTGACCCTTCTAGAATCTTCCGGAAGCCCCGATGGCCCTAGGTTTTGTGGCCAAGCCGCTAGAATATTAACACCCGGGGCGATCATATCGGGTTTAGGTATCACGGGGTCCATGAAACTTGGACCCCGTGATGAAAACTGAGCCACCGAAGGGGCTCTGGTTTTCCCGATCTCGGTCCCACCGAATATAATCCGTGCCGTTGGTCTTTTTGTAGAGTTTATATAACTCTTCAAATGAACCGATTCTGTGTACCCGATCAATGTCGCGGGTAAAACATGGGCATCAATGGAGTCTTCCTCCATGTTTATCTCGGTGTTGGCCAGAATCATGGCGGCACCACCAGACTCCTTCACGACTTGCCCTTTCTCCGCCCGCCCGTTGACACCACGGTCACAAACCACCATTTTTCCGGCGACTTTATCTCTAGGAAGAGAATCTTTAAAGCAATAATTACTTCCTCTATCTCCGCCATTTAAGTAAACAACTTCTAGAACCTTCTCGGAACCCGGGTGTAGGTTCCCGGGGTACATAGACTCACCATACAGAAACCTTCCATCGCCCATACGAACCACCGCCGGAAACCGCCGGTCAAGTGTGCTAGCACCAACGGTTGCAACCCATGGAGCCACATTGGCCACGGAGTTTGCAATCGGCCCGTTGTTCCCAGCAGCACATATGACGGAAATCTTATGCTCCATGGCCCGGAAACTACCGATTGCAATGCTGTCATCATAAAGCGGAATCGGAAACCCACCGAGAGATAACGAAAGAATGTCAACCCCGTCTCTAATTGCCTCATCCATTGCTGCTAAAATATCCGAACTGTAACACCCGCTAAACCAACACACTTTATATATTGCGATATGCGACCCGGGTGCCATACCTCTCGCCTCACCCGCCCCGTTCCCGAGGACACTCGCCATCGGGACCGCAGACCCCGCTGCGGTTGACGCGGTGTGGGTCCCATGCCCGTGGGAGTCTCGGGCAGATAAATATTCGGACACTTCGTTTTCGGTTGGAGTCAATGAAGCGACCCGATGACCTTTACTGAAAAACCTCGCCCCGATTAGTTTTTTGTTGCAATTGGAGGTGTTAAAGTCGTCTCCAGGTTGGCAAAGGCCTCGCCATTTGGCAGGGACAGGTGGCATTCCTTGGTCGTTGAAGCTCGGGCTTTCGGGCCATACCCCGGTGTCGAGTACACCGATGATGGACCCGCGTCCGAACCCGGATTTGACCCAAGCACCGGTTTTTATCGTTGGGCTCAGGCCCAGGAACTTGTAGGAGTAGGTGGTGTGGAGTTTGTGGACTCGGTCGGGTCGTATTGCGATAACGTGGTGGAGTTTTTGCATGGAGTGTAGCTCGGAGTCTGAGAGCTGGGCTGCAAAACCGTCCATGGCGGATTGGTATGAGTATAAGAGACGGGAGGAAGGAGGGTCGTTGATGATTTTTTGGAGAAAGGAGAGGTGGAAATGGAGTTTGGATTTGAAAAGGGAGGGTGATAATGACATGGCTTGTGGGTGGAGTTGGATGATGTAGGTTTTGAGGGGTTGGTGATCAGGGGAGGAGGTGGTTTGGGTGGAAAAGATGGAGGATAGTAATAGAATGGAATAATAGAAAAGGAAGGTGGTTTTGAATGTTGCCATTGAAGGTGGTGTGGAATGTGTAGAGAAGAAAATGGTGGATTTGGGGGGTATTTATCATTTATGTTATGTGTAGGAGGATTGGAGGAATAGAATGGAATTCAAACTGAAGAAGAGAATTCAAATGTCTGAAGGCTCTGAGAAAAGAAAGATAAAACTCGTGAAAATTAAGAGCTCTTCATCACGAGGATCTTTTGTTGCATGGATTGGAGAGAAGAGAGAGAGAGAGTGGGAGTGTCTTGTTGCAGGAGCTTGGTTTTCACGAGATTTTTTTTTTGTTTAGTTAATAGTTAATTACCCGGCCCATGAACCAAAATTTGGGTAAGGATTAAGGTTATTTTGGTGATTAAGCATAAAAGGATATATAAGGATGCAAATAAGTGTAGTAGGCGAGTAGGGTTTAAGGAAGGATGTTTTGTTTGGTTAGTGGTGAGACACATATGTGTAGTACAGTAGTTATTAATGAGGAAAATGGCTCCATCATATTTATTGTTGTACATTTATTTCTCGTCAGGCTCCTACCAAAGTATTTTTTTCCTAAAAAAGTAGAATTGGCCAGAATTGGGCTAGTAAGTTACGACTACGAGTGGCTCTGGCTGGGTTCAGACTTCAGATTCAGAAAAAAGAGAAATTAAACTGGAACCGGACCAGCATGGATTCTTTTCTTTAGTTTTTTCATATAAAAAATAACTGTTTTTGGTTTTTGGACTTTTAAATGAATTGTTAGAAGCAATTATATGTGCTATTTTCTTCTTTTTATATTTGTTTTCCGGCTTTTGCCAAGGAGTGAAATATTTTGTATCTCTTAAATAGTCTTTTTCAAACAATGCACATTTTTGCCTATATGGGCCGAGTTTTGTTCTTCTTAGAGATATTACCCTACCATGTTTCTTGCATCGAGCTTTATTTGGACTGTTAACTGCAACAGAAGTTAAGTTCTTTGACGATACTCCAATACCAATGGAAAATGATCACAAAGCAGGTTTTTGAGTTTTGAGAGATTAAACAAACAAAACTCTATAAAGTGTATATGCATTATTTTCCTAGTTATTTTAAAATATGGAAAGTGTGACGTAGATAAGGTTTTGAGTTTAACTTTGAAATTTTTATCCGATAATTGTTGAAAGATTAGAAGAAAAAAGTAATATACCAATTAGATTTTAAGGTCCAAAAAAATAATACTTTGCACACTTGTTATGATATTCCTTCTACTGTTTATATGGTTTGTAAAAAAAATGTAATACAAAACTTTGTGGTTTGATACTATAATTAATCATTTATCAAGTATGATGACATATTTTAACAATTATAGAAGTTAAGGTGTATAGTATAGCATCTATAGATATATGTTTGTTAATTACTTTATATTATTAATGTCATAAGAAAATATTACATCAGGAAGACATACTAAATCATGTTGATATGATACTGTTATTATTATTATTATTATTATTATTATTATTATTTATTTATTTATTTATTTAACGGCTGGCTAGTGGTTACAAACTAGTATCACCAAATTAAAAGAAATCATCAAGGTCCGGATTAAAACCCTAGATATTTAATTTAAAAGGCAAAGCCTCTATGAGGTGGATTAGTCTCACACATTAAATAAATATTTATCTTTCACAAATTCGTTCAATTTATATTGTAAGTAACTTATTGTTTTTGTTATACATGATTGTTGATAGTTTGATCATAGATATTTTAAGGAAGTGTGTATACCTTGAAAAGCTCTAATTCTTTTTTATTGTTGTGAGCCTAATATATATTTGAACCGATTCGGTTCATATTTGGTCTGGCCTAATAGTTGATACACGCTCTCATTTTGGGTTTTATTGCTATCATCAGATGACTATGCAAGGCCCAAAAGGAACACTAAAGGTCTGCAAGGTTCAGAGAATAACAAAGAGCACATGGACAGAAGAAGTCTCTTAGTTGAATTAGTCAATCCTTAATCATGTTTATTTTCACAAGGTCCATGACCAGTTTGTTCATAGTTTCCAGTAGGTGCATGCATATTTAAATTGTTTGTAAGTATCGTTTTTGGTACATGAGTGAAAAAACCCAAAAAATTGCTTCATTCTCTTGTCTTCTTCTTTGGGAGATTCTCAAACGGGCTTGTATCATGTGAGTATCATCAGGATCTCATGGTTTGAGCATTATTCTCAATCAAAACGTTCAAAAGTTCAAACGTCCCAAGACAAACTTTCTATTTATAAATTGACCGACTATGCTTGTAATATAACTGTCCAAAAATGTGCTAAATTTGATTTTTTTTTTTAAATGGTATCACTAAAGAGAACAATTTGTTTAATATGAAATACTAACACCAAAAAATGTGCTAAATTTGATTTTTTTAAATGGTATAAGTAAAGAGAACAATTTGCTTAATATGAAATACTAACATCAGTTCAGTGGCTATGAATGTACTAACGGTTCAGCCTAGTACCGTAACTTCAAAATATTAGTTGTATCTTAGTGACAAGGTATATTAAAGTGTATTTTGACGCAAGAATTGGTGCAAATGTTGATGCATAAAGACTACTACGATGTGACAGAGAGTGCACAAACTTACTCATATTTTGAAGAAAATGCTTAACCGATATGGAAAACTAGATTTTTGAAGACAAATTGGAAAGATAGTCAGAAATGTCATCATATATTAACAACACCAACGTCGAAAAAACGAAGGAAGATTTTATTGTTGACAAACAGGAACGAAATCCAAATTACAGACCAAATACATCGTCTAAAACCAAGGTCGTCCTAGACGGTGGACAACATAAGCGAACACCAAGGGTCCATCATTCCAAGAGGCCCCAAATTTTTTGGCCTTAAGTAGTAGCAATCACATAGCAAACATTTTTTTCCCATTTCTGAAGCTCAAAATTCGTCAGGTGTCAACTACATTATGAACGAAAAAGGAAATCATTAGAAGTACTAAGTGATTTATAACATTCTAACTTCCTTTTTTATCTTAAGCTTAGAGACGAAATTCATAATTTATGAGTGATATATGTTCAAGACTATGGCATATGACTCACTAAAAATATGTATTATTCATAATTATATCTTTTATGAGCTTAAATTTATTAATAAGCATGTGCTTTTCGATGCAACATGTTTTTGTCATAATTCAAAACAAATAGCCCCCATGCTTATCAAACCATTCTTATGAATTGGTTTATCAAATTAAAATATTGGATATGTGTAGGGTTGTAAACGAACACAAACATGTGCTTGTTAATGTCCGTTTGTTTAAGTTAGCCGAACAAATAAACAAACACGAACGGATAAACGGCCGAGTTGTCTTTTTTCATGTCCATTCGTTTAACAAATTACATTGTTCATGTCTATTCGTTTATGTTCGTGAACATACTAAACGAGCATAAACAAACAAAGATAATCAAACATAATTGAAGATCTATAAACATAGACAAACATATAAGATAGTAATGTAATCAAGGACAATTGAACATGTATGGACATAAAAGGAACTTAAGTAAATGAACGTTCACAAACATAATTAAACGAACGATAACTTGTATTCATGCCCGTTCATTTATTAAATAAACGGACCTTCTGCCTAACGGTTCACGAAAAATTCATTGGACGTTTGATTCGTTTACAGTCCCCTAAATATGTATGGTAAGCATGCAAGTTTTTAATGGTATGATTAGTTTTGATTTTCTTCTAAAATCACAAATTTTGTTTATAGTCAACTGCCCCATGAGTTGAAAAGGACAAACATTTATATATTAGGGTGCATCCTTTCTCTTGACAGGTAGTTTTATGGTTAGTATGTTTATAGTAGAGGTTGACAAGAAACATATAAAGACATTCTTTGTAAGACATGTAATTATGAATATCAATTAATAACAATAAACTATGATGAAGACATTTAGTAAAAGGGAAATCATCTAAGACCATGATCATGCTTATTCGTTTTTCAATGCTGATCTTGATATATTATTTGTAATTTTATATCTAAAAAGTCAGAAAAACTATATATAAAAAATTAGTTGATTTTTATTAAGTTTCATTGTTGAAGAAATATATATAAAAAAAATAATGGATTTTTATTATGTTTTATCTTCGAACGAACCTTTATGTTTGAAAGGACCCTGTCTAAAACCACCACCAACCAAGAATATTACAACCCCGAGCAAAATTATCCATATAGCAACATCTACAATTTTTGAAAATTCCCTATAGATATGTTGTTTCAATGATATGCTTTTTATCTTCCAAATTATGTAAAGTTATTTAATAATTTCTAAGTTTTTATATTAATGAAATATTGAGCTTTTATAAGTTAATGTTATGAGATAAAACCTCCCAAAAAAACAATGTGGAGAAAAAACCCGAAATCAAACCAAAGAAACCTAAATCTGAACCTAAAAATGCAAATGCAAAAAGCGGAACCGAACGGATGTAGAACAGATCGAGACCGAAAAAGATCGCCCAAGATTGGGCCGGTCTACAACACAATGGGGGCCCTTGAATAATAAAGTGGTTGTGGAGGATAACATGGTAAGCACCCCCAAGAAGCGATCCAAGTTCAAATCCCCCATTCCTCCATAACCTCGAAATACAGGGGAAGCCGTACTTAATTGGAATTTTATGTTTTTTATTCAACAAGTACGAATAAGGGGTGCTAAACACGTTTACAACCTGGAGACCGGAGATTCCCTCAACATAGTCAAAAACCTCCCTCCCTCAATCTCCCCAAAAACTGCCATGTGTCCGATTAATTGCAAACACCAATACCAATACTGGTGCTAAACACGTTTACAGCCTGGAGATGAACTTTCTACTTTCTTCCCTACAACTTACATACATACACTAGTCTGTCTAAAACCTCAACCTCCCCAAAACTGCCATGTGTACAATTGACTGACTTTTATATATGGATGGTGAGTTTGACCTTTCAACACCTTTTCTCTTTACCACATATGGATACAAAATCTATACTACGTACTAAAATAAAAGATAAATATATACATAAGAAGGTCGTAAACATCCAAATACACTTTAGGTAGACATTTGATCCATTTCAGCAACCAATGTTGGTTGTCATATTCTTTACAATCAACCCTAAATAAAATCATACTAGATAAAGATAAACAGAGGTAAACTTGGGCATTCTTGTTTAAATGGTATTGAAAAAGAAACAAGAGTTCATGCAATAGCATGTTGTATGTGTATATATTATCATTACAAAGAATCACAAATCGGATAAAATGACAAACTATATATTAGTAGCAAAATTATAGTTTATCCTGCTTCAACAACTGAACGAGTAGACAATACACTAGATTGTAACCTCTAATATGACATGTATAAACGACATTTAACCAAACATTCCTCCTCCTCCATTACATCTCTATGACTCATGAGTGATCTCTTTGCTCGTTTTTCCAAGAATTCTTTGCTACTTCAGCTGAAGACCCGTCTGAATCGGTGTTTCCATCATTCGGTTTTGGTTTAGAGAAAAAGGGATCCCATTCATGAACACCCACATACTCACCTTCATCTAGCAATGCATACTTCCAACTAAGTTCCTCAATAAAATCATCATCAGTGCGCCCATCAATCATATCTTTCCTCAATCGTGTCACCTTGTTGATAATCGCTTGAACAGATACATCAAAAGCATCTTTATGAGACTCTAGCTTTGAACGTGGGTCTGCGTATATTAGCCTCGGGATCAAATTTATCACCTCTTCTCTCATCATCTTGACCTGGTCAACAGGGATTTGACCCAGTCGTTCCTCTAAACTGATATTCTTCTTACGAAGATCATCCTCCGGGATGAAAACCGAATACTTTGTGTAATTTTTGGGAAGATGCCAAGTGTACTGTGTGTATGCAGAACCAGGATGAAAGAAAACAGGAATACAACCAGCCAACATCGAGTCAAAAGCTGATCTTCTTGTGTAAGAATCTCCTTGAGGTTGTAGACAAAAAACCGAGCTCTGAAACATCTGCATAATGCTACTAGGGGAATGGCATTTGCTCTCTCCAAGATCACATTCTAAAAGCTTCCCAACATCTGAATTCTTGCACTGATCGATAATCTGACCTCTAATGGATTTAGGATTATCAGGGCGTGGTGCACCAGCAAAACAGAAGAGCCATTTCCTATCTAGATTCATCATCCGATCCTGCCATGCAAACACTTCAGAATCCTTTGATGGATGAAAGTAGGTGGGATAAGGAATTGCAAAATCATTTGCATTCCATGGACTTGATTCTACCACAAGCATTGACATGTTTTTAGCAGCTGGTAAAAACAAAAGCTTATTCCCCCAATCGGTTTCTTCTTCACTTAATCTCCTGAAATCCCATGTGATCCTACCCGCAACAAGAAAATGATCCTTTCCCCCCATTATGCTCCATTCAGGTCTCTTCTGTAACCAATCAACAAGATCAAGAGAAGCAGCATCTCTGGTTGATATATTGTATCCCCAAAGATATCTTGCAATATCAAAACCTGCATAGAAAGGCACAAAGATGGCAGCAGCAAGGGATGAATCTTTAGTCAAGCACTCGTACTGTTTCATCCTGTTACTGAAAATAACATCCACTGCAAACTGATTTGTGGCATACCATCCGTTATCTGAAAACACCCCTTCAGTGTTCTCTAATGGAGGTCCAAGTCCAGCATTCGTGGTGAACTTACACATGTTAGTCCATTTGCTAAGACTCCTACACTGCTTAAGCATATCCTCATTGAATCTTGGAGGAAGATCATGAACATATACATATCTCCCACCACATGGATCACTTTTGTTTTCCGTGGTTTTCAATGCCTTCACAAAAGGGAAAACTTTCGGCTTGTTAAGATCATCGTTTTTCTGTTCAATTACAGGGTCTGGTTGGGGGATTTTAGGCTGAGGTGTAACGGAATGAAAAACCTCTGGCTTATCAAGATCATCAGTTTTTGGTTCAATTACAGGCTCTGGTTTGGGTGTTTTCAGTTGAGCTACAACCAAATCTCTACTCTCAGATTTATCATAATTCTCTACATGGTCGATATCAATCTCCGGAATTGGACGACTAACGGGGATAGGTTCAAGAGTCCTAGACTCAGATGAAATGGGATTAACTTGAAAAGATCTACCACCGATAATAACAAAATGGAAGTACAATAAGAAACCCCAAAAGAACGCACAAAGCAACCCTAATACACAGAGACGAGACTGTTGGGACTTGTTAGTCCCCTTTTCCATATGATCCGTTGAAGGAGTCACCGGTGAACGGCGTCTCATTAGGTTTTAAATCAACAAAATCATAAACACATACATAACAATAAAAAAAATCAATGAATCAAGAGAATGAATCTAAAACAAAGTGGAAAAAAAAAAAAAAAAAAAAAAAAAGGGAAAACTTAACCTGACAAAACGAAAATCGAAGCACAGAATGAAACCAAAGTAAGATCAGATTAGCAACATTGCTATAATTGACGGAAAATTTTTCAGGTGAATGCAGTTCGCTCTTGATTGAAATCAACAAGTCAATGAAAGCAGATCGAGGTCATGAAAACAGAATCAAACATGAAGTGATTGATGATACTTACTTGAGGATCCAATTGCAGAGAGAGAAATATAAATCTATAGAGAAAGAGAGAAAGAGAAGATTCAAGTGTAGGTGATGATGACCGACGAGGGATTTGCATATTAATATATGCGCTTTGGTTTTACTGCGTCAATTGTGTGCAGTCAGTCCAAGAAGAACCGGAGGAGCGTAAGTTATCATCGTAGGCGTAAGTTAGGGTGAGGCTGTGCAAAAGTCCAAAGAAGAAGAACCTGAGAGGCGTAGGTTAGTATAATGGTATAAGTTAGCGTGACGGGTGCTTCATGCCTATTTCCCCGCATAGTGTCGGTTACCGTAAAATATAAGTTAGAAACGTAATACTAATATATTTTTTTATATTATATTATCACCTTGCATCTCTCAATCATTGTAATATACTAAAAAATATATATTTGTCATTTTATATAGAATAAAATAATATTGTAAACTAGTTCTATTAATAATGATTTTTGTGTAATAAAACTCTATATCTTGTCCGAATGATAGTAAAATTAAAATGACGTTTACCTTAAAAAATTGATAGAATACAATATTCATATAAACGAAAATACTTGTGTTTTGAAACAAAAATTACATTATGTTTGCATTCGTTATTATTAAACATGGGATAACCTTGTAGTAGTTTGTTTATTAATACGGTATATTGGTCTTACTAAATAACAGTCATAGATAATTAGATATTATAATTTTGTTTTTTGACGATGGTAATGAGATTAAAAAATAAGGCTAAATGCATAAACCAATAACAAATTTTAGGTAATATATTTTCGTGAATAATATCATGTTAGTGTTGTGCATGCTATTTCCAGATGGTAGATAACATGGACGACTGTCCTAGGCATATTGTTCATAGGAGCCCAAAACTTTTAGTCCATATTATACACTCATATTATTATTTGATTAATCTTCTTCATTTAAGAAATTAGCTTCCTAAACCCAAATAATTGTATATTGTACTGTATGATATCAATTTTGATGTTTGGGAGAATTGGATCATAATTCATAAACACGGAAATTAAGAACCGGAGAAGGAAAGCATAGCACCAAAACTTAGAAGTTGAAAAACAAAAGAGGCAGGAACTACGATCAAAATGTGAAAACAGTATGAAATGGGGAATCAAAACATCTCCTTGTCACACTATGGAAGAAATGAATGTTTTTTTATAGTTGAATCATGATCAAAATTCTCACATATCAGCTTCAATCAGGTGAGAGGGATTGGATCTTGTGAATTTTGTTTGTTTTACCTCACAAATTTGATTACATTATCCAAGTTTGTTTATGTAATTTTTCTAAATATTTTCATGGCATCTAAAAATACTAAAATAAAATATTTTTCATATATTAGTGGATTTTTGTAAAATTTATGTTTTTAAGGAGCCTTAATTTTTCTGTTGCCTCGGATAGGAGTTAAAATGACATTAATTCAAAATAAATAGTTTTTGATACGTTGTGTTTATTTTATTTTTATTTTTATTTTTTCATTTTTTGTAAACCACTAATATGTTAAATATAATTGTAATAATTATAATATTATGAAAATACTCTAACTCGTTAAATATTAATGTCCATTCATAAGCATATTGGTCGAAGTTAAATTCAGTTTTAATAATATTTTATGGTTTAATCATGATCCAAGCATTACTATAGATATTGATAGTTTAATGCACTTCATGTCTTCACATTAAGATGTAGACCCCCGCTGTTTTGTGTGTTCAACCACAAACACTTAATATTGTTTGTCTCTAAATATTATTTCTTACGAGACAATGCATTCAAATAGCTGGTGGATGAGCACGTACATTTTCACATAATTGGTAAATTTTGACTTTATCACGTAAATTAACAAATACAAATCAAGATACAAAATTAATATTTAGTCGTACAACAATTTAATTAATTACATACCAATTGTAGTTGTAGAACATTACATACCCAACTAAATTAACAAAAACAAATCAAGATACAAAATTAATATTTAGTCGTACAACAATTAAATTAATTACATAAATTGTAGTTGTAGAACATTACATACCCAACTAACAATGTACTAAGAAACTACACATAAGCAAGCAAGTTGTATCTATCACGTAAGACAAGTAATAAACTGTAAGGTCAAACCTTGAAATATGATGATGTTTGAAATATATCTTTCAGCATCAGCGCATATCTCAGTATCAGCATCAGCGTTTTAGCAGTTCAGTGTGTTTAGTATATTCAGTGCATTGTAACAGATTTTGTATTTATCTTGTTTCCATAGTTAGCGTAAATTAGTTAGCTGGCATATCCCTGATTTATAGGGATTTACTAGAATAGCAGTATATAATCTTTTGTATAGGTTTGTGAAAGGTCACGCCTTTCACAAAACCCTAATATAGCTGCTTTGTGCACACGATAATCTCTTTGTGAGATTATCTTTCTTAGTGAAAGTTTTTCTTCGTGAATTCTTCTTATTCTTATTTACTGTCATTGTTTGATAAATTGATTGATCAAAAGGCTTTTCAATTGGTATCAGAGCAGGTTTCTTTTATCAAACAAATGGCTTTATCTTCTTCTTCGTCAAACTCATCAAATCATCCTTCCGCTAAAATTCCTCCTTTTGATGAAACAAATTTTGCCATGTGGAAAATAAAGGCTCTATATGCTTTGGAGTCAGTAGATGAAGACATGTTGGACATCGTCGAAAAAGGTCCATACATCCCAATGTATCAGCCTCTGAAAAACAACGTTCCTGATGGTGCTATGAAGAAAACACCTAGAGAAAACTGGACGGCAGATGACAAAAGAAAAAATGGTCTAGATGTTCGTGCTCGTGCTGCAATCAGCTACGCGTTGCCATACAATATTTTCGGGCTGGTTCAAAATTGCATCTCAGCAAAAGAGATGATGGATACTCTGACTGTATCTTTTGAAGGCACTGAAGAAGTCAAGACTACTCAAATAAATGATCTTAACAGAAGGTATGAACATTTTTTTGCAAAGAAAGGTGAAACTTTGACTCAAACCTTTAACAAATTCAATACTCTCGTTAATGACCTACGGAGATTAGATCAGTTGAAGCATAGAACTGTTCTAGTGCAGAAGTTTTTGGATTCTCTGGGTGCAAGTTGGGAGAACCATGTTGATGTGCTGAAAAATAGTGAGAAGATCAACACTATGGACTTACAAAGTCTATGGAAATCTTCGATACTATGAGGAATCCAAGCTTCAAAGAAAGGAGCTGATGAAAGATTCTCAGCGTGAATCATCTGTAGCTTTGTTCTCAAACAAAAAGCTAGTGTCAGATTCAGACACTGAAAGCCATTCAGACACTGATTCCTCTAAAACTGACACTGATGATCTTGAAAAGGTTGTGGCTAGTGCGGCTTTGATTGTGAAGACTTTTGAGAAATCAGGCCGAAGCTTCTCAAAGTTTCAGAAGAATATGGGTGGAAAGTTTTCAAAAAGATCAGAAGCTGATAAAAAGCATGGTACTGGTAAGAAAGGGAAAGCTCAGTGCTTTAACTGTGGGAGCACTGATCATCTTGCGAAGGAATGTAAACAAAAAAAACAAGGCTCGGATGAATACTGGAAGCAGAAATACAACAAGTTGATTGAGAAACTGAAAGCAGAGAACTTGGAACATAAAGTTCTTGTTGCTGAAGAAGAAAAATGGAAGACTGATGAGGAGTCATCAGATGATGAAGTCAAGTGTCTAATGGTAAAGATAGAAGACACGGATGTTCCTGAAAAAGGCACAAGTACATTTGATGCTGATATGTCTGATGCAGTTGAAAATTCCAGGAAGCACAACACTGACTCTCCTTCAATGTATCAGGTTAAAAACTTTGTTTCCTATTCAATGAATGAAAAAATCAAAATGTTTGAGTATTTGGGTGTTATTAATTCTAAGAAGAATCAAACAATAAGGGATTTGCAAAATCAACTTGATCTTCTTAAAACTGAAATATCCATGAAAGATAACATTATTGATTCCACTCAGGAAAATCTTAGAATCACTAGTTTGTCAAACTCATCTTTGTCTGCTGAAATTGATAATGTTAAAGATCTTTTGATCAAAGAACAAACTGTGCTTCATACTTGGGCCAAATCTCACAAAAATGCTAATTATATTATTTCTGCTCAAATTCCACATTCATGTGAGAAAATTCTTGGGGGTAATTTTGCAGAAGCTGAAAAAGTTTTTAAATCACAGGAAAAAGAATCTGAATTTTATTCCATGAATGAGATGAAAAACAATTTCAAAAATAAGTTTGTCAGTAACTCTTTTATTAATCAGAGTCTAATTGATGAATACTGTATTACTAACTCTAATGGTGTTACTGAGTGTAATGTTGAAATTACCGGAATTGATCCAACCTCTTACCCTACACATCTTGTAAGACCAACTCCTCTCACTGAGAATATTATTGTCTTCCCTATCTCAAATGGAGTGTTTCATGTTGTTCATGAACAACTTAAGCATTTTCCTGATTGCAATGCATTTGTGAATAAGTCCAAATCAGACACTGATGATAGCTCATCATCTATCACTGATCACAATTTGTCTGACACTGAATTCAGTTGTGATTCAATGATAAACAAAAGGACACAAAGCTCTCTTGGTGAATCTTACAAGTCGAAATGTGTTAAGTCCAAAAAATTGCTCACCAAGAAGAACTTTGGTACTATAGTTTGTTACAGATGTGGTGATACCTCTCATAAGATCAGTGAGTGTTCATTTGATAAATTATCTTTAAGAGCTGATAATATTAAAGTTAGAAATGAAAAATGGACTCTTAAGTCAAATTCTTTAAACTGTCTTCCTAAGGAATGTTATAATCTATTATCAAATAACTTTGTGAATGACCCATCCTCAAATGGGTCAGTGTGTTCTAACTAGTTTCTCAGCACTGCAGGGTCAGGAGCATCTCTGGTACTTAGATAGTGGTTGCTCAATACATATGATAGGATCCAAGTCTCTCCTGGAAGACTATGTCAAGAAAACTGGTCATGCAGTAACTTATGGAGACAGTGGAAAGGGGTTCACTAAAGGATATGGAAATATCAAATGCAATAACGTGGTTTTTCAAAACGTTTCATATGTAAAGGGTCTCAAACACAACCTTATCTCCATCAGCCAATTGTGTGATGCTGACTATGGAGTTCACTTTACAAAGAAGGAAGGTAGAGTTGTCAACACTAACAAGAACATCGTACTTTCAGCAAGTAGAAAAGATGATATATATGTTCTTGATATGTTCTCAAGTGACAAGGCGCTGATGCAATGCTTCTTTACAAAGTCTCAGACCAATCTCAGCTGGATTTGGCACAAAAGGTTCTCTCATCTGAACTTCAAGAACCTATCCAAAATATCCAATCAAGATCTAGTTAGAGGGCTCCCAAAATTCAGCGTTGTTAAAGACAAGATGTGCTCAGCTTGTGAACAAGGAAAACAAACCAAGTCATCCTTCAAACCCAAGTCATGTTCCAGTATATCTGTCCCTCTTCATTTACTCCACATGGACTTGTTTGGACCTATTCCTATCCGTTCTCTAGGTGGAAATAAGCATACTCTAGTGGTTGTGGATGAGTTCACTCGATTTACATGGGTGGTTTTCCTGAAGAAGAAAAGTCATGCTGCACAGGAAATTATCTCACTGATTCGTAAAAATGAGACACTGACAGGTCTCAAAGTTAAGCAACTAAGAAGTGATCATGGTATTGAGTTCCGGAATTCAACTCTTGAAGAATTTTGTGATCATAAAAGCATTAGGCAAAACTTCTCAGCTCCTCGTACTCCTCAACAAAATGGAGTTGCTGAACGAAGAAATAGAACACTGATTGAGGCAGGAAGGACCTTAATGACTCATGCTGGACTTCCTATGTCGTTTTGGGATGAAGTTGTCAATACAGCGTGCTTTACTCAGAATCGATCTCTAATTCACAGGATTCACAAGAAGACACCATATGAAATCCTGAAAAGTCGAAAGCCAGACGTATCCTTCTTTCACGTGTTCGGATGTATTTGTTATATTCTAAATCAGCGTGACACAAGATCTAAATTTGAACCTAAGGCTGACAAAGGTATTTTTGTTGGGTACTCATCTATTTCAAAGGCTTTTCGTGTTTTTCATGTGAACAGGCAATGCATTGAAGAATCCATTAATGTGAAGTTTGATGAGGAATCATACACTGATGAAAAAGTCACTCATTCTTCCTCTATTTTTAAAAGAGCTTCTCTCTTGCCCATTTGACGAAGTTCCTCTTGCTGGAGATGAAGCTGATATTTCTGATTCTATCATTCCAGTTCCAAGTTCCTTGAATCAAGATACTGCAGCCAGATCATCAAATAATTCGTCAGGTGCTGATGAAACCCTTGAAGCTGAAGACTCTCCTGCAACTGATAACTCGTCAGTGTCAAACTCTCTGGAATCAGCATCAGTTTCTGAACATCGATATCACCCTGTTGATCAAATTATTGGGAATATTCATGATGGTGTCCGAACCAGATCTCGTGTATCTAATAACTTTTGCATGTATGTTAATTTCGTTTCAATGATCTTACCTGACAAGATACACTCAGCTCTTCAAGATGCTGACTGGATTAAAGCCATGCAAGAAGAACTGAATGAGTTTGAAAGGCACAAGGTTTGGACTCTTGTTCCTAGACCATCAGGAAAGACCATCACCGGAACTCGTTGGGTCTATCGCAACAAGGTTGATAAAGATTGAATCATTACTCGCAACAAAGCAAGGCTTGTCGCTCAAGGGTTTACTCAAATTGAATCCATCGACTACGGGGAAACCTTTGCTCCAGTTGCTCGCATTGAAGCAATCAGATTGTTTCTCGCATATGCATCCTACATGAATTTCATTGTTTATCAGATGGATGTGAAAACAGCATTTCTTCATGGTGTGTTAGAAGAAGAAATATTCCTCAATCAGCCCCCAGGATTTGTTGACAAAAATCACCCTGATTATGTGTACCGATTAGACAAAGATGTTTATGGACTGAAGCAAGCACCCAGGGCTTGGTATGAGACGCTGACATCGTATCTTCTTGAAAATGGATACAGACGAGGAGCAATCGACAATACTCTCTTCATCAAAAACAAAGGCTCAGACATGGTTCTTGTTCAAATCTATTTCGATGACATCATCTTTGGCTCTCCAAATGAGAAACTAAGCAAGGAATTTGCAGAGATCATGTCTCAAAGGTTCGAAATGAGCATGATGGGGAAGATGACCTTTTTCTTAGGTCTTGAAGTTAAGCAACAAAAATCAGGTATTTCTATTTGCCAAAGTAAATATATTTCTGACTTGCTTGTTAAGTATTCTCTCAGTGACTGCAAACCAGCCTCTACTCCAGTGTCCAAGACTGACAAGATGCACGTTGATTCAACTGGAACTGATGTCAATCACTCTCTGTATCGAGGAATGATTGGATCTCTTTTATATCTCACGACAAGTCGTCCTGATATCATGTTTGGAACCATTCTCTGTGCTCGATTCCAAGCTAATCCCAAGGAATCTCATCTCATGGCCGTCAAACGTATCTTTCGATACTTGAAAGGAACTCAAAACTTAGCACTGTGGTATCCTCGCGACTCAGCATTTGAACTTTTTGGATACACTGATTCAGACTATGCAGGATGCAACTTAGACAAAAAAAAAAAAAAAAAAAAAAAAAAAAAAGTACGTCTGGTGGATGTCATTTCCTTGGAAATCGTCTCATCAGCTGGTCTAGCAAGAAGCAAACATCACTAGCCATCTCGATTGCAGAAGCTGAGTATGTTGCAGCTGGGAGATGTTGTGCACAGCTCTTATGGATTCAAAATCAGCTTCTAGACTATGGGATCAAGTTCTCAAAGACTCCCATATATTGTGATAACACCAGTGCCATTCAAATCACACAAAACCTTGTTCAGCACTCAAAGACGAAGCATATCGAAAATCAGACATCACTTCATCAGAGATAATGTTGAGAAGGGAAAGGTTGTTCTTGAACATGTCAAGACTTCAGAGCAACTTGCTGATATCTTCACCAAGGCACTGGATTCTCAAACAACTGCTTACATTATTGGAGAACTTGGAATGATTACTTTGTAATTAATTTTTTTGATTAATTTCGCTAATGTTTGGTATTGTCTTATAAGCTAATGTACATTGTGCTGATGATGACATGCTGGTGATATTTGCATACTGAGTACTTGGTTTGATCTCCTATCCTTCTCTCCTCTTCAACTCTTCTAAACTAAAGTTGAATGATTCACTGTATTAAACCATACACTGATAACAACTTGAAACTCTGCCGATGGTTAGATCAAAACACCAAGATCTATCACACGCAACTATCTCTTCTTACCAATCTTACACTGATTCCGTGATTCAGTGTGACAAAACACACACTGATGAGAATCTAAAAATCTTTGCCGATGGTTAGATCAAAACACCAAGATCTATCACACGCAACTATCTTTTCTTACCAATCTTACACTGATTCCATGATTCCGTGTGACAAAACACACACTTATGAGAATTTCACAATCTTTGCCGATGGTTAGACCAAAACACCAAGGTTTATCACACGCAACAATCCTTTCTTTACCTTCTTCTCATTCAGTGTCTAATGATTCAGTAAGATAAACCACTCACTGATCGATAAAGACACAACACTCTGTGCCGATGGTTAGATAATACAACTAGTATCTATCACATGCACCAATCTCCTTGCTAGCCCCAATCAAGCAAGTTGTACCTTGAATTGACGGAGAATCATCTTCAGCATATAACTTTTGTGACACTGATCTCAACGCTTCCGCAAACACTGATTGACGTTTCATCTTCAGTCAACGGCTCTTTTATCCAACGACTATTTTTCTGATCTGACAGGTTGTTACGATACGCCGTTATTTTTGAAGAAGATAATCATTACCTTTTTAAAGGCCCATTTAATTCCATATTTAAACATCTTTCCACCCTTATTTCAAACTTTCCTTCCACAATTTAAACTTCCTTCACTTATATTCAAAACCATAGAACCCTAAAAACTCTCTAATGGCGGCTTCTCTGTTCACTTTCTCCTCTACTTCACGAAGGGTAATCCCTGCCCCAAACTCTCCTCCTCTCCGAATATACATCAAAGCCACCAACATTGTTTTCAACCCTGATATTCCAGATGTTCATCGAGGTCTTGGACTCGATGATTTTGTTAATTTCTTAGCCTCCTGCCGCCTACGATACGCCATCAGTGACATTCCATCAGAGTTCTTCCCTGAACAAGTCTGTGAGTTCTACTACACCGCAACAGTCAATGATGAAAACAATGTCATCACCAGGACTATTGGCCATGGAAGACACTCTGTCTTTATTACCGCAGAACTCCTCAGTGCTGCACTCAGGTTACCTATCTTTGAACCATTCTCTGAACTTCCTTCTATTGAACGTTGTCGACGTCTATTCGATCAACTGGGATATGATCACTCAAAGGATGGTGCTCGATCAGCTCTTATTCTGCGCCAATGTATGACCCCCGGATGGAAATTCTTCACCGGTGCTCTGTGCAAATGTGTGGGTCACAAGTCTCGAAGTGGTGATCAACTAAGCACTTATGAGAAACAAGTCGTCTGCTCACTTCTTCTTAACAAAAGACTTGATTATGGGGTCTTATTCTTTGATCAACTTGTTCAGCTTCTTCATGCAAATGTACGCGCTGATCACGTTCCCTTCCCACGCTGGATTGCTCTTGTGCTCGATAAATTTTTTGCTGCAGATTACTTCTCACACCCTGGAAATCCCATCCAATGCCCTCGCATGTCAATTCGAATGTATCAAGATGATCCACTGGATACTGACATCGGAATCTCTGATAGGATGAGAGAATGGATTGCAAATCCATATACTGTTCCTTCACTCACCGCTGATACTAATGAAGGAGCTGATGGTAACCATGAAGATCATGCCGGTCAAGAGGATGAACCACATGATGGTGGTCATTTCTCTCCTCAACTTTCTCATCATATCGTCTCTGTTACTAAGAAAGTTCCCTCAACTCAAAAGGATTCACTGATTCAGGGGGAGCAACAATTTCAGGGGGAGCACCCATCTCAGGGGGAGCATCCCTCACAGGGGGAGAATCCACCCCAGGGGGACCAATCTTCTCCGGGGATGCCACCACGCTCACAAGCAGCTCCAGGTACTTCATTCCTTCAAATTCCGGCCTCAGTATTTACTGAACTTCTGACGCTGACTCGGGACATGAGTCAGCGTCTTCTACGCATTGAGGCTGATGTTCATCAGCTAAAGGAAGTTCTCTTGCATACTCCTTCCTCTAGTCCCCAATCTGATGATGCTCAAAAAGGGGGAGATACTGATACTGATGATAATGTTGATGATGATGATAATGTTGATGATGATGATAATGCTGATCATGATAATGCTGATGATAATCCAAAAGAGAGAGACACTGAATATGTTGACAACTCCTTAGTTCAGTCTGAGCCACCAAAGCAGATGCACGAGTCTGACTTCGCGAAGCCTAATAGTCCAGCAGGTACTGAAAAGCTTGTTGAAGATAGTGAGCATGATGATGAACAAGATGATGAATGTCAAATACTGGATATGAACTTCATTGATCCCTTTATTCCAGTCCAAGAAGAAGATTCAGATGATCTTGATAATGAATCTCAAAGGCCATACATGAAATTCGTTGATCCCACTGTTGATCCCATTATTCCGGTCCAAGGAGAAGATTCAGACGTTGCTAGTGAAGATTCTCATCCGCTATTTCGCAAGCGCAAGGTAGCAGATACTGACTTGTCTCATTCACACACTGATACTTCTTTGTCTTGCAAGAAACCCAAGTCCATAGTCAGTATATCAAATTTGGCGGCTGAATGGAACATGTCTCCTGATCAAGTTAAACAAATTATTGATCAAGCTAATCAAGCTCAGCTTCTAAAGAATATTGCTCAAGCTGATGAATCTCTCATTCAGCATAAACTTCAAGCCAAAGGATCTTTTGAAGCTCAGATGCAGAAATTCTTAGAATTTCAGTCCAAATCTCAATCTTCTCAGCCTCCTCCTAGCAGCAGTAAGCCTAAGACTGACAGTGTTCTAGACAGGATTGATCGAAAGAGGTTTGAAGATGTTCTTAAACGACGAGTGTGTGGTGATAAAATCATCAAAGTTAAAGCTTCCAAACCACGCAACGAGAAAATTCTTACGTTGCTGATTACTCGTCAAGGTCCACAACATTCATACACTGAAGTTGTCAAGAGGGATGAGCTGATCAAATATGGATATTCTGAATGGATGGAATTACTCGAATTAGCATCCAAGCAAACCTCAGCTCACTCCTCTGAACTGACATGTGCTCTACATCTGCTGATCAAGAAAGTTCAGCGTTTGGACCTTGTTCCTAAAGAACGACCACAGCATCAAGGCCAAAGGTCATCTGTTCCTAGAACTCGAAGAACCAAATTTCAAGTTGATTGTGAAGATGTGTTGGTTCTAGACTTTGGTGCTGGTGGGATAAACAACTCTCTTCCTATCAGTGTTGACCCAGTTCAACATAAATTTATCTCAGTTCCTGAACACGGGATGTTCTATCTCGATAAAAACAGAAAAATGTGTTTTCAGCGAACTGCTGAGATTCCAAAGGCTCCAACCACTCATCTAGTTGGCTTAAGGTAAATGTGCATGAGTCATCAAGATCTCTCCGGAGAGTTTCACATCCTTATTGCTATGGAGCTGCTGAATAGAAGACAGGAGTTGTTGGATAGTCCTTACTGGCCGGTAAAAATAGAAGCTGAAGCTGAGTATGAAGAGTTCTTGTCCAGAGGTGTTCTAATTTAGTTGGTTTTGAACATCATCATATTGGGGGAGATTGTAAGGTCAAACCTTGAAATATGATGATGTTTGAAATATATCTTTCAGCATCAGCGCATATCTCAGTATCAGCATCAGCGTTTCAGCAGTTCAGTGTGTTTAGTTTATTCAGTGCATTGTAACAAATTTTGTATTTATCTTGTTTCCATAGTTAGCGTAAATTAGTTAGCTGGCATATCCCTGATTTATAGGGATTGACTAGAATAGCAGTATATAATCTTTTGTATAGGTTTGTGAAAGGTCACGCCTTTCACAAAACCCTAATATAGCTGCTTTGTGCACACGATAATCTCTTTGTGAGATTATCTTTCTTAGTGAAAGTTTTTCTTCGTGAATTCTTCTTATTCTTATTTACTGTCATTGTTTGATAAATTGATTGATCAAAAGGCTTTTCATAAACATATAAATTTCTACCAAAATATTCTAAACATTTTAGACATTCAAATTGACAAGTTATCACAACATATAACCAATGAATTCACCAAATAACATAAATGTCCACTTGCTAGTAATATAAGACACAAATAATGCAAGTTATCATAACATTATTTTAAAAATAAGGCTCTTTGATATGTCTCTTATTAAGTATGGTAAGAGATTAAGTCTGATTTTATCAGATTTAAATTGTTTGATATCACACTAGTTGTAAAACCTATATATTATACGAATTGATTAAAAATGTTAAATAAAGATGTAAACATTAAGCATGAAAAATAAGTACTTTAATCTATACGAATAAAAAAAACTAATGACATATTTTACAAAATTGTCATGAATCAAAATTCTCTAAGGATATCTTTAAATTTAAGAATTTTTGAATTTTATAAGAAAAGTGAGTCAATTGTTGAATTTATAAAAAAGGCGAATAAATTACTAAATCTTGAAATTGAAAAACATTTATTATTATTACATAAACAATAAAAAATAATAAAAAATAAATAAAAATCATAAAATGTCATGGAAAAAATTTAATTAAAAATAATTAGAATATACCGAAATTAATGAGAGTTTGACATATGACAAAAAAATCATTTATTAATACAGATTTAAAAACCTTTGACTCGTCATGTTTTCTCTAATATGTTTTTTACTCGGTCAGATACAAAGTTGTGTTTGACTCGGTCAGTCTAACCTTTATTCAGTTAGATCTAATTCAATTAACAACTTTTGAAAGCGATGATGTAACGCCCCATTTTCTGGTATGTAATTTAAATAAGTATTTTCATTTCTTAAGGGGTACTCGATGAGTCTGTAGCCCGACTCGTCGAGTAGAGACGGGATGATCACGCAAATGGAGATGGCTACTCGACGAGTCCATATGTTGGGACTCGGTGAGTCCGCCTATTTGGATGAAGCCCTAATTTTAAGGGTTTGCACCCTATTTAAACATCTTATTGCGCCCCAACTTTGCCTCCATCACCCTCAAAGCATTTCTTACCAAACCCTAGCCCTCTTAAGGAGTGTGTGAGTGATTGTTGCTTTGTGAAGGAGCTTTTGGTGCATTTTGGAGCAAGTAGAAGAAGGAGAAGGTTGAAGAGTTCAAGGAAGAGGAAGTAGATCCAGAACACACTCCTTTGTGGTCATCTTTTCTGGTAATAAAGTCTCCATCTTGATTATTGAGCTAATAGATCTATTTTGTCCCCAAATTGTTGATATTAAGCTCAAGAACCCCAAATCCTTTGTAGTGAAGCCTTGGGATCGAGTTATACTTCAGATCTAGCCTCTCTTGAACTCCAGGAGCTCATTATAGCCACCTTTATGCAATCTTGGCCTTATTCCAAACCTTAAGTGCTTAGTATTTGATGAGTTTGGGTATTTTAGCCTCATACCCTTGTGCATGCACGTAAAGTTGGAAACTTTACGTGTAAAACGAGTCTTAGAAGCTCAGATCTATGTTTTGGAAGCACCAAAATCAATTAGAATCGATTGTATAGTAATAGCATGCATGGGACTCGACGAGTTGTTCTTCAAGAATCGACTGTATAATAATAGCATGCATGGGAATCGACTGTATAATAATAGCATGCATGGGACTCAGTCAGCGTTACGAGGTGAGTCTTCCTTCCAATAGGAATGGGTCTCCGGCCACAATGTCGGTCCGTTTAGTTAGCAATAGTTCCGGACTTTGGTCTGATGCAGTAGTTCAGTGTGCTTGATGTCTTTGTGATTCAAGCATGTTTTGTGTGATGTATTCCGGACTTCGGTCCGATGCAGTATGCAGTATATGTGTTTATGCTAGTAGTGATGATTATGCTATGCTATGTTCAGCCAGTTAGTCCGGACTTCGGTCCGATGCAGTTAGCAGGGGGCAAGGCCCCCGTTAGTCCGGACTTCGGTCCAATGTAGTTAGCCGGACTTCGATCCGACGCAGGGGGCAAGGCCCCAGTTAGTCCGGGCTTCGGCCCGATGCAGTTTCCGGACTTTGGTCCGATGCAGGGGGCAAGGCCCCGGTTAGTCCGGGTTTCGGTTTGAGGCAGTGGGCAGGGCCCAATATGTGCTTTATATGTTATTGTATGGTATGTGGTAGTTTGGGGAAGCTCACTAAGCTTCGTGCTTACAGTTTCAGTTTTGGTTTCAGGTACTTCCGCTAGCAAGGGGAAGAGCTCGAGTTGATGGCATCGCACACACCACAACTTCAGTTTACCTTGGGAGTTTATGTCAAATATTGTTATGATTGATATAGTTTTGTTTTGACTCGGTACTATGACATTTGAGTTACTCATTCCATGATTTTATTATATATATGATATTCGAGGATTGGGTTTTTAGTTATATTAAAACAAAAATTTTTGGATCGTATTTTGGGTCGTTTCAGATGAATATTAAGATCATTCATGCAAATAAACTTAAGCAAACAAATTCTCCAAACTTGACAATTATGAATTAGCTTCAACAATCATATATTTGTTTGATTAAACACAAAAAATTCCAACTTGGATCATTTTAGCACATAGACAAATCCTCCCTAATAAATAAAAGTTTTTTTTTTGTCATTTGTCACGCTTTCATTCAATTTGTCAAATGTTATTTTATGGTATTTTGAATTATTTTTTTCCACATGTCATTTTATAAGTTTTTTATTTTATTAAATTCCACATAATATTTTATTATAATAATTGTAATAAATATAATAATAAATAAATATCAATTTTATCAATAAACTTATATTGTAATTTCAAAATTTCCAAAACTAAAACTCATTAGTTTTTTATTTATTTAAATTATGTGTTCAAATTTAAAAGATAAAAAAAAAACATTTTAATTATAACGATTCAATATTTTTCTTATTTTCTTATAAATTCAAAGTTCTTAAATGTTTTAATCTTCATATTTAACTTTTTTTTTTAAATTAACTCATATTATTGTGGCAGGGATTAAGACAATAAATCCTAAGTTTTAGTTTGCCATAAAATAGTCTCTAGCACATAAAGACTTGTGGCAAAGACAACATACATTCACATAAATAATATTCAGGATAAAAGCATATCATGCATGTTATTCTCAAGAAGGGTGGGATGCCAAAAACAATTTCAGTTGGCTTCTTTCTAAATTTAACATAACAGGAGGGTGTAAAAAGAAAATCGAAATTATACAAATGATTCAAATGCTTCAAGAAATGAGACATGAAATCTTTTTATTCCTCCCTTGTTTGTATTGGGGAAAAGAAATACATCAAAAAGATGGAAGCAAACTCAACTCCACTTAAGGATATGATTCTGGAGTGACTCTTTCGCTGACTGTAGAACCATAATTGGGCCCACCCTTTCGGTACTGAATAAGGAACTCAATAGGATATCCCTTCACTTTATGTGGCACAATTCCAAGATCATTGAATGTTAGAGCTGCAAAACACACCAAAATTATCACTTAAATCTTAATAAAATCAAGAAACAAATTTGAAAGTTGAAACACTAACCATCTTGTGAGACGAGTTTATCTGAGGAAAGAGCATGAATCAAATCCAGATTGAAGATAGATGGTGTTGGCAATGGGAAAGGAACTTTATTTAGCAACAACTCACGAGGCATTGAGATTGCCTGTGTATCATATCATAATAACATAAACAAAACAGAATTAGGATGCGATATAATATATAATAATACACAAATAAATGAAAGTGTGTTGCTATTTCATACCTTAGCAATTGGGAAAGGGACATTAACATAATGAGGCCATTCTCGAATCACTTCGTACATAAGTTCAGCCTGTAAAAACAATAAAGATCAAATTATGATGACTCAAAACATTATTTGAATTTTGAGCAGGAGAAAATAAATGATGAAAGAGCTCAGAATCAATCACCAATTGATGCAATGTATACACATCTGGCCCACCAAGTTCATATACTTTTCCCATGCTGCTGCCATCATCTTTCAAGGCTGCAACAACTGCAGATGCCACATCAGCAACATACACAGGCTGAATCCTGTACAAAAAAAAACACACACACACATATTTACCAAACTGTTGAGAAAAATAATTCATCATATCAAGTAAAGAGAAGAGAATTAAGTCGTATACTTGGTGGATCCATTCCCAATAAGTGGAAGAAAGTTATATTTTTTTGCAAATTGAGCCCATGGATTCAAGAGCCGATCCTCTGTGCCAAGCATCACTGCAGGTCTCAGTATTGTGGCCTGAACATAAACAAATCATTAATTAATTAATTAATTAATTGGCTTATTCTTTAAGAATGCACTTAAATGTCATCATATATTTCTGCTAAAATCACACACCTCAGGCAATTCACGTAGGATGGATTCTTCTGCAGCAGCTTTAGCTTGGAGCATTCTGGAGGGAGATGATTCAGAGGCTCCTAAGCAAGAAAGTTGTATAAATCTCATGATTCCACCATGTTCTTTAGAAATCTGCATATCACCATATAACCATCTAAAAGCATGAATACATTATTATTATTATTATAAACAAAAGGGAGATGCAAAAACATACCTTTGCAAGTTGTTCAGCCATATGATGGTTCACCACCTCAAAACTATAATTTCTAGTTTCATATTCCCTTCCTGTAATAAAATAAAAAATAAAAACGGTTTTAAATGTCAGACAAGTAATCAAGGGAAACCCAATAAAAGATAAGATTCTTAAACACGTATGCACCTATTAGATTGATAACAACGTTTGCCTTGGCCATAACTGCCTTAATAGAGTCTTCATCTCTTGGGTTATATTTCATGGGAACAATCTGTGTGAGTTAAAAAGAGTAAGCAATCAATCACTGATTCTAACAAAACAATTAATGTTCTAACTTCTAAGTTACCTGTCCCAAATCACCCATCAGTTTGAGATGACGAGGTGCATCCTCAGAACCTCTAAAAGGTACAAGCACTTGAGATCCCATTTTAGCTGCAAATAAATACAAATTCAATATCAGTACACAATTTTATCAAACTATATTCAGTTCAATATAGAATGTTACAAGTTTCTATGATATACTGGTTTATTGCATTATCTGTAATATGATCTTATAATCTTTTAAAGAAGTAAACTAAGTTCAGCATTCCACTAACCAAGCTCTTGCACCAAGTAACGCCCAAGGAAACCAGTAGCTCCAAAAACCGTAGCAACTATGCCACTGCCAACAAATAAATATATACAAATCGCATTAGACTTTTAAAAGAAGAAAACCATAATTACTCCCATAGTTTCAAGAAAGAAGATGCAGTTTGACTTAAATGTCAAATGTATTATGTTTCAACTTCAAATATGATTTGATTGTAAACCGTTCAATAAAAATGCTTGCTAAGTGTGTCTTACCCTATCATTTCAAAGAGTATAACATTCATAATAAGATTGGTACTAACATTTTGAATTTGTCAACTACTGGATTTGACATCTATTACGGTATATGTTTTTCGTGATTGCAGCACAAGAAACAAATTACAATTTCATACTGTTAAAAAAAATTATGGGCTACTAATCAAGATCGAGCTGCTGAGCCAAAAAGGCACTAAAGATTTACAAATATCCCAAGTATACAAAACTAAGGAACTAATGAGATTGAGATTATAAACAAATTAAGTTATATATAGAGTAGCTTTTTATACTGTTAAACCAATTACGGGCTGCTAAAGCAAATCGAGCTGCTGTCCCAAATTTACCGCTGAAGATTTACAAATTTTCGAACTCCTCTAAATCCAAAACCGAATACACCAAGCTCATGAACTAATGAGATTAAAGCTTTAAAATTTCAATGAACAAATACGCAAACAGAAATACCTAACGGATGATCTTCCACCTGTACCCTTTCGAACCAAATGTCCGACGCCTCTGGTAGCAAGCGTAGACGCGTACCGCCGATCATAAGCACCATAATCTACATTACATCAGTTAAATTAAATTTAAACAAAATCAGTAGAAAATAGGTAAATGAACCCTAGAAATGAACCGATAGAAAACAAATTACACTGATCAGAAATAGGGTAAAGCGATTTGAGAGAGTAAATCGCCGGCCGAGGGAAGGATTCACGAGCTAATCTTCTCGAGATCGTCTGCATCTTTCCAATCCAAAGAAACTCCAAGGGGGAAGAGATTTGTGATACGATGAAAAACCCAACAGACGCCTCTTCTAACTTGCGCCTGAGTGTGTATAAAAAGCCACTTTTCAATTCGAGGTTCTAATTTCTAAATCTTATTATCATTAGTACTATTACGGTATTACCCTAAATTTTGAGGTTAATTTTGACTTTTACAAAGCTAAAAAAAAAATAAAAACTTTGTAATTTTCACTAGAAAAAAAAAAATTGAAGTTAATTTTGACTTTTACCATTTAAAGATAAAAAACTTTTGAGTTTTCACTAGAAAAAAAAAATGACACATTATCAATTTTTATTTTATAAAATATTAAATAAAACTCAGCAATGTACACCCTACTTTCCATTTGTCCAACTTGAAGAAATGTTTGTCCGATGAGACTCTCGTCATTCCACTTGACGAAACTAAAGTAAACGATAGTCTCCATTTCGTCAAGGAACCTGTGGTAATCATGGACAATGAAGTCAACAGAACGAAGCAAAGTCGCGTACCAATATTAAAGATCCGTTGGAACGCCAAACGAGGACCTGAATTTACCTGTGAACGTGAGGACCACATGAAACAGAAATACCCACATCTTTTCCCTAGCACTTGAGAACCTCCTCGGAGTGCTAATTTCGAGACGAAATTCCTTCTAACATGGAGATGATGTGATAACCGTCAATTTTAGTCAAACAAAGTCAACCAAATCAACTTAACTCGTATTAGAATTTTAGGAGAAATGTGACATTCCTTAATGTTTCTAATGTACTATTGGCAAGTTATAATACAAAGTACCTTCTTTTACCAATTATTGAATATAAACCCTAATTAGGGTTAGTAACGTAAAAATTCGATAATTCAATTAAATATTATTTAGGTATAAATAATATTCATAGTACAATGTAGTTGAGTTCATAAATCTTATACTACATGACAAATTCATAATAAATATTACATATTCAAATTTTTGGTGAATTCGTCACCAAGTACGGCAAATTATTTACCCGACTTAAACACTCAAACTTTAACGAAAACAATTAGGAATCATCCTAACTTCCGTGTAATGTGTTATTATTTTTTATGATAATGATTTTTACTATACATCATTTCTACCACACTTTTTATAAAATCACCAACTTTTATAAATATTATCCATTTTTTATACAAATAAACCTAACACCACATTTGTCTTAAATGATTATTACCCATTTATAACTTTAATTATATGAGTAAATGAGACATACTTGAATATTAAATTCAAGAAGTCCTTTCTATGCCCCCATAACCAACCCCCCCCCCCCCCCCACTCTTTTTCTTTATTTCGGCCGACCCCCCCCCCCACCCCACCCTCTCCCATCTTCTTCATTTTTTGTTTATATCACCTCTCTCTCTCTCTCTATCTATCTCTCTCTCTCTCTCTCTCTCTCTCTCTCTCTCTCTCTCGATCTCGACTAATTTTTCATAAGATAGTTTTTGATCTCTTGGTAAGTTTTTCCTTACTAATCTAGTGATTCTATACATACATACATACATACATATATATATATATATATATATATATATATATATATATATATATAACTCACTTTTTACGTCATTCGGGCGTTGTACCGGTTTTATCGCGGATATTCGATTGGTCATAACTTTTTCGTTATAACTCGGATTTCGATGAGGTTTTCGCCTAAATGTTTCCAACGAGATTCTTTACAACTTTCAGTAATAAAATTCACTTATTTCAAATATACACAGGATCTTTCAATCTTCATGTAACATACACGTTTTGAAATCGTGTTTTGTAAATGTTAAAAGTAAATAATATTATGAAATATTATGTAAATTGAGTATTGAGTTCTAACAGATAGTTTTTACTAAAATGAAGTAAAACTATGTTTAGAATCACTCGAAAAATATTGGAAGTCTTATGAGATTCCAATCAAAAGGCAAATATTGAAATTTAACGAAAATATAATATTTAAAATAAGTAAAATTTTATTACTGAAAGTTGTAAAGAATCTCGTTAGAAACATTTCGACGAAAACCTTATCGAAATCCGAGTTATAACGAAGAAGTTATGACCAATCGAATATCCGCGATAAAACCGGCACAACACCGAATGATGTAAAAAGTGAGTTTTTGATAAACTACTTTTTAGCCTTAGTGATCTAAATGAAAGTCGTAGTATTTGTTAAACCGAGAATTTTAATAAAAAGAACGCCAAAATCTGACTTCGTATGAGGAAGTTATGATTTTTCTAAGTTTTTGAATAGCAGTAGACAGTTAAAAACTCAAAATAAAGATCAAGCGATATTTAGCCGAAACAACCTAAACGAGAATCGAAGGTCTCGTCAATAGTAGTACAACGGTAAAAAGACTGACGAAAACGGACGTCAGATGAAAAAGTTATGAATTTTAACGGATTTTCTTGTCTCTGTCTGTTAAAAATAATAATATTAAAAATAAAGTCAAAATTAGCCGACGGAGTCTAAACGAAAGTTGTAAAATATATTTTCGCCTACGCGTGCATATAAAGAACGTCAAAAACGAAGCTCGTATGCGATAGTTATGGATTTTAGAAGATTTTGGCACAATTTCCGAGAATTTTCGCATGGATAAGCCTTATTCGGACCGGACACATCACCTCGCTTCAAGCATGTCGCGCGTCTGACGTCGATGAGTTGTGCAGCCGAGAATCCAACACGCGTCGCTATCGATTCGACCGAAGCTGAGACCCTCTCCTCGTTTGATGCGTGACGTCGCGTTGTAGCCTCCGAACTCGGATGCGTGCCTCCGTCCGAACCGAGCCACCTGTCGTCCGAACCTCACCCCTTCTGTCGCGTGTACCGAGCCTCGCGCTACCTGCCTTCCTTTCCTCTTGCTTCGGATCCGAGGCTCGTACATATATAAGGGTGCGAGACCTCCTGGTAAATGTTGGAAAATTGTCACTTTTCACCCTTAAACTCATATTTTAACTACTTCTATTTCCCCCGAAGCCCTGGTATCAATTTTAACACCCGAAATACTTTCCAAAGTGCCCGAGAAATTTATCTTTTCGGTTTGAAGCTCAACCTTCGTAAAGCCCGATTTTCAAGAAAGCTCCCGGTTTTCAACGAAGAAAGCTATTTATTATAACGAAGTGTTGCACAAATTACTATTTTAACCCCCAGTTATATCACGGTGAGTTTCAATATATAGGAACAATTTCCTGTTATGTGTTATATGTGCTATGTGTTTTTCAATGTTATTATTCTGGGTTATTTTCTCGTGTTATTTTTATTCGCTATTTTAATAGCAAAGTAATATCTTTGACCATGTGATCAGTGAAAGGACTTAGATTCACATTGGTTTTGGTATGTAACCTCTGGCCATGTAGAGCATGTCTCCGTAAGAGAATGACTTCTATTCTATGGCATTGGCAGAAGGTTAGACAGAGCTATTAGCCTGAAATCTACCAAAATGTTAATCAGAAGTTGTATGTCTTCTGTGTCATTTGGGCCAAAGCTTTATTGATGTATATCAAGTATGAAAACCGTTATGTCTCATTGACTGTATATCTTTGAATCAAATCATTGATTGATATGGAAAGCTTGTTACATGATTCACATATGCCTTTATTGTTCCTTGTTCATCTTTGCTTCTGCCATATTAAAGTATATATATGGCATAATGTTATATTGTATCTATTATTGAACTCACTAAGCGTCACCGCTTACCATCTCAATTTTTAACAAATTTACAGGAGATAAGTAACCAGTATAGTCATATACTGTTGGAAGGTTTAGAATAGTTGTAATATTACTTTAGTATTTAGGGATCATGTATGTATAAAAGTATAGTATCCTAGGTAGTTGTGTAATATATAACACTTTGTAATAGTCAATTTGTATCCAGTCGTTTGTAATCACTTTATCAATGTAAAATATTGTTTTTATGAATCTACAAGTAACATGTTTTAGAGTAACTATATTGTCAAGTATGAAAGTTTGGGTATTTCAGAAATACGAAATTGTGGGTCTTTCACTTCAAGTGTTCTTAACTTGAAATCTTTCATCTTCACCTCTTTATCCACCAAGAAACACACTCAATGTGAGTTCATACCCCTCATTTTCATCTTTATCCAAGTTTTAGGGGGAGAATACAAGTAAACTTGTATAATTGTACATGTTGTTATGCATGCTTTACTTTCATGTTGTGTAAAAATGTTATCTACATGAAATAATGTTAATACCTAGTATTATGAACATTTATGTGTAGTATGTTGTTTAAAATACAAATCTATGAAAAATGAGTATAAACATGCTATATGTTCTTAAGAAAAAGTCATAAAAACAAAGCTATAAAAAAAAAACTATAGTTTTTATGAACATAATATGACTTTTCTAGTAAAAATGGTTATAACTAAGTTATTACACCATTTTTGTGGGATATAAATCAAAACATGTTATTTTAGACATATGTTACGAAACTAGTTATAAATACTAAGAATTTGATTTTACAAATAGAAAACCTAAAAATCTATCATTTTATGTAAAAATTAGAGTTTTCTAACAAAAATGGTCATAACCAGGTTATGGTACCATTTTTGTGAGATTTGACATAAAATATGTTGTTTTAAACATATAAGGTTAACTTGACTTAAACGTCACAAAAAGGTAAAAATAAATTTTACAAAGTTTAAAATTAAATATTTGCCGTTTGGTGACGTAAAAAGTCAAAACTAGAAAACTAACTTTATCATATTAGAAGTTCATATACTTGTGTTAGATATATAATATATGTTATTTATGAACATATAAACATGTTAACCTAAATATATATATATATATATATATATATATATATATATATATATATATATGTGTGTGTGTGTGTGTGTGTGTGTATTTATAGGTACAACGAAATATTTATAATAAACTATAATAGGTGGAGTTTATGGGTCATTAACACTATTATAATATTTTGGGACAAGACGAATAATTATATAAAAGTATATAATTATTATACACTATATTAATACTATGGAAAAATGATAATTACACCTACAAGGGTTTTCATTACAACAAAACGTAAACATGTTGCAACAATTATGTGAGACAAAGTCTTCACCGTACCTTTTAGAGTACACACTAAAGTCCTGAATTATAACAAGAATCTCGATAAGAGAGCGTGATACTTGTGTATAAATCTATACGGGACTGACAATCCCGTACCTAAGTTGCTAGCTACAGCTAGGCCGGCAGGTCTGGGGTGACAAATGTCTAACATTCTGATGCCTGAAGAACGTCGTAGCTGGCCAACTTCGGTTTTAGCATGATTGTAATAACTCACATGGGAAATCAACGATACATTTAGTTTACGGGGTAACATGTGTTCAAATGGTTTTATATAAGAATAAAACTACGTAATACTATTTTAAGTATAGAAATACTTATACATTTTTGGTCTTAGGGTTTTTAAGACTACAACTCATTTTTAATGAAATATTGGATTTTTTTGGGAACAAACACTATCATTTTACAAGGAAAAAATTACAGATTTTTTACATACAAAACCCTTATGAACTCACCAACTTAATTGTTGACACTTTTCAAAACTATTTGTGTTCTCAGGAAACCGTTAAACAAGTAGTCACAAGGCTTTTGAGGATGGGACGCTACGACGTCGTGCTATTCATTTTGTCATCATAATGTAATTGGTTTTGAAACATACAACACTTGGAAACAATGTAACATTTTCAATTATATTTATGATGCTTTTGTTTGCTTTGATCACTATTGTACATTATGTTGTGATATTGTTCATGAAGTCATCCACCCCCAGACGTTTTCTGCCATCCTGGCTTAGGGGTGTGACAATTTCTCACACTAAGGGTTAAAAGTTTAAATACCTGAATATTCGGATGTTACAAGAACAAACCCAAAATGATATCATTAATTAACACATGCAGAGATGCCCCCACATTAGATAATAGAGATTCTAAAAATATAGGTTACTAATATTAAAAAATAAATAAAATTACATGAAAATAGATTTATGATGTTGATATAAACCTCTCTAAAATTCTGGTAGAGCAAAATCATCTTGAAATGTTATTGGGAATAGGAAAAGTTTTATTAATGGTTCAAAATCATTATATCCATTACAATTTCGTGAATCCTAATAATTAAATTAATTATTATATGGTTATTTACTAATTAATGTAACATGACATCTATTGCAATAATATAAGCTTTCAATGAATAAAATACAAAGGTAAAAAAGTCTTATCAAATTATTTGAAAAATAAAGTACAAAAAAAATGTTTGTCTTCTTCTCCCGAGACCCTTAATAAATCTTCACTAATCGACTATGAAACATCATAACAGTTATATTGTCAATACCACCTCTAGCCAATATCCTATCGCTAACCAACATCTCTAAAAATATATATTGAAATACCCAATAATCACTTTGTTTTCCACCTTCTTGATGCACTCAAACAATTTGTTTCACCGTAATCTTGAAGTTGGATATGAGTGTCAGGTAACTCACTCATTTGACCTAATAATAAATCCTTTCCAAGAAAGATGGTATCCACTTTTTAAAAGCTTCAAATTCATTTTGCAAACTAACATACAACATACAAATATGCGGAGTAGTGTCACCTTTTGTCACACTATTTCAATTTATTGTCATTTGAGGGGGGGGGGGGGGGGGTTCCATACAATATTTTTTTTTATTTTAATTATTATTTAAATCAATTTAATTTATATAAAAGTTAAATTTTTATTAAATTGAATGGGCAATTACATGATAATAAAAGATAAGACACTTGTAATTAAAAAAATAATAAGAAGAAACATGAACCATTAAAAAAATAGTTCAATTTACATATTGACGCCATTTTACGCAACATTTGGTAACTTCCCAAAGCTCTACATACCGAAAAAGTTTGTTTTTTTTTTCACAGAAAATTGCAAGAGCATTGTTTAGGATACGTTTGGTTGTGAAAAATTGTTTTCATTTTTCAAAAAAAAATGTATTCAAAAAATAAAGTTAGGTTTTTATTTTTATTTTTCAATGAAAATTTTAGAAAACGTGTTTGGTTGAAAACGATGTAGTTTTCATTTTTCATCTTGCAATTTTAGAAAACTTTGGAAAACTATAAAAATCACTTTTCAAATTTACATACAATTTGGAAAAATGAATTTTTTTTATTTTCTTAGCAACCTTAGAAAACTTCAAAATTTTCGTTTTTCTTGGAAAAATGTAACAAACGCACCGTTAGCACCCACATCTTACAAACTAAACACAACGCCAAACTCTAGTACCACTTGTTCGTGGGTGTAGATTTGATATTTTGATCTTTGTTTCGGTAGCGACTTCGATTCATTTCGTTGAGAAACCATTAGGTGATTTTGTTTCAAAAAGATGACCCATTTTCGTTGATGTCAACCCTTAGGTCAGGTCCTCTGATACATTGGTCCATGTGTGTGCATAGGTTTAACATTTACGATTGGAAGATACATGACTGATAGTGACGGTTGATTTCGATTGGAAAATTAAATGGATTTATAGTTTAATATTTACGATCACTGCTTTCATAATACTAGATAACAATAGAATAATCATGTTATCATGAGGACAATTCGCTAACAAAATTCTTCTTTGTAATCGTCTTTTGACCATTCAGTCATATTTACACAAACACACAAAAAGAGTTTGATTAACATCAACTCGCCAACTTCGAAGACTCGGAATAATGACCATTGAGGTGTGTTCAAGTTGAACTAAAAAATAGTGCTTATATACAGTGCTTCTTGAATTTGTTTAACTGTTTATGGATTAAATAATTGGGCTTTTTTATTTACAAAACAGTTTGCTTTTACGGCTTTTTTATTTCTAATTAAGAATTTTGTATATTTATGTGTTAGATATACAGATATAATAAGGGTTCATGGCCCCCCTAAACTCTTTGGGCCATAAGAACCCACCTAAACTCTTAAAGGCCCGCCTGGTTTTGGACTGATCATATTGGTGAATATCAACTGAATATCTTATTTGTTTGCCTTCTCAAAGTTTCGATTTATTCGAGTCTGGTAAGTTTTGTCACATTTGTTAGTTCAATAAAGTTGGTTTTTAGGTGGCAAAGCTTGGTTCGACACCTCCCCCTAAAAAAAAAAAAAAAAAAAAATCGGTTTGCTCGTGACAAAAAACAGTACACGTTAACAATTTCTTAGAAATGAATATTAAATTAGACCTGACAATAGAGCGGATTTGACCCTGATCCGATCCAACACTGTAAGGTCGTGTTTGAGAATCGTCTGACCGAGCCGAGTTAGACCTTTTTAGCTGACTCGGCCAGCTATAAGTGTTTGATAATCAACTTTTGTGCATCTTACTCTCAAAGGAATATCTGAATGAGAAAGAAGTGAAAAATAGGCTGACTGAGAAAGATTTCAATAGTACCCTTCCCTAACGTGTCTCTTCCAACAACTCCTTTCTCCATCCTCTTTCAGCTGCTCCTTTCTTCTCCCCAACCAACAAGCATCGTCGACCCCATTCTTCCTCTTCCACCCATCGATCGATCGAAGCTCCTTTCTCATCACATCAGGTACGCTTGAATGTTCCGATTTTTGGGAAAGTTCCGGTTTTTTCCGTTTAGAGGGATAAAAGTTCTGATTATTTTGTTGTTGAATGTTCCGATTTATGCTCTTGATTTTTCATTTTGAATGGACAAGTTCCAATTTTTGTTGTTTGTTCTTGAATGTTCTTTTGCTCTTGAATGTCATTTGTTGTTGAGAGGAATAAAAGTTTCGAGTTATCAAGTGATTTTTCTGTTGTTGGTTATTTCATGCCTGAACACATACATACATATTTGTTCTTATTTGTTATGTGGGTACCTGAACACATACATGCATTGAATTTTTTATCAATAAATTTTTTAAGTTGAATTTGGATGTTATCAAGGTTTTCCGGTCAATAACGAAGATGTAATGGATTCTAATGATCACCTGATTGAAGCCTTAAAGTTTTGATCTTGAAATACAAAAATCAAATAAAAAGTCAAAATTGACATGCCGAATTGGATTACGTGATTATGAAATCAATTCATATGCTTTGTATTGGATATGGTCAGTGTTGCAGAAATCGGCATTGACGGTCGATTAATCGTTTGGCGGCCTTCAGCCGATTACGATTAGGCTGCTTGGCGGAAATCGGTCAAAGTCGGGCTTGGCGGTTTCGGCGGTTATAGGCGGAAATTTTTTAAAAAAATTCAAAAAATTTTAATTTTCAAATATTACACCAAAATTTTAAATTTTCAAATTTTTATGTTTTCAAATTTTAAAATATTAAACTAAAGTTTTCAAAATTTTAAATTTTCAAATACTTAGTTTTTTAGGGAATATTAATTTTTTAAATAATTTTATTAATAATTAAGGGTCCCCGATTAGTTTCCGATTGATACTCATCTAGTCCGATTAATCGTCTATCGCAAGTCCACTGCCGAACGATTTTTACAACCTTGGATATGGTAAATGACGACGTGCTATTTGGTCCTATGCGCTTGGATTATTCCTTATAAATTTCAATCAAGAACTATTTCTTTATTCTTGATTTCAATATGCATGTATAGGTTCACATTTAATTGATTTCTTATATATTTATTATATATGGATTTCTTTTATCTTTAATCATCTTAATGTGTTAGTATTTGTTGAAATACATATCATGTGTTTGATTGATTGCTCAATGAAAACCAATTGTATCTCTACATACCATGTAGACTTCTATCCCTTTTACTGTGCTTCAAAGTCCATTTCTCCTTTTGAAATACATACCATATAATTTTATAAAAACAATGATTCCTTTTATAATTTTTATTTGGATTTTAATATGACAATTGGTATGTTTTTATAATTTTTCAACAACTTCATCTATCGTTGTATAGAGTAGAAGTGTAAAATGATCACTTTTCATCAGTCAGCACATTAAGTTTGATATACAATCAAACAGCATGGTTTCTTACTCATTTATGATTTCTTACCCAAACAGACATTTACCAGTCAGCTCTTTCTTAGTTAGCAACTATCAAACGGGGCCTAAGAATTATATGAGTTTTGAGTGTAATTTTTTATTTGTTTTCCCGTTAACAACCCGTACCCAATAACCATTTCTTATTATAAGGATCGGATGTAGATCATTATTGATCTGCTCCGTTTATAATTCGTCCCCTATAAATTTTCGAATTATATATTTATATTTTATATTTTTAATTTTAATTGAAAGTCCAAACCGTGTTTATGAAAGGCTCGAAGAGTCGAAATCAAGATTTTCAGTTTTCTGTAGAGAATCATGATGTCATTCCTTCTAAATTTCATCAAGCAACCGCCAATGTCATTTATAAACCAATAAAATCATTTATCAATTTGAATAAAGTTTGCAAGCATTATTATCTATCATTGCAATCTCGACAATCAGAAATCAATTTGAAGTTTTTTTTTTGTAATAATGTTTTTTTAATTCCAATCGTAAATACTCGAGTACGTAATATATTTTCTAAACAAACATTTGTTTTATTTAAGAAATGTTATTTTAGATATTAAGTTATAGTAGGCATTTTTTATTTAAAAATGTAACTTTAAGAATTAAATAAAATGTATTTGGTTATTCAAAAAAACCTACGGATTATGGGGAAGGTTTGGATGTTTGTTGATTCAGTAGATAAGAGTATAAGTTTGATTATTCAAAATCATGCGGGTGACAAAATGAGTTTGGATCAAATTTTAAAATTTGGTAAAAATGTTTGGATCAAGGTCGATTCGTTCCAAACTCGTATCATTGTCAATTCTAAGATAAAATACATAAAATCTTAAAATTTTCTACCTTTTATGATTTTACCATACAAAACATAATTATTTGACTAGTGTGATTTCCTAATTTTTTTCACCAATGTTAGTGTAAATATAAATGTTAGTGTAAATGAAACTAAAATGATAGATTTTATATGAGAATAAATATCATCCTATCTCGAATTTTCTTTATACCGCATTAATCCGAGAGAGTCCTACCGATAGATAGATCACCGTGGCCCGAAATTGAAACTTAAAGATTACTTTTCTAAATTCATTAACAACCTTCTACAAAAATTGACGTTTTTAAGAAAATAATCAATTTCCATAGCAACATGTATCGTTAAACGTGACACGTTTTTATGTCGACACAGGGTTATTAAAATTAATTATCTTAAAAAATAAACCTAAACCAAGTTTCTTTATCTTAAAAAATAAAACCAAGTTTCTTTAACAACCTTTTACAAAAAGTGACGTTTTTAAGAAAATAATAAATTTTCATAGCAACATGTACTGTTAAACGTTACAAGTTTTTATGTCGACACAGGGTTATTAAAATCAATTATGCCAATAATTTTAGTTTTTGATGAAACCTAAAATTTCCTTCCACCAATTCTCTAATTTAATATATTTTTTTTACCTTCCCCAATGAATTATGTTTTGAATACCAAATATACGAACAAGAATGAAGAAACTACTCCAAAATATATTAAATAATTATGCAAAATTATAATGAACAAGAGATGCCAGAAATGTCCATGACCCATATCACTTGGCAACATTGCAAGTCCAATGTTGTTTGATTTGTAAAACCTCATCTTCATGTACTATGTGTCTATGACTATGCTACTGTTCGAATAAAGTCTTGACTATTGGTATTTCTAAATTCTAACAAAACCTACCCAATTGCTGTTACAGGTTCTATTAAGTTTAAAGGCATATGAATATCCCTTAAATTAGATTTTGGACTTAAAAGTCAAAAGGTCTGCAAAATCATTAGTAAGGAGTATAACAAAAATAGATTGTTGCTGAATGCTTCTTTTCACTAATTATTATTACCAAAATAATCCCAAGTTTGTTTCTAGTCCAGGTTTATTTTATGTTACAAAATTATGTCAACAACATGCGAATCAGTCACAAGATTCATAGACTCGGGTCTTTAGAATGTACGATTTTGGCACGTGTGTGGGTACTACCTCATTGATTTGAGTTTGGTCAACATAAGCTTGAGGTGGGCCCGTGCACGTGCCATGGTCCCATGGTCCCCCATTTGATTTGTGTTGAAGGGTGTGTATATTCCTTTCCAAGTTGACATTTGTATCATGGTTATGAATAATCTGGGATACCATTTGATCTAGATGAGTATTCTGTTACCAACTTATAAAACATTGATGATTTATCTTCTAATAGCCGGATTGGCGAATCAAATTCCGCAACTTGCCCTATAAAAACACGTCAAACCAATATCAATTACAAAATCAAGAAAGCAACTTTTTTAAAAGCATAAAAGACATGATGGAAATGGAAACGAACATACCATCACTAAGAACAAGGACAAGATCACTATCGATTACAGTGGGGATGCGGTGAGCAATTGTACAAACAGTACAGTCTTTAAATTCCATTCGGATGATCTTCTGTATTAAATTATCAGTTGCTGAATCCACAGAAGCAGTTGCTTCATCAAGCACCAGGATCCGTGCCTGTTTTAGCAAAGCCCTCCCCAGTGACACAAGCTGTCTCTGACCCACACTCCAATTATCACCATTTTCAAGAACTGCAACATTTCTCAACAATTTTCATCACCACATACCAAACATTCCTCATTTTATTTCTATTTTTTTTTTGGTACAAAATAAATAAATACCTGGTGCATCAAGCTTTTGCTCCTTCTCACGAACCGTATCTCCAAGTTGAGATTTATCAAGTGCCTGTTCATATAACAAAATAAAAAAAAAATATATATATATATATATTTACAAAAGTGTAAATTAACATGAAGTTGAAAGTAGATATCTAACCTCCCAAACTTCTTGATCTGTGTGTTCTTCAAGGGGATCAAGGTTACCCCTAATGGTGCCTTCAAACAAGGTAGGATCTTGGGGTATGATACTAAGTCTGCCACGTAGATCATGAAGGCCAATAGTGGAAATATCAATATTATCGATAATAATTCTCCCGCTTTCTGGTTCAATCAGTCGAAATAGCGCCTGAATCAAAGTTGATTTACCGCTTCCCGTACGACCGACAATCCCAATCTTTTTCCCTCCCGGGAATTCACATGTCACTCCCCGCAGTACCACTGGCAAACTCTCCTTGTAACGAACCTAACAAATACAAAATTACCCTTTTAACCCTATAAAAGTAAAAAAGCTCATTTTTTTTTCTATTTATTTAGCACGCCAATAAAACTATTAAAAATACCTTCAAATCTATGATTTCAATTTTTCCTTCGACAGGCCATGAGGGCGGGGGACGATTTCCTTCTATGATTGGGGGAGCTTCACTTGGAATGTGACAATATTGATGAATCCTTTCAATTGAAATAATCTTGTTTTCAAGCTTGCAGAAGCTAAGTATCCACCTTGATAAACGCGCATTTAATTGAAGCCCATAAGTCACAGCCAACCCTGCCATACCTGATTAACAAGTAGACATGTAATAAGAACAAGTTGCACTTGCACATCAATGATCAAACATAATATAATTAAACAAATGGAAGGAAGAACTTACTGGGATCTATAGCTTTACGTGGAAAACTGACTAACAAAACAAGACAGAAAGCAAATACAAATGTTGAAATCAACTCCATGCGTAAGCAAAGCCATTCAATAGCTGCAATACTACAGAAGAACGGACGAGCAAAGCAATCAAGAAGATAAAGATTCCTCTTCATGAACCTTTTTTCTTGTCCAAAACCCCGAATTGTGGCTGCTCCAGCAATCGATTCTCCAAAAAGATTAATAATTGGAGATTTCTGTATGCTAACAATCCTCACCAACTCCCTAGATGAAGCCATGTAATACTTCTGCATCCATAAGCAAGCAATTGCCATTGGGACAATTAGAAGCAACACTTGCCATGTCACCTGAGTCATCACCCCAACTATACCAAGAAGCTGGATTGTTGTTGATGCAAATCCACCAAGTCTAAAAGGAATGTCAAGATCCACAACGCTTTGATCAACAGACACCTGAAAATTGATAATTTGATGTCGCATAAACATTATTAACCCATGAAAGAAAACTGAAAATTTAATTGATAAATCATTGATTCATGTGTACCCGATTTAGTATACGTCCAGCTGGAGTAGAGTCAAAGAATGACATGGGTGCCCTAAACACATTAGTAAGCATTTTCATAAACAGTTTCTGTGCAGCAGCTAGACCGAATGTAGCTACTAAAACAGCCCTAACAAATATGAACCAAGAGCTCCCAAAAGCAAGGGCCATATAAACTGCGATTAGGACCAAATTACTAACCCTAGCTGTGTCCCCTTCTGTTTGTGGATTAGCCCAAGCCATCCACCAGTTACTAGCAATCTGAAGGACTTGAAATAGAGTTTGTGCAATGATGATAAGTGGGATTAATAAGCCTTTGTAGGCTGCAGCCATATACGAGAGGTAAATTTTCATGCTGATTTTCCCTCGTTCCCTTTCCTCTTCTTGAACCAGTTGTTTTTTTCGTGAACGTTTTGCTTTCTTTTTTTCTTTGATGGCTTTTTTGTCTGAAGCGGATATGCTTTCGTTTGGAACCATTGTTGTAGTGTCTATGCTGCTTACAGCTGACTCACAGTTCTTAATCAAACCATGGTTATCATCTGACTCATCGTCTGAGTGGTTGTAGATATCCATAGCTTCAATTGCTTCTTGGTGAGCTGAAACCAATGTGTTAAAGTCGGTTCCTGCTTGCAGAAGTTCATCGTATTTTCCAGCCTGAATGATTTGACCTTCTTTAAGAACCTGAAAAAGTATATCATCAAATCATCATTCAAACAAAAGATTAGCTTCCGATAACTTTCCTACAGAAAGATTAACCATGGTAAAATAATAGTAATACCACCCTATATTTATGATGTAACCAAGAATATTACAAACAAGTATGCATTTCACCCCATGAAAACAGTTAAACGCTATAAAGTTTATTCCTTTTTTACTGAAAACTCATGGTTTTGAGTTGCAGAAACAAACCCTAAGGTGAAAAATGCAAGGGAAACGTTTGTATAAAGGTGACAATGGCTTCCATTTTCATCTACATTTCTTAACTCTCAAGACCCACACACATCTTTATGCATTAAAGATAGAAAAAGAAGAAGGTTTTACCAGAATCAAGTCAGCAGCTGGCAGAAATTCAATTTGGTGAGTTACAAAAACTACTGTTTTAGTAGCTAATGCTGTCAGTATGTACTCCTGGAAAACCAAATTCCACTGTTAGATCACTTTCAAAAGTTTCAATAACATATAGACACTGTTTGATACTCTTTTTAATAATTCAAACCTTGAAAAGTTCTGAACCCGTGTGTGCATCAACAGCACTGAATGGATCATCAAGTAGATAAATGTCAGCATCTTGATAAAGCGCCCTTGCTAGCTGCACCCTTTGTTTCTGACCACCACTCAAGTTTATACCTCGATCACCAATGATTGTTTGATCTCCATGTGAGAAAAGCTCCAAATCTTTTTTCAAGGAACACGCATGAAGTACCCTCTTGTACTTGGCCTTATCCAATGGATTACCAAATAACACATTTTCTTCTATATTTCCCGATTGTATCCATGCTGACTGAGATACATAAGCCGCAGAACCACATATTCTAACCTGAATCAAAACAGAAAAAACACAAAGAAAGATGTTAATATTAATACGGATGCAAAACAACCAAAAAAAACTTTAAAAAAATATACAAAGTTGGGACTTACTTCACCAGAAGTTTTTGGGATTTCACCAAGAATACAAGAAAGAAAGCTTGATTTCCCAGACCCAACACTGCCACAAACCGCCACACGCATCCCTCTCTCCACCTTCATCTGAATACCAGACAATGTGGGCCTTGGAGAAGATGAGTCCCACTGGAATTCACCATCCTTGATTTCTATTGCCACATTTGACATGCCTCGTTGCAATACAATTGTTGCATCTTCTTGCAATTCTTCCTCCTGTAAAAACCCTGTGATTCTATCAAGCGAGACTTTCGTCTGAGCCATCATCGAAACCAAATCAGGGAAATTTCTAAGAGGTTCTTGAAGAATCCGGAATGTGGCTAAAGCCGAAAGAACACCACCAGCTGTAAGCTGTCCACCAATCAAGATTGATGTTCCAAAAGTAACCGCAGCTACAAAGATAGGTGAGCTCCAGAAAAAGAAAGTGATAAAAGCCTGTGAATATAAAGCCTTCTTCAGCCACTTAAACTCAACACTTCGCATTTCTTCCAGCCTCACCTTATACCTATCTTCCCATGCTTGTGATTTCAGAATCCTCATGTTTCTAAGGCATTCGGATGTTTTCCTCATTCTGTCATCTTTTGCAGCCATTAATTTATCTTGGTAAAGCTCTTGGACTTGTGCTAGAGGGATGGTTATAACTATAGATAAAATGGTTGCTATTAAGGTTGCAATACAGGCAATACCAACACTCTTGTAAAGAATTGCAAGGGCAAGAATGATCTGCAATGGTAACATCCATATGTCATGGAGATACCATGCGTAATCACCTACCCTTTGTACATCAACAGCCATGTAATTTACGATTTCGCCACTGGTGTGACTTTGCCTAGCTGAACTTGAAAGCCTGAGTCCCTTTCTGTAAACCATGGCTGTGAGAGCTGATCTCACATGCATTCCCAAAATATCAACACCAAGGTACCACTGGCGTGTGGTTAAAGTTTCAATTAGTTTTGCTACAAAGAACACACCAGCAAGGATATACCCTTCGTGAGGGTAATGCTCAATTCCACCCAAGTAATCAACAAAATCGGATATCATATAAGGGCCTACGTATGAGACAAGTGTGTATAACCCTGCAAAAATCGCGTTCTTGGCAGCTTCTTTCCAGAATGATCGAAGAAGAGCCCAAGCTAATGAAGCTTGATTTTCAGCCTTTAAACGTTCCCAATTTATGTTCAAGATCTTGTAATTGAACTTAGAGCGATCTTCAGGAGCAAGAAGTGGGATGTCTCTAAGCTCGAGTGGTCTCTTTACACCAATCGAAAGAAGATTGTTTAGCCATGATAATGTGGCTAAACTAAAGATACCAGCCTCACTATATGGTGTCACTTTCAGACACCCTGCATCTTCTTCAACCAGCAATGGTTCTTGAAGACCAGAACCTCTAATGATGTGTATGCCAGTCGCACCTCTTAGACCAAGAAGAAACAAGAAACCCAAAGCTGGGGTTGCTGCAAGATTAGCTAAAAGATGGGAGTTTTTCAAGTGTTCAAGCCCTTCAATTGCAAATTCTTTCCCATCAAGATAAAGGGTAAGTAAACTGATCATAAAAGAGGTAACCCACCATACCCTGATAAGTAATGGAAGTCTTTCAAGGGTCTTAACCTTACAACTAAGTGTTGAAAAACTCAAAACAAACCAAGCGAAAAACTGTGATGCGGGCAAGAACAGAGGTTCCAAGCTCACACCCTTTTCCCCTTGTGCAGATTTTGTGATTAAACAAACACCATCATAACATAAAACCACAGCCTGTAGAAGGAGAACATAAAAGCAACAACAAACTGATGCTTTATAAACTTTACCGATTTCGACATTGAGAAATTGAGTTTCTACTGCAGAAACCCTACTCCCAATTTCATCAGCTTCCTCCTTTGTAACTCTATTGTGCCAAGTATAAACCGCAATCTTCCTCACCAATACAATCAGAAGAGATAAAACCACCAACGCCAAATTGAACACGGTTGCACTGTTCTCCAAGACCTTCAAATCCTTGTCAGAACCCATGAGTTTCGTAGGAATCATCAATTGGAATTGCAATTGGAATCAAAACGATGATATAGTGAGTAGTTTAATAGTGAGATAGCTTTCAAATCGTGGCAAGAGCATTTTACCATGTGGCACTGATTCTTACAGATGGGGGGTTTGTAAAGAAAGAGACCAAAGCAGTAGCAGGGAATTAGCAAATGAAGACAAACAACACCTTCATCCCCTATGAACAACAAAACCTTCAAATCTCTCTCTCTTCTCAGCTTGTTTTGTATTCTTCTCCTCCTCTGCGTGATTATCTCTATATAGACAGACAGACACAAACAAACACAAGAGAGAGGAAGAGAGAGAATTCTGAATTTAAAAGATTAAAATTGATCAAAACCCTAACAGAAAAATACAAAAAACCGACTTTCTGTGGGCTTTCCTATTGTCAAATACAAAAGAGAGTGTTTATACTTTATAATGGAAAGCAGCTCACATTCTCATCCCACTCCAGACCTCACCGGAGCCGGCACCGGAGCAATTAATAGAGAGATACAATACAGGGACTGATTCTGATTTGACGACCGGTGTTGAGTGAAGATATCAAAGAAGTGTGAAAAAACAGCAGATCATGAAGTGGGAATATAATAGGATCAAGTGGGTTAAAGAATCGAAATGTGAATTGAAGTTTTACTGAGAATGAGAATATTACCGACGTATATAAATTGAGTCCAATGGGGAGATATTGCGAATCATAATCAGCAGCTTTTACATTTTTAGGGCATAAAGAAAGAGTGTTATTTTCAATTGGACGGTGTTCGCTGATGGATCCTTGCTGTATCTCCACTCACTGTAACTAAAATACATACATCCACATTCCACATTCCACATTCCACATTCCTTATTTGACTTCCTTAAAACCCCCATACTTTACTTTCCTTCATTAACACAGCACACAATGATAGTAATATTTTATCTGTAATCTTAATAAATAGTATAACATTTTTATTTGTAACTTTTCTTATAACTTTTGTTCTTTTTTTCCTAATGGGTGATTTTTTTTTTAAACAACTAAGTAATAATAATGTTTTGATCTATGATTTTTTATTATTTTTTTTAACGCTCAAACATAATTTACTTCTAGCTATTTCTAATTCCACCTTATGTCTCATATGAGACTTACCTTCGATCTTAATAAAAGAAAAAATATATATGATCTCTTTAATATTCTTTTTTATTATTATCATTATTTGAGACATTCTTAATATGAGATGAACTTTTGTATGGAGTTTATTTCGACTTAGCAAGTCCTATCTTATTTATTTATTTTTTTTGCTATCTCTCGTCTTTATGTATATTAATTAATCGGTTATGATGTCAATTGATGATATGTCGATTCTTTTTAGTGGTGGGATAATTAATAATTATAAGTTAGTTGGTTATTCATCTATTTGGTTTAATAAGATATTATATACTTTTTTGCCGAGACTTGGGTTCTTTCCAAAAAAAGATATTATATACTTTAACGAAATATAAAACACTCAGAAAAATATGTGGTACAAAAGTTGCTTTTGAAAATAATCAAATTAAAAAAGAAAAAGGAACAAAAAGAAAAACAGAAATGTGTTAGTTGTTTTATTGATAGAAAATTCAATGAAATTTAATTTAATTTTCTATATATAATTTTGTGAGGGTTATTAAAATTGTCAAAATAGTGTAAAGGCAATAGCAACTCTTATAGAAGGTATTTTTATAGTTTTTTTTTTACTATTTAAAATAATTTGATACAATCATTATCATTTAAGTATATCATCTTTATGAAGCTTTAGCCAACCATTTATTTTTTTCTAACCATTTGATCGTCTATATTATTTATATATTTTATCCCCACTTTTAATAATAATTTGTTTCCCTCTTAATAGTAATACAAATTTAAATATTAATTATTTTTTGACTAGGTAATTTATTTTATTTTATATGCAAAATCAAAATTAATATTAATATATATATATATATATATATATATATATATATATATATATATTAAATACATTGATCAATAGTCAACATAATCAAATCAAATAAACATAACATTACAATCATATAATAAATTTATTGTCCTTTATTTATAAAACTATATATCATATTAAAATGAAATCAACATCAAATATGACTTTTACATAAAAATCAACAAATTAAAGATAATATGTTTGAAACAATTAGATAGATAGAGTTTATTTTCTTGATATAATTGTTTTTGTTTAGCTTAGCTCCTTAATAGCTTAATAAAATATCTTTGTTCTAATTTTTTTTCCATATAGTCTTCTATTAACTTTAATTAATAAAATTATATCATAAAAGTCTACCACAATCCAAAAACATTGTATCTTTTATTTAATAAAATTAACTCAAACAAAGAACAAAACATAATTCCAATCAATTTTATGTCAACCAAATAAATCATAAATTCTAATCTTTTTGAAATTTTATTCATTCACATTTTAGTTCTGTCAAATTTCATTTTCTTTAAAAGTATTTAGTTTAAAAGTATTTAGTGTATCAAATGCCCTCTTAAAATATTCCAGCAACCAAAATGCCCCATCATTCTTCTTGAAACGTACAACTATTAAATTATTATATACTGTAATAATATATTTGACTATAAATTAAATTCATAATATATATATATATATATATATATATATATATATATATATATATATATATATAATCTATTCTTACTATATTACTTTTAAATACACCTATGTCTTGTAAGACATAATTTAGAACTTATAAACTTGAATCAATAGATTGTAATATTTAAACATTGATCGTATCATTATAAAATATTGTAATTCCGAATGATCATTATCATATCATCTTGATCTATAAAAGAAATTGTATGTTTATGTGATAAGAGAAACTAACATCATCGATTTATTTATGATAATGCCAATAATAGTAAATATATTTCTTTTATCATTGTTTGTTAATATTTAATAGTGGTTGAAAAGTAAATTTAAAAATGACAATTTGCCAATAGTATTTTTTTAAAATGACAAGTTAGCGCGCATATATATATATATATATATATATATATATATATATATATATATATATATATATATATATATATATATATATATATATATATATATATATATATATATATATAAAAGGGATTGAACTCGTGATTATCTTCTTAAAAATATTTTATTAGACACTTTGTTAGCCAAATAAACTAACCTCAACTTGTAAGCTGATAGTAGATGGATTCCTATCAGCGGATCAACCATCAATATGTTATTGCTATTGTAGCTATTCTATGATTTTATATTGCATATATATATATATATATATATATATATATATATATATATATATATATATATATATATATATATATATATATATATATAAAATAGAGAGAGAGAGAGAGAGAGAGAAATGTTTATGTGAGATGGACTTGTTTTTTGATATTCGTAAGACTGTTTTTTCCTAAGACAAAATTGCAAAAATGGTCCCTATGGTATGTAATTTTTTTGAGGTTTGGTCCAAACCTCGACTTTTTCGGATTGGTGGTCCTTTTAGCCTAGTTTTGATGCATATTTGGTCCCTCGATAAACTGCAATGACTGTAATGCCCCTCGTGTATTTATTTTTCATTTTTCTTTCAATTTTTTAATTTAATATATATATATATATATATATATATATATTAATAATTAAGAAATAAAGAGAGGGTCATCTCTCTTTCTTTCTTTCTCTCTCTCTCTCTCTCTCTCTCTCTCTCTCTCTCTCCTGGACGCATTCTTCCTACATCGTCACCCACTCAAAGAAAAAACCCATAAACCCTTAGCCCCTACCTCCATCGTGGTCCTCCTGCTTTGCCACTCCCTTTCTCGTTGAAACCCACCTCCAACACCACTATCTTTTTAGCAACGACGTCAATCTTCACCGCCATCTCGCCCGTTCTCGTCATCAAACACATACAACAACAAAGAAGAATCAGAGCAGTGAGTTCGATCAAACCCACCTCCGATGAGATGAATCAACTCGATTTGGACACATATCCTCATTCCAAGCGAAGCTTCAATTATGATTTGGACACGAGTTTGACAAATGATACCACTTGGGTTAAATTTTAGGGTTTGTTTTAAAAGATGAAATCTAGTGAGGAAAAAAGTGTGGAGTCTTGGCATGTTGTTAAATCAAAGGGGAAGAACAATCAACCTAAAAAACGATGCAATCTGTCGCAAAACGGAGGAGAGGACTACCGCCAGGTGGTGTTGGAACAGGTGAAAGTTCATCGGTAGTTGTAATTCTTCAACAACTAAAGTCAATAATTCAATAAGTGGCCTCGAGAGGGTATCTTGATTTTAAAAGGGTTTGTCTTCAAATATATAAACACACTCATGAAGACGGTATCTCGATTTCTGATTTTGTGTGTATGGAGATAGAGGTGGGTGACAGTGGTGGTGGCTGGTGTGATTTTTGGATCTTATGATGATTGAGGTTCTTTTGATTTGGGTTACTTCATGCTAGAAAGAAGTATTTGGACATGTTGCAGTGTTATTTAAAACGAAACAAGAAAATAGAATCGCAATGTTGAACCATTAAGAAAAATATGTAGTTAATCTTCATAATTTGGTGTTCATGAGTGGGTGATGGGTAGGAAGAATGCGTCAGAGAGAGAGAGAGAGAAAGAGAGCCCTCTCTTTATTCCTTAAGTATTAAAATAGATAAATATATATATTAAATTAAAAAAAATGAAAGAAAAAATTGAAAAATATATACATGAGTGGCATTACAGTCATTTTAGTTTATCGAGGGACCAAATATGTATCGGAACTAGGTGAAAAGGACCACCAATCCAAAAAAGTCGAGGTTTGGACCAAACCTCGGAAAAATTGCATACCACAGGGACCATTTTTGCAGTTTTGTCTTTTCCTAATGAATCATTTTAATATTATAGTATTAATAAATATATAATATTTGTAATATTATAATATTTTATGTTTAAAAATAATTTAATATAAAATGTGTTAACAATATTGTTTTGTAATGTTGGAATGCATCATGCCTTAATTTTCATGTGATAGGAAGAGTAATCCAAGTATGTATAGTTGAGAATGAGGTCGAAGTTATCTAAGGAACATCACAGACGAGTTCACGAAAAAAGATATTATTATTTTCCATTTTCGCTATATTTGGAGCAGTTATTCGAGATGTTGGTCTCACAAACCACCTAAACATTAAATAAAAGTTCAAACCTAAGTCTATGACCTAAAGCCCTAAAGTTTACCTAATGTCAATCTTAGTCAAAAAGTCAACATGTCAACATTTGGTCAAACAAGCACCCTACACCCTATAAGGGACACCCCATGCCCATTACAAGACAATATAGTCGAGTTTCTAGTCTAAATCAGACAAGCATCAGAAGACTTCATAAGACGCGTCACGCTTGGGAAAGACACATCTCGTCCAAGACATAAACACGAGGGAAACTCAACTTAATCCATTAAGTCAAAGCTCAAACTTTTAGATATGCTCCTTAACAAGGTATTAATGGATAAAGTTCCCACATTTATCCATTAAGACATGCCAAACATTCAATATATAAACTTTATTACACCAAAATGGCCTAAAGGACAACTTCCACGGCTTATTGGGAAGACAAAAGATCATAACTTTCCTAGTTCATGAGATCCAATAAGCATTTTAAATTGCTCGAAACGTGTTATAGTCCTCTCAACTCAAAGGTTGTAATAGTTGGTAATTTTAGGTCGGAATGCGTCAACCAAACCACCGTTATAAAATTATTTTATTATGAACCAAGGAATAAAATGATGGAATGATAAAATATATGTGGAACATTTTAAATTATTAAACACTTACCAAGTATCTCAAGTGGTAAAAAAGATTTCCAATGATACAGAAATTTGGAAATTTTATCGTTATATAAATATGGTTTGACAATTTATCGTTAAACCAAACCGTTAATAATGTTTTAAAAAAATGGGTAAACGTTATTTGTTTAAAAAGAAAAGACATTTCAATTCAATTATATAAATTCCCACTTTTAAAACAATCACACACAACCCATAAAAACGTGCTAGTATATTTGATGTACTAATATTCTTATGATAATTTAAATAGTTTACTAGGAACTTGCCTCCTAGAATCAATAACGTTGGGAGTAGTTTAAGCTATGACACTACTAGTTGAATCATTGTAAAAAAACTCGACTGCGTGCAAAAACTCTATTCACCTTCATGGTTCCTATTGTTATCATTTAAGAGTGTACGTAGATGCATTGTCAAATCCAAGCAATGCTCACATCTTAAATCACCACTAAAGGTTGTATACGTCGTGTCTTTAACACCTCGTTTACGAGTTTAACAAAAGAAGAGAAGAGAAGATAAAAGAAAGTCATGAGAGAAAAGAAAAGAAAGGAAAGGAAAACAAAATTTTCTTTCGTGTTCCCGAGTTGGAGAGAAGTGGAAGGAAAGTGAATCATTTTGTTCTTTCTTTCCAAATCCTCCCAAATCGGAAAGAAAGTTAGGAGGGAAAGTGATACTCTCATTCCCTCCATTTCCTTCCACTTCCCTCCTTTAATGAAACTCGGGAACATCAATTTATTTTATTTTCTTCTTATTTCCACTCATTTCCTTTCCTTTCTCTCGTTAAGTTGAACTCGGGAACGGGGTGTAAATGCCATGATCATCATGAAAAATAGTTCCCATGCATTTTTCTTTTCTATTGAGTATGTAATGCATATGACCTCAATTATGCAACCACAGCCTCACACACAATGGAGCAAGTTGATGGAATCCAAAAGCCTATATAAACCCAATACTTTTCCTCATTTGTGCAACCATAACCCACGTAAACATCTCATTCCTTTGCCTTTTTTCTTATTTGTGACCACCCCAAAGAACACCCATTTGGAGGCACACATCTGAATATTCCAACAGAAAATAAAAGAGTTCAACACCTTTGTATTACACCTTCCTGTTCCAACAACCAAACAACCCAAAAACACCTTTGGAAGTTGTCGAAAACCGTTGCTGCCCTCCTTACTCGTTACCTGTCGCGGCAGCAAGCAGAAAGCAGCAAGAGTTTGCCGGAAAACAACCCCATCGCCACCCACTGCCACAGGTAAACAACCTTTCTGATTTTTGGTTTCTTCCTCCTTTGACAAGTTGCAAAACAAGAAGAATTATCACGGTAAAAGGTCACCAAAACAACCCCGGATCATCCCTTGCATTTCGCTACGAAACACTCCTCAAAAACGAAACAAAACACGCAACCAAAGTGAGTCTTTATGGCCCCATTTTCTTTAAGTTTTATAAACATTTGGAGGGAGATACGTACATGTCCTGCATGCTAAATATTAAATTTTATTATCATTATATGATACATATTTAACATTATTTATAATCGGTTAGCACACGACACTTTACTTATATTGAACTAACATGAAAATGAGTCTATGAAATGGTTACATGCATTATAAACAAATTTTCATATTATATTATGACGTAATAAAACGTTGGTATAAAGTTATTATACATAGATATAAATATATATTATTTGGGTATCATCCTTGTGCCATAATATACATGAGATATTTAAAGTTAAGCATTGGTCTTAGAATGGTCTCTAGTAGGATAATACAAAAAAAATATGGAATTAGGACCTAAATTGTTAATATAATTACAAGCAAGGCCAAAAATATAAATATAATAAGACATAACTAGATTTACATATACATAAGGATTTAACTAGATTAATGTTATGTATATATGAAAAAAAAAAAGAATTGTATGTGATTATTTTTATATAAAATTGATATTTCATATAAAAATGGAGTTTACAAAAAGTCTTATAACGATTTATAAAATAAGTAATTTTTATAAAATATGATTATTTTTATATAAAATCGCTATTTTATATAAAAATGGAGTTTATAAAAAGTCTTATAACATTTTATAAAATAAGTAATCTTTATAAAATATGATTATTTTTATATAATATTGTTATTTTATATAAAAATGGAGATTATAAAAAGTCTTATAACATTTTATAAAATAAATGATTTTTTAAAATATGATTATTTTTATATAAAATTGTTATTTTATATAAAAAATGGAGTTTATAAGAAGACCTTGTAACATTTTATAAAATAAGTAGTTTTTTTATAAAATGTGATTATTTTTATATAAATTTGATTTTTTATATAAAAATGGAGTTTATAAAAGGATTTTGTAACATTTTATAAAAATTAGTAGTTTTTATAAAATATGATAATTTTTATATAAAAATGATATTTTATATAAAAATGGAGTTTATAAGGAGATCTTGTAGTATTTTATAAAAATGAGTAGTTTTATAGAATATGATTGTTTATATAAATAAGATATTTTATATAAAAAGAAAACTTATGAAAATGCTATTAACGCTTCAAGAAAACAAAGAATTGAAGTAATATTTTTATGCCTTCAATGATATATACATACATATTTACATACTCTTAAAATATATGTATAATAGTGTATGTACAACTATATATTCGAATGTGACGACAAAGAAATGCAAACATTGTCAAGGCTCGAAATGCAAATGATGACAAAAATCATAGACTTAAAAATTTAAGGATATTCTATATGAGAAACACTTCATTGTTAAGAACTCAAAAACTTAGTACAAAGCCCTCTGTGCTATAACCGTTAATCCGAAAGGAACGTGGAACATTGGTATTGATCTATACGGGTTGACAGTCCGGCCTGCGGTTGCTAGCTACAACCATCATCTAACGAGTCAAAACGGGCGTAATCGTTCAGTCACTTATATATTTCACGACGTTGATGAAGCGTCGTGATGGTCACAGTACATCTGCTCACCGTACTGCTTTACAAAGGCATGCACGTCCATAGTTCGGTTATAGGCTCATACTAGAACCCATAAATTTTAATCTAGAAGTTTTATCGTTAAAAGGGAACTTTTGAACAAAATGGATAAGTGTTGAAAACATTATTATATATAATTCGTATTTATAATATTTTCAACACGATACTCACGGCTCATGATTTCTTGGTTATGAACATTGAACCAAACTATTTTACTTGTATGGGATTACAAGTGCGGACTAAATACATACTTATAATCTTAAAAGGTCACAAATGTATTTTTGATTATAAACCCTTGGAGTCTAAACCTATAAAGTTCACCAACATTTTTGTTGACGTGTTTTTAAAATGTATGTATCTTCAGGAACTTAAAAGCTGGAGGAACGCCTACAGGGTACGGAGAATATTTCTCCTTAAATAAACTATTGACCGAGTAACCGGTCCTCTTGATATATGCTTTATAGAAATTGGATTATGTATTAGTCGTCGTTTGGGATTTACTAAACAATGTATTTCTTCTTTTTCATACTTTGGAAGAATGTAATGTTATTTGAATCCTGTAATTTTCGATGTATGTTGTGTGACAACCGTCAATTTCCGGTTAAGTCATAGTCAAATAAAGTCAACAAGTCAAACCGGTCAACTCAATTAACCCTTGTGTATTAGGGTTTACATCGTGTTTACTGTTGTATAACGCACTATCTTTATGCAAAGTATCACTTTGAGTCTTCACGTGTTCAGAAAATCTAAACCCTAATCAGTGTAACAGATGGAACAACTCAATAAAACAATACTCCATACCCCTCGGGGGACGTATAGCATTCATAATGAGGCTTAACGAGGTTTACAAACCTTGTGTAGCGAAGCTAAACATCCAAAAAGGTCACAAACGAAGTCTCTCTCAAACCTCTCTCGCTTTATCTCTCTCTATCTCAAAATCTCTCCCTAATCTCTCCAAGTATGTGAAATCTCTCCCAAATCTCTTTAAGTATGTGAAATCTCTCCCAAATCTCTCTCAACTTTTTATAATCACTCGAGGCATCCCAACCCTTAATTTAGTCAAAAACAACTCGAAACGGGAAGATAAATGGAAAATCAGCCATATAGAACCGAAACCTCTTATGAACCGAACCTCCCTTAAGGAACCGAAGCCTCCTAGACCCGAAACCTCTTAGAACCGAAATCCTCTTATAGGACCGAACTCACCTTCAGTTCGGGTTAAGTCCTCTCGGTCCGAAACAAGCACTTTCGGTTCAGTATACCTTCGGTCCCTCTTTCGTGTTCGCCTGCGAGACTGCTCGGACCGAGCCCTCCTCTCGGTTCTAATGCATCAAGTGAACCTACCTTCGGTTCTAATGGCTAGGACCGAACCTCCGACCCTGACTTCGCAGACTTAGCCCCTTTTCCTGGTTTTCGACCCCAACTTCGTTTTAAGCCCGTTTTTCATGATTTTGACGCGGGATTTTCACCCAAACTCGTATTTTGGCATATGAGACCCTATATAATCATATCTTAATCATTTTTGGAGGAAATCATTGCATAAGAATGAAATATAGTGGGTAAGCTTTTGAGGCGGAGTGTTGACTTTACCTTAATGTATTACACAAGTTAACACCCATACCCTCATAGGACAACCCTCAATCACTATTCCTCCCCTACCTAGGTAACTATTTGTCCTTTGACACCCCTCCTCCAGCTGCATAGCTTCTTCAAAAGCTGGAAACTCTCATATCTCCTTCCACTATACTCAATCTCTCTCACCAAAAAGCAAACACCTCTCTCTCACTTTCCCTCGCTAGAACTCGAGATTTCAAGGTTGTTCTTGAGCTTTTCACTTCAGTTTTGGTAAGTAAATTTCATCCTTGACCTTATTATCCCATACTTCTTCATTCAAATCATGGGTTCCTTACACAAATATCATCATAATTGTTGCTAGATCTTCTTCACTCGAGATTTCAAGGTTGTTCAAATTGACGAGGATATCCTATCAGGAAACCTGATGAAATTATTGAAGAAAATTTAGTTCCTCCTCCATCCGAGCTAGTTATAACTCAATTAGGTCACCAAATCATCTCAGTCATATCTACTCTTGAAGATCAATCAAAAGACAAAGGAAAAAGGATCACATTTGAATCGGACATCCCAATGAAGTTTAAAATTTTTGAGGGATGGTCCAAAGAACAATTTCAGCAAGCACTAAAAGAAAGTATCAGAATTCAATCTCTAAAATACAATCTCAATCTGATGTTGGGCATATATCCTCTTTTCCGAGAAGGAATCTTACACAATATCAATTTTGTGCCCTTCATGTCCTTTGATTCCATCAAACGATGCATACCAACTTGACTTACCAATATCTCCTCATGGACATTATTACATCAAGTGCGCACCTTTACATCCATCAGATGATCCTCAACCCATCAATTGAACTGAGCGTGAGAGATTGAGAACCTTCTACTCCACCAACGCAGGACCTCAAAAGGAATTCTTGTCTCATAAAAGAGTTACCAAGATTTTTGGCTATGGTAATAAGGTTTAAAGCAAGTTTGATATTGATTGTCTTCTTCACAAATACTTCGTATCTCTGAACAAGCAATCACCTATCACCATCATAGATACAAACTTTCCCTTTTTGAATCCAAATGACATTATCATTATAGTCGCTCATCCCATAGATCATCAAACGAATGAATCAAGAATTGGAGCTTACAACTCCACACTCCGCTTTCTCAACTACATTGTTGAGTACTGTAGATCCGATGTGGATTTGCTCATCTTTTTTGGAACTTAAAAGCTTTTAGCCAAAATCACCTATGAGCTTCCTGAAGCTCAACTCTTAAAAGAAGGTCCCACTGAAGAACTTGAACTTGGTTATGTCTATCTCAAGAAAAAGTCTAATCAAAAAGAAATTTTCCAAGTTCTTGACAAACATCTCGTTCCCACCAAGATTCTTTAGAAGTTTATCTCGAATGCTGCCAAAAGTGATTCTTCCGAACACATCAAGAATATAAGTAAAATGGTGCAAGATTTATAAGGCCACTTAGGGGGAGATTGTTAGAACATGAAAAGTGATCCTTATGTAATCCGAGGTGAAGCATGTCTGAGATAAGTGCATTGAAGTCTATTCCGAAGTCAAGATTAGTCTGAGATAGAATATTTGTTTAGAAATGTTTTGTTTCAGTAATACATTTAATGTTGCAAGTAATTTTTTTTGTATGATTCTTGTTGTTTTCTAGTGTTGTACAAGATACAAGATCAACAACAACAGATGTGTCAGACTGTTGATTTTCATATGTCTCTCAGTCTATGTGCACCTTTTCTTAATTTGTCTTTTAGTTACTCCTTATCTATTTAAGGAGTCATATACCTTGTATCTCATATTAAGAAGTGTACACCTTTTTTCACCATTATCGAGAATCATTTATTTAAATCATTCCCTTACATTCTTCTTGTTGTTAAATCACTTTACATTGTTCATACTTATCATTATCCTTTTCATATTGACCACTTTGTTGATTATCTTAATTATGAGACAAGATTGGTTTACTAGACTTGACTGTATCTTTATTACTAGAAGAAATTGATCTTAAGTTAATTCAAGGTTTGATTTCTCAAAACTTGTCCGTGCAGTTCTTTTCTTTCACAACAGTCAGCCTTCTTATGGCCCCTCTAATTGTAATGGAAGCATATCAGACATGAATCATGGGCAATGGTGGTGGTGGCAGTACAATCTCTGCCGAAGTGCCCTCTCTTGTCGCACTTATAGCAACCCAAACCACCTGCCATGCAAACCCCATTATGCATCCTGTCGTACTTGCTACAATGGCCCCGACCCTGCTGACCCCTCGATTTAGAAAAAAAAATCTTGGGTTTCTTTGTTGAACCCCCAATCATCTACACATGCTCTACCTTCCTCTTTCTGATATGCTCCAAATTGATTTCCCGTTCCTAGGCCCTGGATATCATGTCCTCCAATGTCGGACAAGATGAATAGCTAACAAACTCCCTAATATCTGATCTCAGCATATCGTGGTATCGAGTTTTCTTCATCTCCTCATCTGCAACATACTGGGGTACCAATAAAGCTATCTCTTGGAACTTGGAGGTGATATCCACCATGGTCTCAATCGTGTGACACACATCATGGAACTCCCTCACCAACTGTGGTACCTCAACAGCCGGTCACAAAATCCAACCAAGTCATGGCCTCGATGGTTGGTGCTCCTAGAGCATAACCAACCTCATCCCACCAATCACGGGCTCGCTCCCTCAGACAGCTTGCTATGAACCTCACATTCGACCCCTCGGGGTAGAAGCTAGTCATATGAGCATACTCCATATCTGTTATCAATTGTATGGTGGCTATGGGGTCCTTCGCCCGAAAGAAATCTGGTCCCCACATCCCCTAAAGTCTTTGAAAGAAAGAGTTTGGGCTCCGTACTGACTAGTAGCTTGCTCGTCTCTAAAGGCCCATAAATGCTCCTTTATCAACTCGATGATACCCTCCTTGATTAACCTGAACATGACCGGGGTCACATCAAGGACGTCTCTCGTAATCTCAAATGTGATAAACTCACATAGCCCCTCATCAATTGGTTCGATGCCCGTGCCCATGCCCTAACCCGATCCAGATCCGAACCTCCTGCTCCGCCACGTGTCATTACCATGCTGAAACACAATACATAAAAAATTAGTACATGCACAAAGAGGTTCACACTCATAAAATTTCTCAAAATCATCAAAACCTTCCTTGTCTCGGGTATAGATCCTGTGTTTTTAATAGTACGAGCCCAATACTACCTTCCACACCTATCTATACCTCCCTCGGGGACTGTCTCAAATTCTCCGAGTCACTTCCCTACTATTAATTACTTCACTCACACTATAGAGTGCCCTATGTGCTAAGACATATCATAGGCTTTCCTAGGATTCTCTTTTCCCATCACCCACTGCCATCAACTGCAGAAGAGACTCCGTCCAACATCTTCTAACTACCTCACGAATACAGTTACATGTTATCAACATCAGATAATTTTCGATTGCTAGATCCCACCTTATAGCGGTTGGACTCAAACAAGAGCTGCACAATAGGGTTGAACCTAACCTTCAAGAATTATCTAATCCCCACAACATGTGATTTAACGTATTCACTTAATAATTAGCCGACACCAGTGGAGTCCCTAAAAGCACAAAGCAAGTAACATCCAAGCATTGAGTTCTAAACTAGGCACTACCTAACTAGGCCACTATATATAATCATTTGAAACCTATACTAGAAAGCAGTTCTAAAGGTTCATATAATGGGCATACAAATGAATCTCTCCTAGCATCCTACCATGCAATTATAAGCAGATCGTTATCCTAAGTCTAGCACGCTATACACATACACATATGCTGAAACAATAATGTATGGGTATTTTGGGAAATACTTACTTGAGCTCGGCTGATTGCACGCATCGCACCCGTTTTCTTTATAAAGGTTTATTTAGAAAACTCGTTTCATGTCAAAAGATTATCAATTCCCTAGTTTGAGTTCAGACACACCCGTAAGTGTGCCTGAATCCCTCGAACCATGCTTTGATACCAACTTGTAATGTCCCAAAAATTACTATGTAAAAATTTCATTTTTAAAACCAACAGAAACATCATTCATTCATTTCAGAATCCATCAAAATTTGATAATGTATAAAATAGTTATCAGAGTACAAATCATGTCATAAAATGTGGAATGTTGTTGGATGCGGTGCGATCATGCCGGGCCCTTCCCTTTCGAACTAGAAGTACTTGAAACCATAAACATAAGACTGTAAGCACAAAACTTAGTGAGTTTCCCCAAAAATACCCCATACCAAACATACATAACTACTCGAAACTAAAAATGGGTCTTTTTCAACCCCTTTGGTATCTTTCAACCAGTACTGGGTCTATTTCACCCCTACAACTAAGCATAAAATAATATCAGCAAGAGTCATAAAGACAACAAGCACATACAAACATATCAACAAGTGTCACAAAAACAATTATCATCCTTCTAGCATAATCCAGTGGACTGACATTGGTGCATTCGACCTACGAGTACAGTGAAGGGATTCACCTAACAAACGATGATTAATTGGTACTACTTTTACTGTCGTGAATACAGATGCTACAAACCACCTTCAACCATATAAAGTACAAACCTTAGCTTCTCTTGCAAACTAAGGGTTTAACCAAAAGTCAATGCAAGTCAAAAGTCAAAGTCAACGGTCAAGGTCGACCCTCCATGTCGTGTCCATACTTGGCCACGTCGTGGCCTTCAAACGACAAAACATACGTGTTTTCCCTAGTTGCCACGTCGTGGCAACTTAAGCCACACCATGGGCACTGGGTTCAAAGTGTCTTAATGGGTTAAGCCGAATCCTCCAATCCCAGAGGTTCCAAGGTCAATATTTGATCATAATTATGGTCTAAATGGATAAAGTTTACAACTTTATCCCTTTAGACCCACCAAGAGGTCCAGATCCCAAGTCTATAGTCTATAAAGCATAACTATGGTATGGACTTAATCAAGAAGCACTTAATCCCTTAAGTCTCAAGCCTATTTGCTCCAGAAGGGCTCATGACACTAAAACCATTCTAAAGATTGGTGCTTTTTAGACATGCATGTCCAATAAATGTCTTGGACTCAACTTAGCTCAAAATGGGGGTTTATGGCCAAAATCTTATGCATGGCTCAAACAACCCACCAAACTTCATATCCAAATCATGAACTACTCCAAATGATCCAGAGATTTATAAAGTTGCAACCTTTATGAAATCTCACCATATCATCTAACAAGATCAAGAAGAAAATGGGACAAAATACAAGATCTAGCACTATATAATATAAAATGTGGAACCTTGAACACTTACAAGGGTCCATAATTAAGCTAGGAAGGGAGATAAGGACTATCTTGTTGATCATTGGCTTACTTCTTCGTGCTTCTTCCTTCAATACCTCTTAAAAGCACTCAAGAAAGCTTCAACAATGGATGAAAATGAGTTAGGGCTTCTTCTGAGTTTAAGAGGGTAATGGAGGCTGAGGTGACCAAACCCTAGCCTCCTCATTCCTTTAAATAGGTGCAAAACCCAAAAAATTAGGGTTTAAGACGTCGGCAACGGCCATGTCGTGGCCCTCCTTGCCACGTCGTTGCGAGTCAAAAAGACCCGCGACTGGAAAATGCCTCACCACGTCGTGGCCATCCTTCCCACGCCATGGTGACTCCCTTAAATCAAATCTTAAATTAAAATAAAACATACCTCAAAACCAAATGTTACATTGTGTTACACTATAGATAAACATATTGTTATATAATATGCTTGATATACAATATACATCACCAAACAATTTGTAAACTAAAGATATTATTGTTCAATCACTTATTAAAAAACTATTTGTAATTTTAAGTATACATCATCTGATTGAAGACCCGGTGAAGACAATATGCTTGCTATGCCCGTTACTTGTGTAATTGAGTAATGGCTCCACTTGATGAAATATCAACCATTGATTAAGTCTAAAAGATCGTGTTGCATGTTCTGCTTCCATTTGATATTACAAGGAAAACCATCTATGTTGTAGGCTACCTTATATAAATGATTAAATCATTTGAGACACACACTTCATTTCTATACAATGTCTCATACAATCAATGGGAGCAAAATTAATTTGAAGGTGATTATTGAAACAATGAAACACACAAACCCTAAAACACAAAAGGCGTGTTTGGCAAAATTAGTTGTTAGCTGGAAGCGGGTAGCGGGTAGCTAGTAGCGTGTAGCAGGTAGCTGGTAGCGGGAAACTATAGTTTTTATTTTTTATATGAATGTTTGGCAAAAGTAGCTGGAAGCTTTTGAAATATATAAAATTAAATAAAATGACAATTAATTAAAAATAAATAAATATATAAATATATTTTTAAGGGTAATTATGGAAATTGATTTCAAAAGCTCATGAGCGTTTTGTTAAACGCTACATGAAGTAGCTTTTAGAATCAGAGCGTTTTGTTAAAACTACAAGCTAAACGCTCGTACTATCAAACGAAACTTTTTGTTTAAACTAGAGCGTTTTGTCAAAAGCTAAAAGTTAAAAGCTCTCAAATGCTTTCAAAAGATCCATGCCAAACACGCCCAAATATTCTTAGGGAAGCGTTTTCTTTGTGATGAATGTTTAATGTCATTTTAACTTTTATAGGATCACATTGATGAAGAATGAAGTGTGTTATATAATAATACTGATCTTTTTTGGACATAACCTAAGTATTGTGCTTAGTACTTATTATGTAAATGTGTTCTCATTGATATATACAAATACCATGGAAAACTTATTTTGTTATCTTTCTAATGCCGTATTGCCGTCTGTGAGCTTGGTTGGCTGGGACGCCGACTTGCCGAGGCTGGTGTATACCATTTTTTAACGTTTAAAACTTCCACTTATTAAAAAGTGATAATTGTTATCATATTTAACTCAATATTCGGTTTTAGAAAACCTTAAAAATAGACCAAAATGTTAGTTTTTCGATTTGACCATTTATCAAATCCATCGATTTTGCCTAAACGGGCATGATTATTAATGAGTTGAAATTACATGCGTAGGCCTCGAACATTTATCTATACGCAACTACATCGTACTATATATATATATATATATATATATATATATATATATATATATATATATATATTAAATGATAAACTAAGTAATTTACTAGTATATTATTGTAATACGTAGATTGTAATTAAAAAAATGTGATTTTAGGTTTGATAAAATATAATTGAATAGAAACATTATATGTTTAATAAATAAACAAATAATAAACTATAAATTAGCAGCTTTTGTGACAATTTATTCCATTACTTCTGGGGACCACGTGATGGCACGTGACAGTTTAATTATTATATCGTAACTTTAATTTATTCTTTTGTATTTTTTTTAATCTTATGTCACATGTGATATGTTTAGACATCAGTCATCAGGTAGGTTGGATATTATTCGTATATAACAGGATTTGGTAAATATACTTTTTGAGTATTTAAAAAAAATTATCTCTTTCCTGATATATATATATATATATATATATATATATATATATATATATATATATATATATATATATATATATATATATATATTATTTTTCAATAAGTTAAATCATTAAAGCTTATAATTTAATGATTTATTTTATGTTTGTAAAAAAAACTTATTTAAAAATGACAGCAATTTTAAATCAATATGTTAATCTTAAATATTACTAAAAGAGAAACCTTATGACATCATCTTAAATAATCTGGACCATTGATTGTATTTCAATCTTATTTTTTCCACCCTTAGATCAAATTGTTGACATCATCTTCCCAATATGAAATGTATTTAATTCCAATAAATTCTTTCCAATCATCAATCAATAACTTACATTCGTTGAAATGGAATGTATTTAATTCCAATAAAAGTTTTCCATATTTTACATCTTGAATTTTCAGTTATGAAGATTTTAATATGGTCAATTTTAAAAACATATTACTAACAAATAATTTCAATCAAGGCCTTAATATCAACCATTAATATAAATCCGTTTATATTAGTAAACCATTAATATAAAATCTTTTATTATTAGGAAATCATTAATACCGAAAAATCATATTCAAATTATCACATACATATACGATTCATCATTGAATCCGCGACTCACATTTATTTTCAATCGTTTCTTTTCTTCAAATCTTCGCCTACAACATCGTTAATATTGTTTATAACTTCCATCATCATTCTCTGCTATAAACATTCGCTCTTGTGCGCTAGAAGGTCAGTATCTTCTTTCGCTTTTTATATTTTTTAGATTATTTTTTGTTCCTATATCAAATGTATGTATTAATATATTTCGATTTTCTTTGTCACAAATTAAATGAAATCAGTTAACTACTTTTCTGAAACTTTTCAAATAAACATGAAAAGATATTAGGTATCTTTAACAAAACAAAAATTAACTATCTTGGAAACTGACATTAATTACGAAATGTTACTTTTATATATTAGAGATGATTATGATTTTTTTTTTTAATTTTTATGTCATAAAAATCCGGTTAATTTTGGCATGATTTTAAAATATCATTGAAATTATTTGTTTTTGTATATCATATCAACCTACTTTTTTTTATCTTTGTATAGTAACAATAAAATTTATTAATTTACACAACAAATATAGATATTTCAAATTTTGTAATATTATTATACCTTACAAAATACAACTCCCTCCAAAATAAATTTTCGCCATTAATTTCATCCATAATTTCAACAAATTTAAATTTGTATTTTCTTTATATAATTTTTTTTAATGATCCTGTTTTTTTTTTCTACAAAAGTATATCAAACATTTACGTCTTAGATAATGCTGCCCTATTATAATTATTATTTTACAAAAGTATATCCGTTTAATGAGGAATTTGATATAATAAAGGAAGTGAATGTTAATTAAAATGAGATATATATTTCATAATTATTACATGAGTTTATTAAAAAAATTAATATCAAGGTGTAAACATTAAGCATTTTTAAAGTGAAATTTCAGAATACATACAAACGATGATGTACAATAAAATATAAAATTGAATAGACTGAAAAAAAACACTATTAAAGCAGTCAATGTTGAAAATAACATAGTTATGAAAAATTATAAAGTAAGATAAAAATTATAAGATATTAGGAAATTTGTAAAAAGTACATTTAGTAAAAGCATTACGGTTATTAGAAAAAATAAGACCGTTAAGATTAGTGAAAATACAATATATAAACTAAATTATCACAATAGTAATGAAATGTCATTATTTGATATTTCATATAATTGAAATATATATCAAATTACATTGATGATATACTAAAATTATTCAAAGTTGCGCCAAAAACTAATGCAAAGTTCTTGCGAACACCAAATAAATAAGAACAAACATAAAAGTTAGCATTTATATCTATAATCAATTTAAAATAAACCAATCATGATTTAGAAAAGAATCTACATTGATGATATACTAAAATTAAATCTATATAACATTTAACATTTTATAAATTATATTAGATAACTTTATTTGAATAAATGAAATAGTTGTCAATATTTAATGAAATAGAAAAAACCGTATATTGGTTGTCAATATATGTTTAAATTAGGTAACATTATTATGAAAGGAACGTCTAATTAAAATGCTTATAAATATATAAAGATCATAACTATATGAGACGAGGAAAGTCGTTCAACTAATAAAGCAAAAATGATGTCTACAAAGAGATTATATATATTTATCGTTTTCAATGTATTTTCTACACATTTCAATAATACCAATAACCATATATTTTTTATAATCATTATACAATATCTATAAACGATTATATGTTTTTTTATGCGTTTCATGCGTTTAACGCGGGCTATAATCTAGTAGTTTTTTAGATGACAAAATCTATTTACTCATGATTTTAATTTAATTAAGACGAAACTTAACTTTCGACCTATAGAAAAGATACATAGCAAAGATAAAAGATCACAAATATGAAACAAAAAATACTTAATATTCAAAGAATATCCATAAAAATGTAAAATACAAAGAAAAAAATATAATCATTTTGTCTTACGTTTGCTTGTTGATGAAGAATTAATGGTTGTAAATCTAAATTTATAAAACTTAGATTTGCTTGCTTCTCGTATCTTATTACCGCATAATTAATATATATTGGTCGGTTTTCTATATTTGTTAATTTACAGAAAGTTTGTTATGCACCAAAAGGGTGAGTTTGTTATTTTTATTTTTTCTATGATATACATCGTACATCACAAGTAACAAACTAATACATTTTGAGAGATATTCAAAGAAAACCACGTCTTTGCCTCTTTGGTAACAAGTAACAGCCAGAGAAAAGGTCCAAAATCTCCACTTAAACTTTATTTTAAATCAACTAATTAATAATATTACCTTTGCATTCTTTTGGAATGATGTGGAAACATTGATTTGTATTTAATGCAATTTTTATCATATTATCTGTTAATGGTATATGTACACAGTGAGGGTGTGATGTGTCACTGTGAAGGTGCGGTAAACACTACATCGATCAATATGTGGTGGGGCGTTGAAGTATCTCGCGGAAGGAGAATACGATAAATAATAAACTATAAAATGGTTGACGACTTTTCTTAAAAAAAAAAATCTTTTACACTATAAATATTACACATTTTACACAATATTTCATACAAACTTTTCATCAATTTCTAACACTATTCAAACCTAATATATATTTAGTAAATTGAATCCAAACAACATTCCCACCAATCTCATCCAAGTTCTGGTCAAAACAAGTTCGTGTGGAAGTGGTCCAACAACACCGAAAGAGAGAAATTGATAAAGAGAGAAAATTCATGATATGAAATTTATATCATAAAATGTCGATCATTTTTCGGGAGACAAACTTGTCATGGTTTCAAGGACAAATGGGAAAATTGTGAAAAAATATTTATAGCAGACTTATTTTTATTTATTTAATTATCGTTTTTAGCTATGTAATGTTTTGTGTATTGAATTAATACAATATTCTTCTTTCATTTATTTTATTAAAAAAAATAAGAGGGAGTAAGAAGTCACCATTTCTTATTATAATGAGGTGAGGGGAAATGACAATGAGGGTGTTGTGGCAGAGAAAAAAATAAGAGATAGTAAGAAGCTACACCCCTTAGGCTAAAGGGAAACAAACAACAATTTGTAAATTATATATATATATATATATATATATATATATATATATATATATATATATATATATATATATATATATATATATTAAACAACATATTAAATTAAAGTGATCACGACATGATATTTGATATATACCTACCATGCGTCTTATATATAAAGGTAATCAAAACAAAAGTATAACTTTTTAAAAGAACATATATACAATTTATTAATTGTAACATGAGTTTCTAATTTGGTAAACCTAATCTTTGGTAATTACTCTCACAAATAAAGACCAAAAATGAATGCTACCAACCCCACATACATACTGTCCATTTATGTGTCCCAATCTTATGATTAATTTCTTTTTCGTACAAGGGCCAAAAGTTTCTGTCAGTCGAGTCTTTTTCAACTTCTTACACTACACGAGTTTTAATAAATTGCATATGCAATCCCTCAACTATGACTGGACGGACATTTAGTAATGCAGATTGTTAGTTCTATTCTATCATGTTGGCTTGTATTTAAACGGTGACACTAAACAATGGCGGGGGGGGGGGGGGGGGGGGGGGGGGCATGGGCATGGCCTCCCTGATTTTTTCACTTTTTTCACTTAATACACATATCTATATACATATAGCCTTGGTTTTGTTTTTAACTACCCTTTCACTTAATATACACACACATATATATATATATATATATATATATATATATATATATATATATATATATATATATATATATATATATATATATCCTTGGTTTTGTTTTTAACTACCCTCCTGGCCCAGGTTTATTATACATACATGCATATATGTAATTCAATCAATAGATTTTGATAACAAATTAACTCCAAAAAAATCAAAAAAATAAATCTTATTTAATTATTTTATCGGTTAACTAAGAAAACTAAACAAATAGTCAAACCAAGATACAGAAAATCACCGAAGAAATCAAAATCAAAACTAATAAAAATAGGATAACAATTGATTAGGAAGTTAAAACTTTATAAAAAAAAACAATAAACTTTTCTAATATACAATTTATCAACACAATGTTTGAAAAAACACAAAACCATATCGTCAGTCTTGCCGTAAAAAACTGCTCACCGGAAAATACCACCGATGCCGGAGTGTTCACCACTCCATTTCACCTTTCGTTGAAAGCTGCTCCTAATTCCTCTCCGACATTCGGTTTTTGTCTCTTGACTGACCATTGTACGGTCTTCGTCACTCCTCAGCCCTCTACCGTTCAACGATTGCTATTCCAACCAACAACCTCCGTGACAAGTGCTTCCTCTCCAACGAACTTGTGCCGATCTTCGTGCTCTCCGGTTCTCCACTCGAACGGCTTCTACACTCTCATTGTCGTACTTGTAAGTTTCTCTCTCTAACCTCGTGTTCTTTTGTTTTCTTTTCTCTCATTAGAATATGATATGATTAACTTTGAAAAGAAAATGTAATTAGTATAGCAGTAAAACAGTAAAAGTGTTAAAAGCTGCAACAAAGTTTTTATTAATTATTTAGTGTATTCAATTTAGGGGTGAAGTACAGTCACAAAAATCTGCTCTATTATTAGTTTACCCTACAATGTAGGTTAAAAAGTGAAAAATCTTAAGAAAATCATTAATCCTCCTTAATAAATGAAGGTTTTTTTGCTACATGTCAATCTCTAATGAGTTTTGACACTTGTCATTTTGTGGTATTTTTGAAATAAATATTATCCATTTGTCAATTTTTTATTTGCTTCAATTTTTAAAATTAAAGTTATATACTTATATATGTAAAATATTAAATATCATATATATGATATTAAATTGCAATAAATATGTTTTATTCCTTTCTTATTTTAAAAGCTGTACATTACAATATATTTTATGTTTACACTTTAATTTAATATTTAATTTAATTTTTTTTTTAAATAAACTCGTGTAATACACGGGTCTCACACCTAGTATTACTAATATATATTATGATTATATGATAATTTTGTTAATTAAATGTATGTTAATTTCTTTATTAAATTTAAATTAATTTTGCTATTTGTTGATTGTCATCAAAGTATAAGTATAGTTTTTGTAAAATAGGTTTAATAAAATCAGAATAATTAGTTATTTGTTAAAATGCAGTTGTGAGTTGTTTTTTAATCGTTAGTAAATTGTGTTACATAGTATAAATTAAAATGAAAAGAAAATCAACTATTGACAGTATTTTTAAAAGAAAACATGCAAAATTTTCTTAAAATTCCTAAAAATCGCCAATATTATTTTCGTTTCAAATACTCCTACGATTGGAGCTTATCTAGAATTGAAAGACTTTGACCCGAATTTAACTTGTTTATATTGTTTTGGTTTCGGCCCCCTAGTTATGTTGTTTGTGTTCCGCCCCTGACACTAAATAAAGCAATAAACCATTTAAGGGAGTTGAGTGTTAAATTTTAGGGATGAAATCATGAAATTGATACGGTACCAATTCGTTTTTTCTTAAATCGTATACCGTGTCAATTATAATTTGTATAAAAAAATTTCTACAGATACCGAACCAATTGTACTTGGTATCAATATATTTGACTACCAACAAGTTTGGTTTATACAAATTGATAATGGTATATCCCGACATCTTTTAATTTTGAGTAAATTACACTAGTGGTCCATATGGTTTAGGGTAATTTGCACGTTTGGTCCCTAACTTATTTTTTAACTCGGAAGGTCCCTACAGTTTGTTTTTGTTACAAATTTGGTCCCTTTTTTTTCCCTAAAAAGACTATTTTGCCATTGATTTCTTAATTTATTTAAATAAACACACCCCCAACTTCATTCCCCTCACCTTATCTTACCTATCCCACTATTTTTTCCTATTTAAATAATAGTCTTTTTAGGTAAGATAGAGACCAAGCGCGTAACAAAAACAAATAGTAGGGACCAAACGCGTAACAAAAACAAACAGTAGGGACTTTCCGAGTTAAAAAATTAGTTAGGGACCAAACACGTAAATTAACCCAAACCATAGGGACCATTCATGTAATTTACTCTTTAATTTTCTATTGTAACATTTTAAAATAAGCAAATACATCCGATAATTTGACGTTTAGTTTAGTGAAGAAACTAGTTACACATTTCTTTTAATTTACAAAAGAATTCTATTGAAATAATAATAAAATAACGTTTTAATTTTGTATGCTTTAAACGTAGTAATAATTATTGACTAATGCGATCAAATAACTTATATTTCGTTCTTAATATTGTAAACACTAAACACAATTCACGATTGAAATATAAGATTCGTTTATATATATATATATATATATATATATATATATGAATTGGTTGGGACGGTATTATCATGGTATTCAAACTTTTTTATCATTACCATTCCAAAATGGTTATATATATATATATATATATATATATATATATATATATGAATTGGTTGGTATGATATTATCATGGTACTTAAACTTTTGTACCATTACCGTTCCAAGATTGTTTAATTGGTATGGTCCTACCAACCAAACATGTTGGCTATTAACAATATTGGCTACCAACTTTCTTGGTTCGGTTGGTAGCATGTTGGTTGGTTTTCTATGGTACAATTTTGATAGCCCTACTAAATTCCTAATATATTTATATAAGAACTTAATAAACTAAATGTAACTCGTGAGTGCTATATTTTTTTGTAACCGGAAAATATTTTAAAAATAAAAGACCTACACTTAGCAAGAAACTAGACGATGGAAAAATTACACACCAATCAATCCAATTAAATGTACAAAGGAAAACACACATGCACCAATCAATCCAATTAAATGTACAATTCGATCTCCTGTGTTTAATCCAAGTGTATACCAAGACCTTGAAGTTATCAGCCACCTTGGTTGGTGATATGATCAACTTCTTGAACAACATACCAGACAACACCATAGCAAATACTTATTAAAGTTTCCACTTTTTGGATAGTTACCCCAAATTTACAGCATAATTAATTATATCCTCCACCCTGTTAAATTGAAAAACTAGAATATTGAACCAACGAAAGATCCATTCCCAAACTATTTTTTGCAAAACAACACTTGGATAGAATATGACCTGAATCCTCTTCTTTAATTATGTAAAACCCACATTGGATTCATTCAGTATGGATTCCATGTTTAGAAAGAGCCACTCCAGAAGGCATATACCCCGAATTTACTTTCCATACAAAGCATGAGACTTTGATGGGGATGTCTCGGTTCAATCGATTAAAGCTTCTTCATAAGCCGAGAGGGGGCTATCAAATTTTTTCCTAAGAACATCAGTTGTATATACTCTATTCGAAGAAATGTCACATGTCCAAGAATCAGATCTCAACTAGGGCTGAAAATATCCAATCAAGGATGAGAGGTTATGCAACTCGAGCCTTTGGTCAACTGTGTATGGTTGAGTGCACCAGTCCCAGAAAGGTCCACCGTCCACCAATCTGAATCCTTTCTAAATTTTAGCATCTTTTTTGTCTCTCTAAGCTATATAGACTTGAAAATAGAGTCTTTAATGGGCTGGTTCCAATCCATTTATCCAGCCAAAAGAGGGTGTTATTGTCAACCTTCACTTTCTCTTTTTTATCACAACTTCCAAGGGAATTCCAATTTTACTCAAATCGTTCCTGATCCCTGCAAATTATTCCAAACCTAATGAATTATTTTTTTAGATAAGCAGTCAATGGGTTTATATTTGTGAATGTGAAGCCCAAATATAACTCAACTCTACAATGAAGATTGGTCAAACCGCAAACGCCACCACCACTTTTCCCAAAGGGATAATTTGAGTGCTCTTAATGACTCCACATTGTTAACCCCTACCGTTGGCAGAAACTTCTAGGTTGCGACGCCAACGTTGGATCACAGTTAACAACACATTTTGAATAATACAAAGTTTTACATTAACATTACATACTTTCATAATTCTAGTGCTAAGAATTACATTTTTGACAATCCAAAAGGCGACCTTTACTATAAACAAGTTATGAAGAAGGTAAGTCAAAACGAAACAAAAAGGCCGAACATATAAGTCGGCCATTTAAAACATAGAAAGACATTATTCCTTGATATACAAGGTGTGTCTTCCAGCTCCTAAGTTCTTGAAGATACATATGTTTAAAAACACATCAACACCAATGTTAGTGAGCTTTATAGTTTTTGACTTTGTATGTTTATATAATCAAAAGCATTTAGACTAATGCATCATAAAGTGAAAAATACAACATGTTTTAGTGTAACATTCGTAATTTGGTGAGTTTCCTTTTAGCCCCTTAATTTAAAATTCTTTTCATTTTGGTTCCTAGCTAGTATGCGGGGCGTACTCTATGAGTACGCTTAGCATACTAGCTCTTTTCTAGATGCAGGCTTCACCCACGTACGTGGGCATACGTGGTGTAGGGGCAAACCCTAATTTTTAAAGTTTACACCCTGTTTAAACATCTTAAACCACCTTTGGACATTCTATTGATCAACCTCCATCAGTGTATACCCTAAAAACAAAACCTTAAGCGCCTCTTGTGAGTTTTGAGCTTGAAAGTGAGAGTTGGTGGTGTTTTAGTGAATGAAGAAGAATAATAACTCTTGGTGGTTGTTTGGGAGTAGTTTGGGCTTGTAGACCCATATTCATCATCATCTTTGTAAGCTATTTGAGGTATAAATCTCTCATTATGATGGTACTTTGTGCTAGATCCATTTTATGGTGTTATCTAGGCATTTTTGGGTCTTTTAAGTCATATATGAAGTTATGGTCTACTCCAGAAGATGTAGATGTTAGATCTTTACTCATTTGAGGTCCATTGTCCATAAAAATGCAAACTTTATGAAAGATATTGGTCCATGAAAGTGTTAAGAGACTCATTAAGCTTCTTTTTGAGTGTTGGGTCCCATTAAGGCATGCATGAGTGTAAAGTTGCCAACTTTACATATTAAGTCGCTCTTTAGGATTAGATCTGAGAGTTTGATTAGAGGTCTCAACTGATTAAGTGCTTAATGAAGCGGATTGGTAGTTTGGGGAGTACGTTACACGTACTAGTCCCGGAAGGAGTACGCTAAGCGTACGAGCTGAGTACGCCCCGCATACTTAGCAGGTGGACTTTCGGTTTGGACCTTATCTTGGGGTTTTAGGGTATGGGTCTTGAGGGGCCATTGGACTTCTGACTTTGGGCCATGGATAAACTATGAAATTCCTTTGGATTACATCCATGATGATTTTTGGGCCCAATTTGGAAGTTGGGCCTTATTGGGTCGAGTGGTGCCATTTAGGAATTTGGGTTTTTTAGAGAAAATGGGCAGGGCCTTGGTTTTAGGCCAAGTAAGAAAAAGGGTAAAATGGTCTTTTAGCTTGAATATGGGTCGAGATCCGATTATTAAGTGGATATTATTTGATAATGTTAGTGTGGGGATTTTTTGGATCAGCAAACCGATATTTATTTGGGAGATTCAACAGCTAGAGGTGAGTTTCCTCACTGTTTTTAGCGGGTTGAAGGCACCAATGTCGACCCATGGGTTGATATGTTAGGATGCTAGTTGTCTGCGTGACTCTTGCATGTGTTATGTGTTTATATGTTTACCAGGTGGGGCCCGATGACTGTCATGTATGCTATTATGTTTGTGATTATTGCATGCGTTTGTATGGTTTTATGTTTATATGTTTAAATGTATACTGGGCGGGGATCGATACCAGGTGGGGCGTAATGACTGGCAGATCTGTTTATTGAGCGGGGATCAATGTCGGGTGGGGCCCATTATATGTTTTATATGTATGGTATGTGGTATTTTGGAGAACTCACTAAGTTTGTGCTTAAGGTTTCAGTTTATGTTTCAGGTACTTCTGGTTCAAAGGGGAAGAGCCTGGGATGATTGCAATGCACACACCATGTCGTTCTGCATGTTTATATCACTCTGATGTACTTGGATGTTATTGATACACTTTGATTCACTATGGTTTCTATGATGTTGTTTGGATAATGGTTTTACTTATTTTAAAAGTTGTAATTTTAGTCTTAATTTTTGGGACGTTTCAAGTTGGTATCAAAGCCTTAGTTTGAGGGATTCAGTCATACTCTCAGTTGTGTCTGAACTCAAACTGAGGGTTTGGTAGAATTTTTCAAAAAGAAATGTTTTATAGAAATGAGTTTTCTAACAAAAGAAAAAGGGCGTGGTACATGCAATCGGCCGAACTCAAGTAAGTTTTCCCAAAATACCCACTCATGTTTTATGATATGCTTTGATTTGCGAATCTGTGAATCGCATGCTAGTTAGGGATAAGGATATGCTCAAGATTTGCATGATAGAATTCTAGGATAGATGCCTTTGTATTCCTACTGTATAAGCTTGTAGACTTGCATGCTACTACTGATCAGTCAATGATAGGATGACTTATTTAGGTTATGCTTGTTTCGATTACTCAATGCTTGAATGCTGCTTGCTTTGTGATTTTTAGGAGTTCCCAGTAGCTTCATCTAACTAGTAAGTGGATATACTAAGTTACATGTTGTTGAGACTAAATAATTTTAGAAGGTTAGGTTTTAAATCTATTGCGCAACTCTTGTCTGAGTCCAACCGTTGTAGTGTGAGACTTGTTATTCGAAGAATTATCTGGTGTCAACGATATGTAATTGTATTCATAAGCTAGTTAGAGGAGGTTAAGTGGAGTTCCTTCTGCAGATGATGGATGGGAGTAGTGTGGTGATTGCCCTAGGAAAGCCTAGGAAAAGATTTAATGCGGGGAGCCTTGTCTGGTTGAGGATTATATGTATGGAAAGGAAGTGACTTGGAGGATTCAAGGCGGTCCCTGAGGAAAGTACATATAGATGTGAATGGTAGTATGGGCCCAGACTACTAGAAGTAGAGAATCCATACTTGAGTCAAGGAGAGTTGCGATGAAAGCAGGGAGCTTGTAGAGTGTGAGACTCCTCGATATTATTTATGCATTTTCTGATGGTTTGTATGGTCTATTTTCAGTATGGTGACTCTTCATGGCAGACCGGTTAGTGGTTCTGGTGTTGGTGAGGGTTCATGCTTGGGTTCTAGAGTCGGGCAGTTGGATGATCAGACACGGGAGTTTATTTTGTCTAAGATTACCCGCATCATACTCAAGCAGACTCCTGTGATCTTTGTTATGGTCAAGGAGAGCATTCTGTAGATTTTGGATGAGCATTTGAGCGCTTTTCAGTCTGAGATGGTGGCATTGATGGGAGCTCACACGTTGACTTTCCGGGAGTTCCGAGCATGTGGGGCTCCGGATTACTTCGAGGAGAAAGACCGATCACGAGCAGACTATGGTTAGAGGATGTTGCTAACACCTTCCGCACTATCAGTTGTCCTGATGGGGGTAAAGGTCATACTTACTTCCTGTCTTCTAAAAGACAGAGCTCAAGATTGATGGGAGGAGGTTGGGCGCTCCGTTGGTGATGAGACAGTCGATTCGATGACACGTGATGATTTTGTGACTAGATTTCGAGCTTAGTTTGCACCAATGATTGTGGTGCAACAGTTGGTGAGGGAGTTCCAGGATCTTCACCAGGATATTGAGACGGTGGTTGAGATCACCACAATGTTACATGAGAGGGCACTGTTAGTTCTGTAGTATTTGGCAGACGAGGATATGAAGAGGCGAGATACCATGAGATACTGAGGAGTGATATTCAATAGTTTGTGAGGCGATCCAGTTGCAACACACTGGAGGATATGATTGCAAGGGCTATATATATATATATATATATATATATATATATATATATAAATAGAGAGAGAAAGAGAGAGAGAGAGAGAGAGAGAGAGAGAGATTGATTTGGAAATGGAGAAGAAGGGGAAGCCGGATCATGCTCAGGGTTCAGGGAGTGCGAGCAAGAGTCCCAAGGTATTTGATTCAAGATTGAGAGGCCAGCAGGGCTGAAGCCGTTGTGGCAAGTGCGACAAGATGCACGATTGGGCGTGCAAGGTGGGTGGTTCTGGTTGCTTCAAGTGCGGCCGAATGGGTCATATTATCAAAGATTGCACTGCTACTACTACCATCACCACCCAAGTATCTAATATGATTTACTTCCACTGCAATCAGAGGGGCCACAAGAAGGCCCATTGTCCAAGATTGGCAGCAGCAGGACCGGTGGTAGCACCCCCTCCAACAACTCTACGGATCACTGATGGCCGCCAGGGCAAGGTGAATGCGCCTGTGGTAAAGAGCAAGGCTTTTCATTTGATGGCCAAGGAGGCTCGCTTAGCACCTGATGTGGTGACATGTATGTATTTTCTCCTTATCTCTTTATTTATATTTAATTGTCTGCTTATATTTGTGTGTTTTATTTTAGGATCGTTCCTCGTGAATGACATTTTTTTTCCTTCGTATTGTTTGATTCAGGGGCTACCCGATCTTTTGTATCTCTTGCGCTCAGCAAGTGGTTTTTTGGAGCTCCGAGGGAGCTAGATTTTACATTAGAGGTTGAGATTGCAGATGATCGATTAGTTTGGGCATCGAGGTTGTAGTCTAGAGATATTCAATGAGCAGTTTCCGATCGACTTGGTTCCTATTCCTCTACGCGGGAAGAAAGTGATTGTAGAGATGGATTGGTTGAGCCCTAATGGGGAGGTGATTGATTGTGAGCATCAGTTAGTACGTATTTGGACCCCATGTTAGGGAGAGTTAGTGGTTTAAGGAGAGAGAGCTCAACATGGGCCGATTCTATGTTCAACATCTAGGGCCATATTGTAATGCCCGTAGATCAGAGCTAGTCAATTTAGAGATGATAAGCGTCAAAAATGACTTTTTGATAGAAGATTATTTAGGATGAATAATCTTAACTAAATTGTAGTATATTTTACAAGGATTCCGTACATATAAAGAACGCCGAAATCCGAGTTATAACAAAGAAGTTATGACCTGTCAAAGTTTCGCGACAGTACCGACGCGACGCTGAATGACGTAAAAAGTGAATTTACGTTAGAGCGATATTTAGCCTTCGTGATCTAAACGAAAGTCGTAGAGTTCGTTAAACCGAGAGCGTGCATAAAAAGAACGCCCAAATCTGAAGTTATGATTTTTCTAAGTTTCAACTTAGCAGTATGCAACCCGAAGTTCGATTTAAGATCGAGTGAGTATTAGCCAAAGTAATCTAAACGAGAATCGAAGATCTCGTCAATAGTAGTGCAACGGAAGAAAGACATATGAAAACGGACGTCGGGTGAAGAAGTTATGGATTATTAACGGACTTATCCTGTCACGGCCTGTTAAAAATAATACAATAAAAATAAAATCAAAATTAGCCAACGGAGTCTAAATGAAAGTTGTAGAGTATAGTCTCACTTACGCGTGGATATAAAGAACGTCGAAAACAGAGTTCATATGATGAAGATATGAATTTTGGATTTTTTATAAATAATTAAAATATATTAATTTTAATATTAGTTCGGATATTATCCGAAGGAGGGGGGGGAGTCATCGATCTGATCCGAATTACGCCCAGCGTACCCGGAACCGCCTCAGCTACGTCACCTGACCGAACTCGAGTGCCATACGCATGTAGTGATGTTGCTTATGCCCAACGTAAGGCTTAGTACGGCCAACGTACCTGGATTTACGCCCAACGTAATCGAGGTTTCAGCACCCTATAAATAGATGTCGAAGGCTGTCGATTTCTTTTGTTTAAACTCTTCTCTCTCACTCGTTTTTACCCCGTTTTACGTGCAAGAAATATCCTGAAGCCCCGGTATCATTCCCAAGCCCCGAAGCCCCGAAGATCCCGAGAAGTGCAATTCCCGAGCCGAAGCTCTGCCCACGAGAAGCCAATTTTTGTGAAGATCTTCCAGATCTACTGAAGAAAACTACTTCTACAAGCCGTAGTGTTGTCCCATCATCTTCTGATCAAGTGAGTGTATAGTTACTTTCTTCTAACACATAAGTATGAAGTATTTGCTATGAAATATGGGCTATGTGTTTATATATTTTTGTTTATTTGAGATGTTGGTGGAATGGACGAACTATATAGGTTTATTTGAAAACCCTATATGCTCACCAGGCTCCCAAGCCTGACCCACTCAATTTTCTTTGTATCACAGGTGTCAATACGAAGACATATTTCACTGGGAGATTAAAGGAGATGTAAATCACTAGTGTAAATAAATGTATGTTCTGTTTATGCAATGCGTCTGTATTGGAACATGACATCCCAAGATTTTGTTATATAATGAAAATACATTTCTTTAAGAAATGCTTTGATAAATTCTTATCATATTTTTTCTTGGGAATAAATTTCGCAATTTTTTTCTTTGAAATATTACTCTGATTTTATAAAACAAAGCATAAACAAATCGGTTTTTTCTGGCCGTGAAAATGGGGATGTCACAGTTGGTATCAGAGCATTAGCTTAAGCGAACTAGGAATTTGTAGGAAATTTCTAGACTTCAACTTAGAATGCTAAGTAATGATCGTGAGGAGTGTGTCTAAAATATGTTAGGTAGTACACCTAAATTGACACAAGCACTAGTTTATTTTAGGAAAGATGCCTAAAATGCTTTTATGTGCTGAATGTTATATGTTGCCATATATGATATTATTTATTCGAATCTATGGTCTGTTGCTGACTGGATCAGGAAACCTTATGTGTTTAGGATTCTAAGCGTATGGTTTCGATATTAGAACTAGCATGTGAACGTTTCGGGGTGATATGGGAGATCGTAATATCTATCGCGAAGGAGGATCTAATTTCACCTTATTCGGTGTATAGATCGAAATGGAAAGAACAAGAAGTGGAGTTGGAAACGCAAACAAAAACAGGAATCAATAGCCTCAACCACCTGTGATTGAGCAAGCACCTATTGTAGCAGCAGCACCAGAGCCAATGACGATGGATGGGGTGCAAGCGATGATGCAGATGATGTTGGATCGCCAAATGGAGGAGACAAGTCGATTACTCCAACAGAATCGTGAGGAAGTGTCACTTCAAGTGGAAGAGCCCGAAGTGAATGGAGGGCATTCAGAAGGAGGTAACTATAGTGGGACTGTTGGACAAGCAGAACCCCCAGTGGCAGAAAGGAATGACCCAGAAAGGGAAATAAACAGGGATGGGCGTATGTATAATAATTTCTTGTGCGCCAAACCGCCAAGTCTTTCTGGGAGCCCAAAGGCTGTAGAGATTATGGACTGGATCTCTGAAATGGAGATGGTGTTTAAAAGTTGCGACTGTAGAAACAAACAGAAAACTATCTTTGCAGTTAGACAACTGAAGACTGGAGTCTTGAGCTGGTGGAAGTTACTGGCAGATACGATGCCCCGAGGGGAAGCACTAAGGGTGTCTTGGGAATGATTCCTGGAGCAGTTAAAGATGCAGTACTGCTCAGAGATAGATTTGATTGATCTGAACAATGAATTCCAGAACCTGAAGAAAGGTAAATTGAGCATTGATAATTATGCTACTGCATTTACCGAAAAGATGAAGTTATTTTCATACCTGGTGCCAACTGAACTCTCAAAAATTGAGAGGTTCGCAAATGGACTGCCTGCCGAATTTGGCCCAACGGTCAAGATGGCAACTACTTTGAAGACAACAGTCCGAGCAGCTAAAAATGTGGAGACCCAGTTAAAGGAAAGGGGTCTGGAGAGAATTTAGGTGGGCGAGAAAAGAAAGATTGAAGGATCCTCAAGGTCCGATGAGAAGATAAAATTTTTGAAGTCTGATTCGAAGAAGCACGAAGAAGGAGCATAATGGTGTGAAAAGTGCAAAAGGAAGCACATTGGGGAATGCTCTAAAGAAATGAACTGCTTCAAATGCGGGAAGACTGGTCATTACGCCAGCAAATGCCCAACCAAAAGAGAGGCATGGTTTAAGTGTGGCGAAGAAGGGCACTTCAAGAAAAACTGCCCAAGAAGAGAAGAGGCTACAAGGCAAAATGTACCACCAAAGCCAAGGGCATCTCACATGATCCTCGATGAAGCAGAAAACAATGCGAGGATCCAAGGATGAAGACTTCATATATGTATAAATTCTGTATCAGGAAGTGTAGCCTACTAGAGGCATAGTATAGGGTGAACTTGAACCTTTGAGTAATCGTTTCAAGAAATAATATAAACCCTAGTTTTGCTAACTGATGTGTTGAATGATTGTGTGACTTTTCTTGTATGGTGACTTGGTCGACTGCGGGACAATACTTGGGACGAGTATGAGTAGGTGTGAAAGGTAGTAGATGCATATACTACTAGAAGCACAAGACTCGCACTTGGATCAGTGAAAGTCACAAGGTTACCAAGAAGCTAGTAATTGATTCCGTTTTATTCGAGTATGTCATTACCTTGTTTCGATAATGACTAGTAGGATGATTGTTATTCCGACCCTAATGGTCATATTCAAATTGAGTCCGACTACGGTGAGTATGTTACGGAGTTCAGAGAACCAGGTTCGATGTAACATCTGACGTGAGTCGGAAGATTGAAATCAATGCGATCAATTGTATCGCGCTCGTTATTAGTGAAGTTTGCAGCTGGAAAAGCTACATGTTAAATGTGGTTATATTGCATTAGAATATGAAGGAATGTATATTCCATTTTTGGAATTTAACTCTAAAGGACCTGAGTCTAAGCGTTGCATCATGTGACGAGAGGTCATTAGAGCACGACCCATCGGTCTGTTGCAATAGATAAAGTAAAGTATTTATCCTAAGAAGAGGCAGGAGTCCACAATAGGGATTTATTTGGTAACTCGGAGGTTACGATTGAAAATACAACATAGTATGATAAGCAGATGCAAGATTGGGCATCGTCTGCGGTCAAGAAAGCCATAGAGTTAAATACTCTTTCGAGGAAACATAGAAGTTACGGTTATTACCTAGGATGAAGAAATAACATGTGGAATCATTATGCAAGTCCTATTTCATTGATGATTTCGGGACGTAATCATCCTAAGGGGGATATAATTGTAACGCCCGTAGATCAGGGCTAGTCAATTTAGAGATGATGAGCGTTAAAAATGACTTTTTGATAGAAGATTATTTAGGATGAATAATCTTAACTAAGTTTTAGTATATGTTACAAGGATTCCGTACATATAAAGAACGCCTAAATTCGAGTTATAACAAAGAAGTTATGACATGTCGAAGTTTCGCGACAGAACCGGCACGACGCTGAATGACGTAAAAAGTGAATTTACATTAGAGCTATATTTAGCCTTAGTGATCTAAACAAAAGTCGTAGAGTTCGTTAAACCGAGAGCGTGCATAAAAAGAACGCCCAAATCTGACTTCGTATGAGGAAGTTATGATTTTTCTAAGTTTCAGCTTGGCAGTATGTAAGCGGAAGTTCGATTTAAGATCGAGTGAGTATTAGCCGAAGTAATCTAAACGAGAATCGAAGATCTTGTCAATAGTAGTGCAATGGAAGAAAGACAGATGAAAACGGACGTCAGATGAAGAAGTTATGGATTTTTAACGGACTTATCCTGTCCCGGCCTGTTAAAAATAACATAATAAAAATAAAATGAAAATTAGCCAACGGAGTCTAAATGAAAGTTGTAGAGTATAGTCTCACCTACATATGGATATAAAGAACGTCGAAAACAAAGTTCGTATGAGGAAGATATGAATTTCGGAAGTTTTATAAATAATTAAAATATATTAATTTTAATATTAGTTCGGATATTATCCGAAGGAGGGGGGAGTCGTCGATCTGATCCGAACTACGCCCAGCGTAGTTGAGTACGCCCAACGTACCCGGCACCGCCTCAGCTACGTCACCTGACCGAACTCAAGTGCCATACGCATGTAGTGACGTTGCGTACGCCCAACGTACCTGGATTTACGCCCAACGTAATCGAGGTTTCAACACCCTATAAATAGATGTCGAAGGTTGTCGATTTCTTTTGTTCAAACTCTTCTCTCTCACTCGTTTTTACCCCGTTTTACATGCAAAAAATATCCTGAAGCCCCGATATCATTCCCGAGCCCCGAAGCAAGTCCCGAAGCCCCGAAGATCCCGAGAAGTGCAATTGCCGAGCCGAAGCTCTACCCACGAGCCAGCCAATTTTTGTGAAGATCTTCCAGATCTACTGAAGAATACTAATTCTACAAGCCGTAGTGTTGTCTGATCATCTTCTGATCAAGTGAGTGTATAGTTACTTTCTTCTAACACATAAGTATGAAGTATTTGCTATGAAATATGTGCTATGTGTTTATATATTGTTGTTTATTTGAGATGTTGGTGGAATGGATGAACTATATAGGTTTTAATGAGTTAAACTGTATATGTATTTTGTAACTACAAATATGTTGGGTAGGACATGGGTATATGAGATACGTGAGTATGGATCAGATCAAGAGGATAGTTTTAGATCTGTGGGTATGGATTAGACCAATAGGTTAGTTTTAGATCCGGGAGTATAGATCAGGTAAAGAGATAAAACTTGTTATTAGTCCGGGAGTATGGATTAAGACTAAGTTAAATGTCCCTAGTCTGGGAGTATGGATTGGGAACGGTTATTGATCCGGGAGTATGGATCAGATCAAGATTAAGGTATAGTTAATTGTCTCTATTTCGGGAGTATGGATTGGGTACAATTATTGATCCGGGAGTATGGATCAAACCAGGAGGATAGTTTTAGATCTGTGAGTATGGATCAAGTAGTTTTAGATTCGTGAGTATGGATCAGGGGAAAATGTTAGTTTTACATCCGTGAGTATGGATCAGGTAAAAAGGTTAGTTTTAGATCCATGGGTATGGATCGGGTAAAGAGGATAGTTTTAGATCCGTGAGTATGGATCAGGTAAAGAGGAAAATTTTAGATACGAGAGTTTAGATCGTGTCGTTATGAGGATCGATGGGGTGGGATAAGAGTTGCCTTTATATGGTGAAATTGTACAAGTTTGAATGTTCTATATATATATATATATATATATATATATATATATATATATATATATATATATATAAATATATGATATAACATTGTGGGATGAAAACCCTATATGCTCACCAGGCTCCCAAGCCTGACCCACTCAGTTTTCTTTGTATCATAGGTATCAATACAAAGACATATTTCACTGGGAGATTAAAGGAGATGTAAATCACCAGTGTAAATAAATGTATGTTCTGTTTATGCTTATGTGTCTGTATCGAAACATGACATTCTGAGATTTTGTTATATAATGAAAATACATTTCTTTAAGAAATGCTTTGATAAATTCTTATCATATTTTGTCTTGGGAATAAATTCCGCAACCGTTTTCTTTGAAAGATTACTCTGATTTTATAAATCAAAGCATAAACAAATCGGTCTTTTCTGGCCGTGAAAATGGGGATGTCACAGTTGGTATCAAAGCATTAGTTTAAGCGAACTAGGAATTTGTAGGAAATTTCTAGACTTAAACTTAGAATGCTAAGTAATGATCGTGAGGAGTGTGTCAGCCACTGCACCTTCACTAGCTCCACAACCTTGTTCCTTAAGGTTTTCGTCTTCCGATCTAATATTTCCATTGGTCTCTCAACATAATTCAGGCGGTCATCCACCTGAATATTCTCCAAGGGTACAACTGCGGAATCATCCATCAAACACTTCTGCAGATGAGAGACATGAAATGTGCTATGAATCTGGCTGAGCTCGGTTGAAAGATCTAGATGATACGCAATCTAACCCACCCGAGCCATAACCATGAAGGGACCGATATAACTGGGGCCCAACTTGCCCCGCTTCCTGAACTGGATGACACCTTTCCTAGGTGACACCTTCAGGAGAACCATATCTCCCAACTGGAACTCCAAGTCTGACCGAAGCTTGTCGGAAAAGCTCTTATGTTGATTATGAGCTGTTTGGAGCCTGCTCTAAACCTGCTAAATCAACTCAGTAGTTTTGAGTACCACATCAGTACTCCCCATGACTCTCTGACCGACCTCTCCCCAACCAATCGGGGTCCTGCATTTCCTCCCATAGTGCATCTAGAAAGGAGGTCGATAAATGCTAGTGTGATAAGTGTTGTTATATGAAAATTCTACTATCGAAAGATACGTATCCCAACTCCCACCAAAATCCAATACGCACGCACGCAACATATCCTCAAGAGTCTAAATTGTCCGCTTACTCTGCCTATCGGTCTGTGGATGAAAATTTGTACTCAAATGGAGACGAGTGCCCATCTCGTCATGAAATCGCTTCCAAAATCTGGAAGTAAAACGAACATCCCGGTCTGAAACCACCGATACCGGCACCCCATGACGTGCCACCACCTCACGAACATAAATCTCGGCAAGCGTCTCTTCATAAATAATCTCTCGGATCAGGATGAAGTGCGCACTCTTGGTCAATTGATCCACGATGACCCAAACAGAATCCACTACGCACGCAGTCCTAGGAAGCTTCGTGATAAAATCCATCGTGATGTCTTCCCATTTTCATACGGGAATCTCCAACGGCTGCATCTTGTCGTGAGGTTGTTTATGCTCGGCCTTGACTTTCCTGCAAGTCAAGCACCGCTCCATAAACCATGCTATATCTCGCTTCATATAGGGCTACCAATAATCAAGGTGGAGATCCCTATACTTCGTTGTTGCCCCTGTATGATTGGAGAATCTCGACTTGTGAGCCTCCTCCATTAGAACTTGGCGAACCCTGCCCCAATACGGAATCCATACCCTCCGATGCAGAGTCAACAGTCCGCGGCTATCATAATCGAAGAAAGCCACCTAACCCACAATCCGCTCACACTTCTGGCGCTCTTCCTTCACAACCTTAACCTGTGCCTCCCGAATCTGTTCCAACAATGGAGTAATCAGTGTCATCCTCAAGCATAGATCTTGGATCGGAGCCTCGACCACCTTATGGCTGAGAGCATCGGCCACCACATTTGCCTTCCTCGAGTGGTATAGGATCTCACAATCATAATCCTCCACCACATCCAACCAACGACGCTGCCTCATGTTCAGGTTCGGCTGATCCATCAAATTGATGGGTTTGAGCCATAAGAACTTTCCTATGTGCACATGCAAACCCTAATTGCTTGGATCTAGGTTTCTCTAATTGAACATGCATTGTATCCAAGACTTTCAATAATAGATCTAATGTAAACAATTGATTCTAATCATATGAATTAGTATCTAGAACAATACCTTGGATTACTTGCTTGATACTTCTTCTTCTTGGAGCTTAAAGTCACAATTGTCACTCCTCTAATGGCTTACAAACACCAACTAGCAAGAAGATGATTTGAGAGAGGGATAGAGGTGAGAAATCGGCTCTAGGGTTCCTTTCCTTGCATGAGTGCCGATTTCCCTCACCCTAGGGATCTATTTATACTATGAGCTACTAGGGTTTCACCTTTAACCCTAATTGAATAACTTAGGACCTAAGCAATCCAAGATCCTCCTAGATACTAGGCTTGGACAATTTTTATGGTCCTCCAACCCTAAAATCCGTCCACCCTTATATCCATAAGGATACATAGCCCAAAACACAACTATCACACATTTGACAGTTTATGCCCCTTTATTCAATTAACCTCTTTAAGTCACCAAATTAATTCTCAATTAATATATGACTTATATTAATCAAATAACATTATTATTCCTTTAATATATTATTCTCATAATATATTAACAATAATATTTCTTCTCTCTTAAAAAATCATCCTGTCAAGTTGCTATGATGAAGGCAACCCAAAAGGACCATGCACAACCGGGTCAAGTACTTACCAAATATAGTTATAGCCTTAGACACTAATCTAACAGTCTCCCACTTGGATAAGTCTAGTAACTATATATGCAAACACAATCCGATTAGCAATCGTAGCTCTCAAAGACGCTGTCAAACTCTGATCTTATCAGTATCCTGTCCTTTAGATAAGGGATCGTACAGTCCTCTGTTTAGATATTATGCGAACAATCTTATGGAACTTATTGTCCAGCAATTGGTTTCTCGATCTCAGATTCATTTGACATAGAACTTAATTGAACACATCAATTCTATCCTAACCGGGCCCAACACATAAGTCAAATCAAATCATCGAGCGGCCCTGATATCGCTTTTACCCTCTTAGGATAAAAGTAACAGATAAACTTCGACTTATATGCATTTACTATTTACTAATCAATCATACACAACAATGCGTTTTATGACATCAATTTACTGATGCAGTTTCGCATTATCAATGCACAACCAATTAATAAACAATAAACCATATATCTTGGTTTTAAGACCATATGATATTATCGTCTTGCGATCACTTGTGTCTCATTCCATAAAGTGATTCCAGCAAGCGTAGGTTTATTCCGATGCTCAAAACTTGTTCATAAGCACTCATGAATGTTGCATCAAACCTTTGCTATGTCTAATACCTTTTAGACAATCTACATACCAATTCATGACAATCTTCATTCATACCTACTTCCAACATATGAACGATTGTGGACCATTCGAATAATTCGATTATTCTTAATAACTCAATTATTCAGGTAGTCAAAACATGCAAAATGAAACAACAGTTAAACAATTAACATAAGACAGTAGCTTTACTTATAAATAATACTCCTTTATTTAATCATCAAATGTCAATTACATTTATCTATTACATGTTTCCAAAACTATCTAATCTAAACTAATATCGTCTTTCAGCCCAATGCTCCTAGCATGTTGCAAATGCTTAACCCTGCTCAGTCACTTCGTAAGCGGATCTGTTGGGTTATCCTCCGACGATACCCTCTTTACTATGAGGTGTCCTTCTTCTACTCGATGTCTAATACAGTGATATTTTCTGTCGATATGCTGAGATCTACCATGATCCCTCGGTTCCTTGGTCAAGGCAACCGCTCCTTCATTATCACAGAAAATTTCCATAGGCTCCTTTATGGTAGGCACAACTCCAAGATCACCAATGAAGTTCTTCAACCACATCGCCTACTTTGACGCTTCGCTCGCCGCAATGTACTCTGATTCGCACGTTGAATCAGCTACGGTTTCTTGTTTGGAACTTTTCCAGGTCACTGCTCCTCCATTAAGGGTAAAGACCCAGCCCGATTGTGAACGGTAGTTGTCCCTGTCGGTCTGGATGCTTGCGTCACTATACCCTCGCACCTTTAAGTCATCACTCCCTCCAAGTACTAAGAACCATTCCTTGGTCCTCCGAAGGTACTTAAGTATATTCTTGACCGCAATCCAATGAGCCATGCCAGGGTTCCCTTGATATCTACTGACCATGCTCAAAGCAAAGGCCACATCAGGGCGAGTACAAGTGATAGCGTACATGATTGAGCCAACTGCAGAAGCGTAGGGTACTCGACTCATCTAAGCTATCTCGGCTTCTGTACTCGGACTTTGAGTCTTACTCAATTTGGCATTACTCTGTATCGGTAGTTCTCCCTTCTTCGAGTTTTGCATACAAAAACGTTTTAGTACTTTATCCAAGTAAGTATTCTGAATAAGTCCTATTAGTCTCTTACTTCGTTCTCTCATTATCCTTATTCCCAAAATATAGGAAGCCTCTCCGAGGTCCTTCATAGCGAAGCACTTCCCGAGCCAGGACTTAACCTCCTACAAAGTCGGGACGTCGTTTTCTATGAGCAGTATGTCATCGACATACAAAACGAGGAAGCTAACTATACTCCCACTGGCCTTGACATATACACATGATTCATCTTCACTTCGTACGAATCCAAACTCTTTAACTTTCTCATCGAAGCAAAGATTCCACCTGCGAGACGCTTGCTTAAGTCCGTAAATGGACTTCTCAAGCTTGCACACTCTATTAGGATGCTTCGGATCGACGAAACCCTCTGGCTGAGCCATGTAAACATCCTCAGCCAACTTCCCATTAATGAAAGCGGTCTTTACATCCATCTGCCATATCTCATAATCATGAAATGCAGCAATGGCTAGCATCACCCTAATAGATTTTATCTTAGCAACTGGTGAGAAGGTCTCATCATAGTCAACTCCGGGAGTTTGAGTAAAGCCCTTCGTCACCAATCGTGCCTTATACGTGTGCACATTCCCATCCACGTCGGTCTTCTTCTTGAAGATCCATTTGCACCCAACCGTCTTACGTCAGGGCACATTGTCAACCAAATTCCAAACTTGGTTGTCATACATGGACTAAATCTCGTTGTCCATCGCCTCTCTCCATTTTATAGACTCTGTTCCTGCCATGTCTTCCTTATAGCTATTAGGTTCATCTAGATTTATTAGTGTACCATCACTAATATACGTTTCCCCTTCGATAGTAATATGAAAACCATAAAACTGGGGTTGAACTCTAACTCTTTCGGAACGTCTAAGAGGTAAGGACTCGTCAATCGGTTCAACCGGAGTTTCCTCCTCCGGTTGAGCGCCAGCATTAGAGGTTCCTTCATCACTCGACTCTTGAATCTCTTCAAGATCGATTTGCCTCGCACTGTCCCCTTGGCTTATGAGTTCTCGCTCTCGGAAAACCCCTCTCCTCGCAACGAAGACAACATTGTCACTCGGTCTATAGAAGAGATATCCAAAGGATTTCTGTGGGTAGCCGATGAAAATACATCGCTCACTACGAGGTTCGAGCTTGTCGTGAGTTTCTCGTCTTACGAAAACTTCACAGCCCCAAACCTTGATATGTGCCAACGAGGGAGCTTTCCCTGTCCACATCTCGTGAGGTGTTTTGGCAACCTTCTTTATAGGGACTCGGTTAAGGATATGGGCGGCAGTCTCTAATGCATACCCCCATAATGAGATAGGTAGTGAAGCATGACTCATCATAGAACGAACCATGTCTAACAGGGTTCGATTATGCCTTTCTGCCACACCATTCAACTGCGGTGTCCTAGGTGGCGTCAATTGTGAAACTGTTCCGCATTTCTTGAGAAAGTCATGGAATTCAAGACTTAGGTACTCTCCTCCTCGATCGGATCGAAGCATCTTGATTTTCCTGCCCAATTGATTCTCCACTTCATGTTTGAACTCTTTGAACTTTTCAAACGTTTCTGACTTGTGCTTGATTAAGTAAATATACCCATATCTACTATAATCGTCGGTGAAAGTCACGTAGAAGCGGTTCCCATCCTTTGTGGTGGATCTAAAGGGCCCACACACGTCGGTATGTATGAGATCCAATAAACCCTCACCCCTCTCACAAGTGCCAGTGAAGGGTGATTTGGTCATCTTTCCAAGTAAACAAGATTCGCACGTGTCATCTTCCCTAAGGTCGAATGACTCCAACACTCTATCCTTTTGGAGTTGGGCTATGCGCTTCTTGTTGACATGTCCAAGACGACAATGCCACAAGGATGCTATGTCCATACTGTTGGAAGAATCCATACACAACACATCATTTCCTAGGTTATCTACAACCATAACAGTTTCATAAATTCCATTACAAGGCATTGCTTCAAAATATAAAACACCATTTAGATAAGCATAACTCGAACCATTCTCATTATTAAACGAATATCTAAATCCTTGTCTAAACAAACCATGAAAAGAAATGATATTTCTTGCCATATCTGGCGAGTAGCAACAATTATTTAAATCTAAATTCAATCCATTACTAAGCACTAAAGAATACACTCCAATCTTGGTAACAGGCAACGATCTTATGTTCCCCATGATTAGATTTATTCTTCCAAGCTCCACATCCCTATTTCTTCCTAGTCCCTACAAATCAGAACAAATGTGGTAACCACACCCTGTATCAAGAACCCAAGAAATAGCATGAGATGAATCATTAGATTTAATTGTGTATATACCTACAAAAGATGGCTTGATCTTTCCATCCTTGATGGCTTGCAGATATTCCAGGCAACTTCTCTTCCAGTGCCCTATTTTGTGGCAATGATGGCACTCTGCCTCTTTTGGGTTAGGGTTGGGCTTAGCATGATCAACCTTGGTCCCACTAGAAGAGGAACCATCTTGGGACTTTCCCTTATGGTGGTTCTTCGAAGAAGCCTTCCTCTTCTTGCCCCTTCCCTGCCCAATAGCCAAAACAGGAGCAGCGGATGGATTAGGAGTTGGTGCAACAGACTTGTCCTTTAGGTTGCTCTCAGCAGTCCTTAGGAACCCTTGGAGTTTGCTTAGGGTGACCTCTTCCTTATTCATGTGGTAGGTCATCCTAAATTGGTTGTAGCATGAGGGCAAGGAGTGAAGAATAATGTCGATAGCCAAATCTTCCCCAAAGTTGACATTCTACTTGCTAAGGCGATCGACATACCTTTGCATGTTTTGCAAGTGCACGGTTAGAGACTCCCCACTTCCCATTTTAGCAGTGATCATATTCGTTATGATCTCATAGCGCTCTTGCCTTGCGCTTTGGTGATATCTCTCCATCAAGTCTAGATGCATCTCATAAGGATACATGTCCTCATAGGACTTTTGGAATTCGGAGTTCATTGTGGCTATCATGATGCAATGGACTTTTGTTGCATCACGTTCATGTGTCTCAAACACAACCATTTCTTTGGGAGTAGCAGTTTCTGGATTGATCTTCTCGAGCTTCTCATCGAGAATATACTCCTTGTTCTCGTAACGCACGATCGTGCGAATGTATCTTATCCATTCGCTAAAGTTCGATCCATCGAAAGTCACTTTTTGACAAAGGCTGATTAGCATGAATGAGCTAGCAGCAACGTTGTTTGCGTTAGACATCTACAAATAGAAAAGGACAAGTTTGATTAGAATTTAATCCCTAATTAACACCCAAAATGAAAATTTAGGGTTAGGACCCAACAACATTATTTACACATTAGAAAAGGGATACCGGATCCAACATGCAAATAATTTGGAGGTAAGTGAATGACGATTCACTAATTCTTCACCATGAAAAACATAAACTTTAAGTTTTAAATGTATTGAGAATTCCTAAATTCTTTGAGATTCATTGAACCTTTTAATGTCATGTTTAAATCTCGATATGCCCCTCTAGTTTGTGACTCGGATACCGAGGATCACAAAGCAGGTGTGAATAACCATGCAAATCTACATGGTGTCTTCATTGTTACAATCACCTATTCGATGTGCCGGTAAACCACACACGCTCCACCGAACTATGACAAACAATGAATCACCCTTTGCCACCTTTTCTTAGAACCAATTAGTGTGCCGGTTAACCACACACGCTCCACTAACATCTAAACAAGGGTGCAAAGTGTAATTTCACGGGATTGCATCAATTCACTTTTCCTAAAGTAACTAAGATTGAGAATTTTATAAAATAGTTTAGTTACTTTAAATAGATTCATTATACTTATTAATGAGAAGAGGTTTGCCCTATCTTACCCGTTCGGCTAATGACGCTCCACCAGTCAAGCAAGCGGTGGGTGTGAGTGTACACCCATTAAGCGCCATTTCAGCAACCTTATACCCACCTTATAGGCTGGCTTCGTGAATGAGGCCTACTAACGGTAAGACTAGCATTTTAATCATATATATATATATATATATATATATATATATATATATATATATATATATATATATATATTAAGCTTGTAATAATATATTAGTATAGTGTTGAATTTTAAACTTGTAAAATTCTAGGGTTTGAAATTTAAATTATTCAAATTAAACTTTTAATCACAAAACTTAAATTTCAAAACTTGAGGACAAGTTTTAAACTTTTCAAAACATAAGGATCAAATAGCAAATAATATCAATCAACTAATTAGATTATCTCAATTTGATCTTATTCAATATTACTTGCAAGACAATCCACCAATTCAATTCAAATAATCAATTATTATTATATAAGGAAATTATTATTCAACTAATTAGTAATTATCTTTTGTTTGGTCAAGAATATACTCATATATTTGATAAAAATCGGATTTTAATGACCCAAAATAGTGAAGGCAAGTATCCTCAAGTAAAACAGCAAGAAATCTCGAAACTACCTCTTTCTGACGCTCGAACTTGCCGAGTTCCCACTATGGACTCGCCGAGTTGGAGCTACTCGCCGTGTCCACAGTGGAACTCGCCGAGTTCATCATCCAGAATCACAAAAATCAAAGTTTTCAAGCAACAAACAATCAACCAATGCATCAATTCAATAGAAATCAATCAAAGCTCTGATACCATTGATGGGTTTGAGCCATAAGAACTTTCCTATGTGCACATGCAAACCCTAATTGCTTGGATCTAGGTTTCTCTAATTGAACATGCATTGTATCCAAGACTTTCAATACTAGATCTATTGTAAACAATTGATTCTAATTATATGAAATAGGATCTAGAACAATACCTTGGATTACTTGCTTGATACTTCTTCTTCTTGGAGCTTAGAGTCATAATTGTCACTCCTCTAATGGATTACAAACACCAACTAGCAAGAAGATGATTTGGGATAGTGAGAGAGGTGAGAAATCGGCTCTAGGGTTCCTTGCCTTGCATGATTGCCGATTTCCCTCACCCTAGGGATCTATTTATACTATGAACTACTAGGGTTTGACCTTTAACCCTAATTGAATAACTTAGGCCCTAAGCAATCCAAGATCCTCCTAGATACTAGTCTTGGACGATTTTATGGTCCTCCAACCCTAAAATCCGTCCACCCTTATATCCATAAGGATACATAGCCCAAAACACAACTATCACACATTTGACAGTTTATGCCCCTTTATTCAATTAACCTCTTTAAGTCACCAAATTAATTCTCAATTAATATATGACTTATATTAATAAAATAATATTATTATTCCTTTAATATATTATTCTCATAATATATTAACAATAATATTTTTCTCTATTAACAAATCATCCTGTCAGGTTGCTATGGTGAAGGCAACCCAAAAGGACTATGCACAACCGAGTCAAGTAGTTACCAAATATAGTTATAGCCTCAGACACTAATCCAACACAAATGTCTCAGGCTCTTGTGGTCCGTGTAAATAATACAATGAGCCCCATAGAGGTAATGTTTCCAAATCTTGAGTTTGAAAACAACAACCCCCAACTCTAAATCATGCGTTGGATAATTCGTCTCATGGGGCTTCAGCTGCCTTGAAGCGTAAGTGATCACGTGACCCCGCTGCATCAATATTGCACCCAAACTTGTGATCGAGGCATCACAATAGACCACAAAATCATCGACACCCTCCATCATGGTCAAAATCGGCACCTCACACAGCCGTTGTCTAAGAGTCTCGAAGGTTGCCTGCTGCTTAGGTACTTAAAGAAATGTCACCGAGTTCTTGGTCAGTCGGGTCAATGGAACAACAATATTGGAGAAATCCAGGATGAATATCCGATAATAACCAGCCAAACCAAGCAAACTCTGAATCTGAGATGGAGACCTCAGAACCTCCCACTGCATCATGACCTCGACCTTTTTCGGATCGACCAGAATACCCTTCTGGTTGACAAGGTGCCCCAGAAACTGCACCTCACGCAACCAGAACTCACACTTGGAGAACTTTGCGAAGAGTCTCTCTCTCCTCAAAGTCTCCAGTACCTCCCTCAAATACTCCTCATGCTGCTCCCGAGTCATGGAATAAACGAAGATTTCATCAATAAAGACTATCATCGACCTATCCAGCATCGGTGTGCACATGCGGTTCATGAGGTCAATGAATGCGGCCGGAGCATTGGTGAGCCCGAAAGGCATCACCACGAACTCGTAATGGCCATATCGAGATTGAAAAATTGTCTTATGTACATCCTCGTCCATGACCCTCATCTGATGATATCCCGATCGCAAATCGATCTTGGAGAACCAAGATGCACCCTGAAGCTATTCGAAAATATCATTAATCCTTAGGAGGGGATAACGGTTCTTCACTGTTATCTTATTCAACTCCCGGGAGTCGATACACATGCGATGAGACGCGTCCTTCTTCTTCATGAACATGATCGGTGCTCCCCAATGCGAACTGCTTGGCCTAATGAATCCCTTGTCTAACAGCTCCTGTAGTTGTGTAGACAACTCCTGCATCTCGGGAGGAGCCAACCGATACGATGCCTTAGCGATTGGAGCCACACCTGGAACCAATTCAATCCTGAACTCTACCTGCCTCTCCGGAGGTACCCCTGGAAAATCCTCTGGAACACATCTGGATAATCCCGCACGACCGACACAACATCCACTGTCGCCTTACCCTTATCCCCGGTATCCATGACATAGGTGACAAAACCCGAAGAACCCTGATGAAGATAACATCTAGCCCTCGCTACAGAACACATAATCAGCCCATGTTGCGTTCTCTCGCCTCGAATCACCAACTCTCCCCTACAAGGGGTCCTAACCAGAACCAACTACTGCTCACAATCGATCACTAACCCATTAGGGCTCAACCAATCCATGCCCACGATTACCTTGTTCCCACACAAAGGAATGGGAACTAGATCCACCAGATACTGCTCGTTGAATAACTGAAGAGTACAATCTCTATGAAACCTCACAATCCGAATAGATATATCATCATCAATCACAACGTCTAGAGGACAATCCAGCTCCCCCGGAACTCCAACAAATTTCTTGCTAAGCGTAAGTGACACAAAAGATTGGGTAGCCCCTGAATCAAACAATACCAGAGTAGAGATATTGTTCACAAGGAATGACCCTAAAATAAATCACATAGCATAAGCAATAAATCAATATAAATAAAGTGAAAAAGAGAAGATACATACCCGCCATGACATCAGGAGCTGCAAACGCCTCCTCGATTGTCAGCTGGAAAGCCCTGATCTTTGCCGTAAGCACATCTGCTCGACCTTGACGGTCGTCAGTAATCCTAAATGTTGCAGGTGTAGGTGCTGACACCGGTACTGTTGTAGCTAAACTCGGACATTGGGCCCTCTTGTGGCCCCTTTGATTGCACTAAAAGCAAATCAGATTAGATATCGGGGTGATGGTGGTGGTAGCAGTACAATCCCTGCTGACATGACCGGTCTGGCCGTACTTGAAGCAACCAGAATCACCCACCCTACATGTCCCCTCGTGTGATCTGCCGCACTTGCTGCAACGACCAAGGCCCTGTTGGTCCTTCCGTCTCAAATCTACCACCTTGGGCCTCTTGCCTTAACTATCAACACTGGACACATAATCTGGCTTCCTCTTCTTTTCCATCTCCAGATCAATCTCCCCCTCTCTAGTCCTCGCTCTCAAATCTTCCAGCGTCTTGCAACTGGATTGGCTAACAAACTGTCGAATATCGCTTCTCAGCATCTCATGGTACCGGGCTTTCTTCATCTCTTCGTCTGCCACATACTGCAGAACTAGAAGTACCCTCTCCCTGAACATAGAGGTGATCTCAGTCACCATCTCAGTAGTCTGATGGAGATCCTGGAACTCTCGTGCCAACTGCTGCACCTCAATCACCGGTGCAAACTCGACTCGAAACCTGGTCGAGAAATCACTCCAGGTCATCAAATCAATAGCAGCAACATCTCCTATAACATGCCCTACCTCCTACCACCAATCATGTGCCCTGTCCTTCAGGAGGCAGGATGCTAGTCTGACCTTGTCCCCCTCGGGACAACGGATGGTACGAAAATCATTGGCACCATCTGCCAACCACCTGCTGCTCGCAATGGGTCCTCATCCCCATGACATTCTAGCGCTCCACATGCCCGAAACTCCCTCAAGATCAGAGAGCGCGTCCCGATCAAAGCCACAATTTCAGCACGAAAGGCGCTCAAGGATACTGCACGTAATCTCAGATGAAATGAAATGCCTCATCAGGTCATCAAGTTGTCCGGCTCTAGAACATGAGCCTGAACCCTCCCTAACATCGAAACTGCCCACTGGCCTACCTTGCAATACCACTATACTTAAAACATACCATAAAACCATCAAAATAAGCATCAATGCACATATCGGGGAAATCATAACTACACAAGCTCCTTGGCTTCATTGGAACCCTCCTTGAATCGAGTACGAATCCTTTGCTTCCAATATTACATGCCAATACTACCTTCCATATCTATCCGTACTTGCCTTAAGAAGTGCCTTAACTCAGCCAAATTGCTCTATAACCAACAGTTTCCTCACAACTAAGGCTCCCAACACTAAATCTCATCCTAGGTTTTTCCTAGGGAAACCTCCACACCACTATCCGTCATCATTAGTAGAAGGAACTCATGCTAACCTCCTCTGACTAGCTCACGAATACATTTACATATTACAAAAACTAGATAATTCTTCAAATGAGAGGTCTCTCACTACAACGGTTGGACTCAAACAAGAGTTGTGCAATAGAGTTAAACCGAACCTTCTGAAATTATTTAGTTTTCATGATATGTAACTTAGCATATTTGCTTACTAACTAGCTAAAATTAGAAAGAACTCCTAAAAGCACAAAGAAAGCAGTATTCGAGCATCAAGTAATCAGAACAGAGCATAACCTAATCAGGCCATCCTATTACTGACTGATCAACACTTGCATGCAAATCTATAAGTTCAAAAAGCAGGCATACAAAGGCATCTCTCCTAGATCCTTTGCCATGATCTAGTATGAAATTCATAGATTCACAATTCAAAACATATCATAAACATGTATGGATATTTTGGGATAACTTACTTGAGCTCGGATGATTGCATGCACCACACCCTTTTTCTCTTTAAGAAAACCTTTTTATAAAAAAAAAGCTTTTCTTTTGAAATTTTCCATCAAGTCCTTAATTTGAGTTCAGACACACCTGAGCGTGTGCCCGAATCCCTCAAACCAAGGCTCTGATACCAACTTGTAACATCCAAAAATATGGTCCCAAAAATTTCATTTTTATTAATAGATAAAATAGTATTTTTCCAATATCATCCAAACATTCATATAAAACCAACGTATCAACTGCCATAAAATCAGAGTAAAACATCATACGCATAATCCCAATGGTGTGTGCGATGTAGTCATCATGAGCTCTTTTGTTTACAACCGAAAATACCTGAAACACAAACAGAAAAATGTAAGCACATAGCTTAGTGAGTTCCCCCAAATTACCACATACCATACATATCATGCGATAATGAGATATGTGCCCTGCCCACACTCAGATAATAGTGAGACACGGGCCCCGCCCATACACGGATAACGGGCCCCGTCCAATGAGATATGGGCCCTGCGCACACTCGGATAATAATGAGATATGACCCCCGCCCACACTCGGATAAAAATGAGATACGGGCCCCGCCCACACTCGGATAAAAATGAGATACGGGCCCCGCCCACACTCATATAACGGGCCCCTCCCAATAGACATACATATACAAGAACATACAAGTATCACACAGATAACAAGTATAATAACATAACGAAACGAGGGTCGGCCTTGGTGCCTTAGACCCGCTGAACCCAGTGAGGAAACTCACCTCGAATACAAAACGATAACTGAACAGGTCCCGGCTCTGAATATCGGCTCTACTCAACCCCTTAAATACAACTCAAAATGACCCAAAGCTCCCTATAGTTCAAACTTGGTCAAAGACTAAAGTCAAAAGTCAAAGTCAACGGCCCGACTTGACCCAAAACGTCGAGTTGTCCTCTAACTCGCCATGTTTCTCTATTAACTACAAGGTCAGGAAGAAACTGATCCAACTCACCGAGTTTATCAATAAACACACTGAGTTCTCCAGAAACCCAACATCTTAATTCATTAAGCCAACATTATCGAATCTAAGAGCTACATAACTCAGATCTCAACTAAAATGGCATCTAGAAGGGTAAAGTTTCCAACTTTATGGAAACTTTACCCCTAGGAACCACCAAAATGGGTTCAAAACCCCAAACCCTAGGCTTAGAAGGGTGAGGGCTTAATCATTAAGCACTTAACCACCAAGGACATAGCCCAAGAATATAGATCTGGTACTTAAAGTTGAATGGCCACGCAAAGTTTCCAACACTACGCTCATGCATGAATAGGAGAGGCTCAAATGCTCAAAAGAGGCCAAAATAAGGACTTAATGAATGCATGAAGCCCTTAAGACCATAAAGTCGGAACCTTTTTGCTAATAGAGCTCATATAGATCTTAGATCTGGAAGAATAATTATTTAGGGCATCCTAATCCCCCATCATCCACCCAACCATGGCTAATAGCATACAATCTAACCCAAGAAGAGATCTAAGCAACTAATAAGCAAGGTGAGAACTTGATACCTCAAAAACGTGGCAAATGAGCTAGTGATTCTGGATCCAAGACTTCTTTTTCAAGCCAAGCAACTCCTAATTCACTGGCTCCTTCAATATTCACCAAAAATGAACACTCAAGGCTCTCCCCAAGCTCATACACTCAACAATGGAAGATAATGCTCGATTTTAGGGTTTCTGGACAGAGGAGACGGGTAAGGAGGCCAACGAAGGGACTTAAGGCCTTTAAATAGGGTGCAACATCCTAAAAATTAGGGTTTCCTTCCTAGCTGCCAACTTGCCGAGTTGAGACACCTCGACTCGGCGAGTTGACTAATTAAACTTCGCGGCCAAAAACAACTCGACACGCCGTGTTGAGGCTTCCTACACACCTAGTCCTCCAAGAAAATATAAATAATTGGAAAAGAATATGTTCATACCAGAAAACAAGCGTTACAATTTCCTTGGGTTAGCAGGCTACTATCAGAGGTTAATTCATGATTTCTCCAAGATAGTGGTTCCTCTGACTCGATTGATGAAGAAGACGGTCACTTTTCACTGGGGGGCTGATCAGCAGGCAACTTTTGAGACACTAAGACAAAGAATATGTGCGGTGCTCATGTTGACCATTCCTGAGGATGTTGAGGATTTTGTGGTTTCTTGTGATGCTTTCATCTTGAGTTTCGGTGCAGTTCTGATGCAGGGGGGTCGCGTTATTGCTTACGCTTCGATGCAGCTGAAGCCTTACGAGGCGATCTGGGGGTTGTAGTTTTCGCCTTCAAGATTTGGCGACTTTACCTCTATGGGGTCTGCTATACTATTTACACGGATCACAGGAGCCTGAGGTATCCGATGGATCAACCCAATATGAACATGAAGCAGCGCTGATGGTTGGATGTGGTGAAGTATTATGATTATGAGATCCTTTACCATCTAGAGAAGACCAATATGGTGGTCGACGCTCTTAGCCACAAGGCGGTCACGGATCCGATCATAGATATTTATTTGAGGATGACCGTGATTACTCCACTTTTGGAGCGGATTCGATAGGCTCAGGTTGAGGATATGAAAGAAGAGCACCAGAAGAGTGAGTGCATAGTGGGTCAGGTGGCTTCCTTTGATTATGATAGCCGAGGATTATTGACTCTTCATCGGAGAGTGCGGGTTTCGTATCGAGGTGGTGTAAGTCAGGTTCTGATGGAAGAGGCACACAAATCGAGATTGTCCATTCACCTTGGGGGCGATGAAGATGTATATAGATCTTCGTCCTGATTATTGGTGGCCCTTTATGAAGCAGGATATAGCTTGGTACATGGAGAGGTGATTGACTTACATGAAACTCAAGGTCGAGCATTAGCAGGCTCACGAAAAGTTGTAGCCGTTAGATAACCCCGTTTGAAAATTAGGGGAGATTACCATGGATTTCATTAAGAAGTTTCCTCGGAATGCGTGCGGAGTGGATTCGATTTGGGTCATTGTGGATCGATTGACCAAGAGCGCATATTTTATTTTGATTCAGGAGAGTATCTCTACGGAGAAGTTAGATGAGGTATACATCAGGGAAGTCATGACACAACATGGGGTGCCGTTTATGTGGTTTCGGAAAGAGACGAACGATTTACTTCTAGATTTTAGAAGTGGTTCCACGATGAGTTGGGTACCAGTCTTCATTTCAGTACGGCTTTCCACCCGCAGATTGACAGTCAGAGTGAGCAGACTATTCAAACCTTAGAGGATATGCTTCGGGCATTTGTTTTGGATTTCGGTGGGAGTCAGGATATGTATCTCCCTTTGGCAGAGTTTTCATATAACAACAGTTATCACGCCAACATTGGTCGAACTTCTTTTGAGATGCTCTATGGGAGGAATGTAGGACCTCGATATGTTGGGGTGAGTTCGGTCAACGAGTTATGGGGAGTACAGAATTGGTACTCAAGATTACCCAGTTCATTAATGAGGTTCGAAGTAGACTTCACACAACTCAGATTCGGTAGAAGAGCAGTGTCGGCAAGCGCCAATCAAATCTAGAGTTCTAGGTTGGGGAAACCCTAATTTTTAGGGTTTTCACCATATTTAAACGTCTTAAACCACCTTTGGACATTCTATTGATCAACCTCCATCACCCTATACCCTAAAAACGAAACCTTAAGTGCCTCTTGTGAGTTTTGAGCTTGAAAGTGAGATTTGGTGGTGTTTTAGTGAAAGAAGAAGAAGAAGAAGAACTCTTGGTGGTTTCTTGGAAGTAGATTGGGCTTGTAGATCCAGATTCATTATCCTATTTGCAAGAAACTTGAGGTACAAAGCTCTTATCTTGATGGTCCTTTGCGCTATATCCATTTTATGGTGTTATTTGGGTATTTTTGGGTCTTTTAAGTTATATATGAAGTTATGGTCTACTCTAGAAGTTATGGATGTTAGATATTTACTCATTTGAGGTCCTTTATCCATAAAAATGCAAATTTTATGAAAGATATTGGTCCATGCAGGTGTTAAGAGCCTTATTAAGCTTATTTTTGAGTATTGGGTTCCATTAAGTCATGCATGGGTGTAAAGTTGCCAACTTTACATATTAAGTCACCCTTTAGGATCATATCTGAGAGTTTGGCTAGAGGTCTCAATCGATCAAGTGCTTAATGGAGTGGATTGGTAGTGTGGGGAGTACGTTGGGCGTACCCAGCTGGTACATTACGCATACTGGCCCCGAAAGGAGTACGCTAAACGTACGAGCTGAGTACGCCTTGCGTACTCGGCAAGCGGACTTTCAGTTTGGGCCTTGAGGGGAAATTGGACTCCTGACTTTGGGCCATGGATAGAGTATGAAATTCCTTGGGATTAGGTCCATGATGATTTTTGTGCCTAATTTGGAAGTTGGGCCTTATCGGGTCAAGTGGTTCCATTTAGGATTTTGGGATTTTTAGAGCTAATGGGTAGGGCCTTGGTTTTAGGCCAAGTAAGAAAAAGGGTAAAATGGTCTTTTGGCCTGGATATCAAACAAGTAGCTTAGACGCTTGAATATGGGTCGAGATCCGATTAGTAATTGGATATTATTTGATAATGTTAGTGCGGGTATTTTTCGGATCAGCAGACCGAGATTTATTTGGGAGATTCAGCAGCTCTAGGTGAGTTTTCTCACTGTGTTTAGTGGGTCGAAGGCACCAATGCCGACCCATGGGTTGATATGTGAGGATTCTAGATGTCTGCGTGACTCTTGCATGTGTTATGTGTTTATATGTTTATCGTGCGGGGCCCCATGTCGGGTCCGACCCGATGACTATCCTGTATGCTATTATCTTTGTAATTATTGCATGTGTTTATATGATTATATGTTTATATGTATACTGGGTGGGTCCCGATGCCAAGGTGGCATGATGACTGCCAAATCTGTTTACCGAGCGGGGTTCGATGCCGGGCGGGGCCCATTATATGTTTTATATGTATGTTATGTGGTATTTTGGGGAACTCAATAAGATTTGTTCTTACGGTTTTCAGTTTTTGTTTCAGGTGCTTCTGGTTCGAATGGGAAGAGCTCGGGATGATTGTAGTGCACACACCACGTCGTTTCGCATTTTTATATCACTTTTATGTACCTGGATGTTATTGATACACTTTGATTCTCCATGGTTTCTATGATGTTGTTTGGATAATGGTTTAATTAATTTAAAAATTGAAATTTTTAGTCTTAATTTTTGGGACGTTTCAAGTACCCTTGTAAATCTATACAAATAAAAGAGATTTGTTTATGGTTCTAACTCAGTGTGTTTTTTTAATCAAAAGTGTGTTTAGAGTAATGAATTATAAAAGTGTAAATGTAATATGTTATACCCTTGTAAACCTATATAAGTAAAAAAGATTTGTTTATGGTTCTGACTCCATGTGTTTTTAAAATCAAAAGTGTGTTTAGATTAATGGATTGTAAAAGTGTAAAGTGCAACATGTTCTACCCTTGTAAACCCATACAAGTAAATGATATTTGTTTATCATTCTGACTTTGTGTATTTTTATAATCAAAAGTGTGTTTAGATTAATAAATTATAAAAGTGTCAAATACAACAGGTTTTACACTTGTAATCCCATACAAGTAAAAAAGATTTGTTATATACACAAATTATCAAATCTAAGTTATAATTCGATAAAAAGTCATGTTGAGCCTTTTTAAAGATTTATTTGTTCACTTAAATCCATATTTGACACCTAACCATTTGAATAAATCGTTCTCATTTTATTCTTGCGCATTCTAGAATGAATTTATGGGGTTTTATAATGAGCCTACTGTTAGTTCATGACAAATGATCCTTAGAAAATATGAGATAACAAAGAATCCAATATGATTGAAGATCTAAAGTTACTGCCTTCCGACGTGCTATAGATTTCGATATTGAAGACGGCTTGTAATGTCCCGATTTTCAACCCAACATTTTCGAATGTGGGTGCATACACTCGTGGCTTGCCTTTTCTGATGAATCAATCAAGTGCTTGAAAGACATTTATAATCAATTGGGTAAACACGAAGCTTAGTGAGTTCCCCAAACTACCATATACCACAACACATATACATGCATACAATCAATGGCTCACGACCATTTGCCGATCAATCTGTTGGCTCACGACCTTTCGCCGATATACCAATAATATGTTTATCTTAGACTTACAGATTACATGCCATTTGTTTTTCAACACTCGGGTCTTCAAGCTACCGACCTGTCTCCGTTACGTCGTCAAACCCTATTCAATCTGTAACAAATAATTCGAGTATAGTAACATTTAATCACATAAAGGCTATACTTCGGCTCTTCTAGTACAGACAAATGGGAACTATCAGCTCTACTCTACTTGCTCTTATATCCTAACATATATATATATATATATATATATATATATATATATATATATATATATATATGTATGTATGTATGTATGTATGTATGTATGTATGTATATATATATATATATATATATATATATATATATATATATATATATATATATATTATAACACACAGTCTAGTGAGATAACTCACCTGGACAATTATTTAGAATATTAACAGTTATCCTTCTGACAATCTAACCGGTAGGTAACACATCTATTAAATATTAACCTATAATACTATAGGTTATTAGTACTGTCACACCCCCAAACCGGAACGGCAGAAACGTTCGGGGGCGGAGGACGTCATGTACAGTATCACAATAGTTGTATAATAGTAATCAAAGCAGCAACAACCGTTGTATTAATAGTATAATGTTTACATTGTATTTGAATCATATAATACTGACTCCCAAAAGTAAATAGCATAGTAAAGACTTGAAGCTACTATGCTTCGTCTTCTAGGAACCTATGCGTGTACCTACTACTAGTGTCCTAAGAGTACAAGTGCTTTTGAAAGAGTGTCAACATTAAAGTTGGTGAGTTTATAAGCGTTTTGTTTTAGAAAACATGTTCTTTGTTCTTTGTAAAACATGATGTGTTTCTCTAGAAAATCCTATATTTTCTGATGTAATAAATGTTAAGTAAAATGACTCGAACTAGTTCCTTCCACGGGTACTTATCATATACAAGTTATAAACAATCCAGATCGAACAGACAATTGATTGCATGAATTTGCCCCAAGTCCACAACCAAACAAGGAATATAAAATGAGGCGGAAATCGTACATCCCAATGTTTGTTGGATCCTAATTGTATATAACCCTGGTGTACACACTAGGTACTTACAGAGTTACCCGTGATAGTCCTTTTTCATATGATGAAAGTGTTCCTTAAGAAAATCCTATATTTTCTTAGTAAGAATGTGATAACACTAGTTTCTTCTATGAACACTTAGTTTATACTGGCTATATATAAACCAAGATTGAGCAGACAGTTAATTATGTGGATTTGCCCTAAGCCCACAACCAAACAATGAACAGGAAATGAGGCGGAACCCACACATTCCACTGCCTATTAGATATTCTTCATACATAACCTTGATGTATAAACTAAGGAATTATAGAATTAACAATGATTGTTCGTTAGTTGAATGGTAAACCGTTTGCTTGTAAAATAACGATGTTTATCCTGGAAAATCTTATATTTTCCATAATAGTGAGTTGTTGATTTAAATGTTCCAAAGCTGAAAAGTACAAGTATTTTCCCATACTTAAGTTGTTAAAGTGTAGCTTTATTATTAAATAAAACTAGCCAAAAACGTGTTTGTTTTGTAAACTGGAAGTGATGTTAATACCCTCATGTGATCACTTAGTACATACGAGTTATAGAAATCTAGATCGAACAGACTATCGATTGGGTGATTCTTCCCTAAGCCCACAACCAAACAAGGAACATGAAATGAGGTGGAAGTCACACATCCCGCTGCATGTCGGATGTTAATTTCATATCACTCTTGTGTATATACTAAGTAATCACATAGTTATTAACCTGGAGACTGTTTGTTAAGTATATTATTACGTGAACGAGTTGTTGTGTTATCCATGTGAGTTCTTATAACCATACTGATGTACGTTAAACCGTATGATGTACTTCGAACGTCGTAAATGTTAATGACGTTTGTCACCCAAAACGACTGTAGCTAATAGTCAGGGCGCGGGATTGTCAGTCTGGTATAGATCTATACACAAACTCATGCTCTCCCTCTAGGAGACTCTGGCTCATAAGGTTAGACTTCCCTTGGTACTTAGGTAAGCACTCGAAGACGTGTCTCACAAATTGTTTCCCTCAACAATTCATGAATAATACCATGAAAATCCTTTTCTATATATAACATGTATCTTTGTAAAAGTAATTCGACCGTTCCATAAACTATACTTATAATAGTTTATAAGTTTGTTTCCATGTTAAAATCTGTGCTTGTAAAATAGTGGTGTCATAACATGTTTTGCATATCGTTTATAAGTCTAGTAGTCGCAATGTTTGCCGTATTTAATAAGTTTCACGTTCGAATGCATGCTAACGGTAAGAAAATATAATAAGCAAACTTATATTTTAAAACACAAGATTTCTTGTGTTTTACTTGTATTCCCCCCCCCCCCCCCACCCCACCACTTAAAAACATTGAAAAAGCTTGGAAAAATATGGGAGTATGAACTCACCTCTAGTGCGTGTGCTTGATCGGACTCGAAGTGATCGCAAATGTTCCTCGGGTTAGAATACGTGACGGAAGTCGTATCATAAAAATCATTATACCCAATGTCGTATTTAAATTAATAGGATATTAATTTAAATAATAATTTAATTATATAAGAAGGACTTACAATTAAATTGGAATTAATTGGAAATGTTGCTAAGTGTTTTGGTTGCAAAATAGGGGTTACGGTTGGATAATTGGGTTCAGGTTGGATCTTGAAAATTATGAAGATTTCAAGATTTGTTTGAAGATTTCAATGTGGATATGAATGTTCTCGGGGAATTTGTCGTAGATTTGAAGATTTTGGGCGTAAACACTTGAAGATTGAGAGAAAGAGGAGCTGTTCATGGATGCAGTTGAGAGGATTTTGGAAGTGGTTCACGGTTGAGAAATGAGGAAATGAATTGATTCAGGGTGTAAACACATATATAGGGGTGTTTACGGTTGAAATGATATTGGGCTTTAGTGTTTACGTTTCATAAATGGATTTGAATTAGGATTTTAAGCTCAATAAGAGGGTGTTCTCGGATTTAAGCCAACCGTGAACACCTTTGGAATTGAATACTAACCGTGAACCCTTTTGTGAATTACCATTCTAAACCGTAAACCTAGGGTTCTAGAAGCTTTAGGACCGTGAACACATTGGCTTTATTTGTTTTGGCCGTGAACATCCTTGCTGTTACTTTTCTAGGTCGTGAACTCCTTGATCTTTTATTTCCTTAGGCCGTGAACTCCCTTTATGGAGGTTATTTATGGTTTAAACCTTAATCTTTTTCCATGTTTTGGATTATACCCTCCTACCTTAGCCTAGGTTTCAATCCTTACTTCATTGTTAACTCTTTAAACAATCCCTAAGGTTATAGAAGACACCATGCAACAAGGATGGCAATATATTTTACACTAGTACTTGGTTATGGGTTAGACCATGCCGGGTCTGAATTTAGGAATTGTGACGTCATACCCCTGTTAGAGGGAATTTCGTCCCGAAATTCGAATCCTGAATGGTTACTCGGAGCTAGGAAAATAGGTGGGTATTTCGGTTCTACTTAATACTTGCATTCTTCAGTGAATTTAGATCCTTGCTTGGTGTATCAGTAGATCTTCATTGTTGGGTCTGTTGTTCTGATTGGTAGAGAGTCTGTGGGTTTGACTTACTTATCTATGTGTATTTAACTGGTAGGGTATCCACTCGTAGTTCTGGGCAGCTTTTGTCCTAAAGTTTCATGGTAGGACTCATACCTGGTCCATCCATCATCGCCTCATGTATACAAGTTGTATATAATTAAGGTTTATAAGACGGTCGGATGGGTGACTCTGCCCTAGGTCCACAATCAAACAAGGAATAGGAGATAGGGCGGAAACACACATCCTAAGTCCATAAAATATTAATTATACACAACCCTCACATATACACTTAACAGTGATAGGTTAACCATATTTTTCCCTAGCCTCTGTGCTTGAACTTAACTTGCTGCATAAGTGGGTTCTAGAAGCTTTAGGACCGTGAACACATTGGCTTTACTTGTTTTGACCGTGAACATCCTTGCTTTTACTTTACTAGGCCGTGAACTCCTTGATCTTTTATTTCCTTAGGCCGTGAACTCCCTTTATGGAGGTGTTTTATGGTTTAAACCTTAATCTTTTGCCAAGTGTTGGAATATACCCTCCTAACTTAGCCTATGTTTCAATCCCTACTTCATTGTTAACTCTTTAAACAAGCCCTAGGGTTATAAAAGAAACCATTCAACAAGGATGGCAATATAGTTTACACTAGTATTTGGTTATGGTTCAGACCACTACTAGAAAAACAGCCTTTTACGACGCGCAATCAATGACACTCGCTAATAGAGGACACGCATTTGTGTGTGCCCTAAAAATTGGTGTCAGTTTTCCAAAATATGAAGCATAGAGGACACACATTTATGTGTGCCCTAAAATTAGAGTCCAACAAAAAAAATTAGAAACACGGAGGGCACCTGCCATAAAAAAGTGTGTCGTGTAGAACTATCGTTTTATAATTTTTTTCATCAACACGCGTTCTTCAACTTTTTAATTGCCAAGGGGGGAATGAAATACCAAAAAATTGAAAACCCTACCTGATACTCTCCTCCTTCTTCTTCGTATTGTAAATCCTCTTCGATCATAAGAAACCCTAAAAGCATTGTGTGGGTTCCTGATATGCGATTTTTAGTAAATCGATGATTGTCGTCCGCTCACAGGGCCAAGAAATTGATATCAAAGGGTTAGGGTTGGTTCGTCTCCATCTCTCGTTCACTTCCATTTCCACTTTCTCTTCCATCTACAATCTCACTTCCATAACCCACTAAAAATGTCTCTTCAAATACTAGTTAGTAGTGGGAAAACCCTAGGTCCATTCTGATGATTACGCTTCGCATACGATTATGGCGCCGCCATAGGAGGATTTCTGTAGATACGGTATGGTTTCCACCCCACCGTTCGATCTGCTCTTTTTGGTGGTGTTCTGTTAGCCATTATTGAATGGGCTAGGAGCATGCTTAGTATGTTTATGAGCACTCAACAGCAGATTCCTGTGCTGATCGAAGAGGCGCCACAATTAGCTCCAAATATGAGTCCATGATTGATTTTCCTAATCGCGCCTCGCAACCTGAGATAACGCCTTTATATTGGTATGGTCGCCTATTTCTGAATTACGCTGTTTCTAAATCTTTTAAATCTTCTAAACACAATTGATGCTTTATTTCTCTACACTACTGCTTGTGATTTTTGGTTGCTCTGTTACTACATAAGACAGCAACCTGGTAATCTTTGAATAATTAATCACTGCCTGTTTAGGGATACTTTTTGGTGAACACCAACTATTTGATAAAATGCCCAAATGAGAGACTCTTGTGTTTGCATGCTATATTATATATTTTGAGCAAGGAACTACACATGTTTTCATTAAACCTGAGATAAAATGAATTATTCTTATCTGTGAAAACACACACATACCTGTATATGTTTTATATAATCATATAAAAAGCATTGTAGCTTAAAGAGACAATTTCTTGAAAATCTTTGTTTGGTTCACACAATATTGTTTATTGTTGATACATGTTTGGGTATGATTACCTTGGTGGCTATGAGCATGATATGGGTGGTAGGCCTGGCTATCCTGATGATAGGCCCCGTGGTAGGTATGGTGGGCGCTCATCTGGTGGGTACCAAGGTGGTCCATCAGGTAAGCACTCATCAAATATAATTGCTCAACAAAACATGTAGTTTGTTTTTGGGGAGAGGCTAAGTTAGATGACAACATTTAAGTTAAATACATAAGTATTATACATAACGTTGCCCTAAACTAAAATAATACATTCTTACTCTGTCTGAAGGCATAGAAACACTAGAATGGGACATATACTTGTTGAAGACTTCTTTTTCTGTAGGTATCAAGAATACAAATCAGAATATATATCAACTCTGAATATCCAACACAGGTTTGAATCTTGATCTTATTATTTTATCCTATCTATATTGGCAAATCTAGATTATATGTTCTTGTTGCAGGGACCACTGGCTCAACATACTACTGTTCACAGTCAAACTCTTCCCTCAACAGTTCCGTGTAATCAGGTTTAAAACATTTTATATTATCTCATTTTTAGTATCTCTAAGGGGCTTGAAAATGGTAATCCATTAATTTTCTGAAATTTAGAAAAATAAAAATGAAATTTTTTTTGAATCACCTTAACATTAGTTAAAGGTGGGAGCCAATCAGGATTTTACAAATTATTTTTGACAAAATGGTAGGTTACTTATTTTTATCAGTTGTTTATAAAACAAAACAAATACTTACAAAAAAAAAAGTGCATTTTTTTTCATTTATCATATATACATTCCATATCCCCTGACAAAATGGTGACTCAAGCTTGAAAGACAAGTATCACCCCACAAATTTGCTTGTTGCTATTGAAAGGTGCCCCTTTTTGATTTTTGACTGATGGAATGGAATGGACCATTCTTGATGGAATGGGATTCCTTCCATTTTGTTAATTTCATTCCATAGTCATGGGATATCTTTTTTTTTCATTCCATCACGGAATGGAATGAAAATCAGTATAAGCGACTTTTATGACACAATATTATTATATTACATATTTATTTTTGAAAATAACGAACAAATATTAATCTTACTTTAACTTATATGGGTTTTAACGAGTTTTATTATGTTTAATTTTCTTTAAATAAAATTACTAAAGTTAAAATGAGTTTTATTATGTTTAATTTTCTTTATATGGGTTTTAACGAGTATAAACGACTTTTATCACACCTTTGAAGCAACCGCATGGAAGTAGAAAGAGCCACCAAAGATTTGATGCTGAATTCTTTGTTTTATGTATTATCATTTTGCATGAAGTGCTTCAGACTTGGAACTTTGCTTTTTATAATGTCTCCAAGGTTAATAGACTATAATATATCACCTGTAATACTAATGTTAGATATAAATCAGGGGAAAAATGGTCATTTTAAAAATCAAATGATTACCTCCAAATAACTTCTCGATTGATGTAGCAACAACTTTCTGTCACTCGGGTAGTTGGAATACTAAGAAGCTTGAAACAATCTTCAGCAATTAAAACTTTATTAGGCTGCACAAGTTTTTCATTAGGTAAATACAAAGAATAGGTGGTAACTTTACACTTTTTTATTTGTGGTTTATTGGATATATCTTCTGGGCCTAACTTGTATTGATTTATTTTTTTTCTTCTTTATATCTCTATCTGTCAGTTTCATGCCCACTCATATAGGGGAAATGAAAAAAATTATGGCTTGTATATTGTTCTGGTAAGACCCTATGCTTCTTAAAACCACCTAGATAATATTATTCATTTTCTGGATTAATATCTCATTGTGGCCACTTTGATTTTTTTAGTTGTTATATCTTCTCTATTGGATTGTTAGTGGAATGGATAAAGAGCAAGCCAAGAATCATATATTGAGTTGTCAGGTATATGTTCAACTTCTCAAAGTTCCAAATCCTTTTTGTAATTTCATTATTTTTTTATATTCAACAAATCACATCACATGTAAGGAAATATAGACAATGTGTTATGTTGTCTCACTCTCAGGTTATGATTGTTGATCTTTTTGACAGATGATTACTAATACATGTTAAGTGAAGAGAAAACTTTACCTAAAAGAAATCCACTCTTTCTTAACAGAACCCTCCAGAATGAGAATATCATTATAAAGGTTATCTATTTTCATTAACATATAAACATTCATAGATTTGGAACTAAGGAAGATGAAATCAGTGAAAAAGCTGTGGCTAATTCCGTTGACACTAAGGAAGATGTAACCAATAAAGATGCATTGAACAACACTTTGGAACTAGAGAAACAAAGGTCCGTAGATCTTTGTGAAACAAAACATTCATAATATCTAAATTTTCTAATTTGGAATTCCCATGATGCTTGTAATCGTTATTTAATTCTCTTATTTTTTGTTTTCAATAAAATCAGTGAAAAAAATGAGCTTGATCCTATTGAAAGTAAGGAAGATGTAACAAATGGACACAAAGAAAGCCTTCCCAATCAGGTATCTATTGACTAGAAGGTCAACGACACCCAAAAAATACGACAAAATCTTAATAACAAAACACAAATCTTGCCCCACGTCAAAATTCTCATCTTTTGTCCCTGACAGATGTGGGAAAGATGGGATAGACACAAATTCTTGATCTCTCTCTTATGCGTTCTTGATCTCTTATGTGTGTAAATTACCATAATGCCCCTGGTTAAAATAAAATTATACCTTTAAACAAGAAGATGTAAATGACCATAATGCCCTTGGTCAAAATTCTCATTTTTTGTCACTGCCAGATGTGGGAAAGATGGGATATGGTTGGAAGGATTCATGGGTAAGGAAACCAATGGTTTAATGAGGTCCCACAGTGTAGATCATGAATTAAGTAAGTCCTACAAATGTGATTTGAAGAAATTAAAGGCGTGTAGTTGGGGTAGATGAGCAGTGGCAGCTGCTGCTAGGTTCTCCTAGATGAGGTTGATGGCAAGAAGCTTAAAATTTGTAAGTTTTATTGCTATAAAATATCATCTGTCATTTGTAAATGTTTACAGATGAGATTCTGTTAAAAGGTTTTGATGCATGTTTAGGTATTATTCAAACGGATCCAAAAGCTATGTAAGTTTTTTTTATTGGTATTAAAAAAATTGCTTATTTGTGTTTTTTCTAATAATGTTTCCGGTTTTGCCCCTTTTCAGGCGGGAGGGATTGAAGATGGTGAAATGAAGAGGACTTTTAATACGGGAATCGGGACTTTTAATACGGGAAAGGGTACGTACTTAGGGAAGAAGGTGAGATGGTGTGCCTAAAAGGGGGAACCTTGTACTTAAAAGTTGTATTGCTAGGTTCTACCAATGAAAAACCTAGTATTTTTTCATTTTTTCCGAAAAAACTCTCAACCTTCTAACTGCTTCCAAATAAACCTTAAACGTTTTTAGTTTTTCCCGAAAAGAATCTCGCACTTTACAAAAAAAAATTGCAAAATATCATGGGTTAATCTCATATAAGACCTTATATTTTGTGTTTATTTTTTGGAGTAATCTTCATTTATTTCTTGCTTGAAAAAGACCTTGTATTTTTTCATTTTTTCTGATCTGGCCCTTTTAGTTATTTTTTTCCAAAAAAGTTGAGGGACACATTCTTGATCTCTTATGTGTGTAAAAGACATAATTGTCCTTCAAAACACTCATTTTTGTTGTTTGATAAACTTTTTGTAGATATTTGAAAGTAAAGGTGAGTTGAGGATATTTTGCAACAAAAAACGACAAGTCACAATCCTCTCAAGAATTCCACTTTGCAATTGTACAATGTATATTCAGGAATCTGGCTAACTGGTTGGGAGTTGAGAAGATTGGTTTGTTCAATCTCAAACCAAGTGTATGACCTATGCCTCTTGAAGTTCATACACACGCAAGTCAAATTTCAAACCAAGTGTACGACCCGTACAATGTATATGTGAACAGAGTTGTGGAAGATTTTGATGATTGGACTAATTGGCTTATGTATAAAGGTGGAGTTGGAGTGAAAGGAGACAATAGTTGGGAATCCTGGTGGGATGAAGAGCAGGCACATATCCAGACAATTAGAGGGTGTGTACTTGAAACTATATTGTGCTTGAGGTTCTTCATATTTCAATACGGGATAGTCTACAAGCTCCATCTCACTAGAAATAATACATCATTATTGGTACTTACTATTTTTATTTATTTCACTTTTTTTTCTACGTGAAATAGAAAAATGTTGTTTTTCTAGTAGTGTCCTCTTGGTGATCCATCAATGAAGTGGCCAACTTGCATCATGTAATAACATTTTAGGTGAAGATGTAGGTATATGTTTTTTTAATGAATAATATAATCATATGTATGAATATGAAAAAAAGTTTGTTATTTACTATATGATAATCATGTATAGGGAAAAATTTTCTATTGATTTGTTTTATCTTTCCATGGATCGATTATTTGTATGACATTAAATTTTATGCAATGGATTGTATTTTTTGTATATGGTATTTTATTTTTTGTTATGAGACATTAAATGAAAATTTAATTTGAAAATTAGTAGATCTATAAATAATATTTTTTTAAACATTTAAAATTATGATACGTAAAACTGTGTGTCGTCTTCATTTATGACATGGCCTTTCTTGACAGGGGCATCCTTGACACGCATTGCGTGTCATAAACACGCGCGTTGTAAGGTTACGACACGCAAATGCGTGACATCTTCCTTTATGACAGGGCCTTCCTTGATACGCATTGCGGGTCATAAATGTGCGTCGTAAATGCGTGTCATAAATGTGTGTCGTAAATGCGTGTCGTAAATGCGTGTCGTAAATAGACGACGCGCAAAAGCGTGTCGTCTCTCTTTATAACATGGCCTTTCTTGACACGCATTTGCGCGTTGTCTGAGCGTTTTACGACACGCATTGTGCGTCATAAAAGGCTATTTTTCTAGTAGTGGACCTTGCCGGATTGCTAGGTGTGTGTCACGATTTAGTGATAGCCGTAATCAATGTAATTTCTATTTCGGTCATAATAGAAAATTATATTTGTATTGTTAAATGTATGTTTAATAACTGTGATTACTAATTACATCGCGCACCTTGGCATTTCCGCCGGCGGCCAAAGGTGTGACAAGTACCTATGGCAATCTGGTAATGAAGGCTAGATCTTTTCACTAATCCTAATGAATACAAATAGTTCTATAAAATAAGGATCAACCAGGAAGGATTCACTCACGGATATATTTCTTCAGGTGGTTTAGGCCAGGGTGGGGAAGCCCGCACGAAGGTGAGTAGGCCCCAGTATGATCGGATTTGGGAAATGGTAGGTCGTTGGAGACCAGGTGTGATGTAAGACTACAGTGGTTCTGGTAACATTCAATTTCCATATTAGATTCAGTGGAGACGGGTAGTTGGACTGATATGATAGAGGGATAAGAAGGAATAATGGAGCCATGAGTGGCAATATGGTTAGGTCAGATTTTGATAGCCGACGTTCTCCTCGGAAGTCGCAGGGAGCGACTGCAAGGTTGCTATTTGGCTCAGTACCCGGGTAGGAATCTAGTATTCCGGATAGCGGCAGTGATTTGGGATTTTGCGTAAAGTACCTTGTGGACAGGAAGACACTAATTCACTTGCAGTTGGATTAAATAATCTCAGAGTAATTGATTTGACCCTGTTGCACATCTCTTGTCTGAGTCTAACCGTTACAAGGATGAATCTTCTACTCGAAGGATTATCAAAGCCTTCTGTCGGGTATAAGTATTCTACAGCTGGTTATGGTCAGTGGCTTTGTTCTCATGGGTTGCAACAAGATATTTAGGGTCGGAAGCATTTTGGTTGGTCAGTTATTCGATGATGTTATGTCATGAGAATATTTCAGCGTGGGCAGTCTGTCGGGGAGACAGACCACTATAGATTTAAGATTTTAGATAGGCAGAGGTGGTTTTGCGGTAGTTTAAGGCTTGTTTTATTCAATTTGGAATTTTGGTTTGGGTTCGATTATCTCGGGAAGGTTGTCTTCTGCACAAAATCGTCGGTTGTATTCCTCACATTGTTTGTTTTGATATGGGTGAAGGTAAGGATGGATTTTGAGGTATTGGCTGAGTTAGAACCCTTGAAGAATTGAGTTTGGGCTCATTTGGAGGTGGATGATGTAGTTTGGATGAACCAATTAATCGGTTTGTGTTTTGGAGCCCAAGGGTATCGGTAAAGGCGTTGGTTTGAGCCTTTTATGAAATTTGGATTTAAGTTCGGTTGATTTTCAGGCTAAATAATGTTGATAGAAGTGTAGTATTTCTCGTTATCTTTTTGTGGATATAAAGAACGTAAAAATCGGAGTTATAACGAAGAAGTTATGACCATTTGACGTTAGAGGGGTTTTGGGCCAAACCGGGTACGCATAGCGTACCAAGTAGGAACGCATGGCATTCAAAAGGAAAATGGACACGGGCGCATATGGGAACGCCCTGTGTTCCCCAAGGGAACACGTTGCGTTTGTCTGGGCATATTAAACCCTAATTTTTGGGTCTTGGACCCTATTTAAACACCTTAAATCACCTCCAACCCTCATTTCCTTCAGCCTCCATCCTATCTAACCCTAAGAACAAAACCCTAAGCCTCTTGCATATATTTGGAGCCTACCTTTTGCATCTTGGTGCTATCTGGGTGATATTGAAGAAGAAGGTGTTTAGAGAAGAAGCAAGGGATTGATGAGAGCTTGTAGATCCATAGGTTTTTCATCATTTCCAGCCTATTGAAGGTATAAAGTTCTCACCCTTGTGCTTCTACATTACAGATCTAAGTTGGGACTTAAAGTATACATGTTATGATCTTTTGAGGCTCTTTGTGAGTTTGAGTCACTCCAAGAGCCTAAGATTTGTAGATCTTGCCTTTTCTGAGTTGGTTTTGATTTAAAGTTGGAGTCTTGACGCATTAAGTCCTCCCACGTTTGAGTTATTGGTCATTTTGTGAAGTCTGGGTGTTTGGAATCATGTTTGGGGTCCTTTTGGACCATGCAAAGGTGCCAAGTGGTCGACTTTATGGTTTAAGACACTGATATGGACCTATTTGGAAGTTCTGGACGTTGGGCTTAAGCGATTAAGTCATTTGTGTATTTTTTGGTTTCTAGCCGGGAACGTCGTGCTTAAGGCTGGGGAACACCACGCGTTCCGGCCTGGTGTCCCGATGGATGGCTTGGTGATGAACGCACAACGCTCCACAAGGGAACGCCCAATGTTCGTGTCACCAGTGGACGTTTAGGCTTTTGGTCTTGGACTTGGATTTGGGGTTTGGGCTTTCTGTTTTGGGCCATGCGTAGACAAATCTGACTGAATTTCCCGGTCTGGGCCTAAGGAGTTTGGGGTTGGGCCTTTGTGGGCTTAGTTTAGATGTGGGCCTTAGAGGGCCTAGTTGGTAGATAGGCCTTAGTGGGCCCAATGGGCTTGGGTTAATATCGGGGCTGGTTAGTTGGACCGTTTATGGATTAATGGTTTTGCATTGAAACTCAATTGTTAATTGGGAGTCGCTTGTTTGATAGCGCGAGGTTTCTAGTGAATTTGTAGTTAGAGATTATTCGTGGGATCAACTGTTGAGGTGAATCTCCCCATTGTTTGTATGGGTCGAAGGAACCAATGCTGACCCATTTGGTTTATGTATGGTAGAAAGACCTGGGAGTTATCCCTAGGCATTATGTATGAAAGATCAGGAGGTGGCTCCTGGTATACTGTATGCTATTATGTATTGTAGGAAGACCCGGGGGTTAGCCCTAGGCATTATGTATGAAAGACCAGGAGGTGCTCCTGGCACACTGTATGCTAATTGGCTAAGTAGAGTAGTATGTATGCTAGTTGTCTTTGTCATGCTTGCATGGAAGACCAGGAGGTGGCTCTTGGCACTTGTATGTAAGACCCAGGGGTGGCCCCCGACTTGGCAAGAAATACCACGAGGCAGCCCGTGGCATAATGGCAAGACTATGTGTGGCACATAGCACCTTTATTGATTATGATATATGTATGATATGTATGGATCACGGTTATGTATGGATCAGTTGATATGTATGGTATGTGGTATTTAGGGAACTCACTAAGCTTCGTGCTTACGGTTTTCAGTTTTTGTTTCAGGTACCTCTAGTTTTCAAATAAAGGAGCTTGGGACGATCGCAACGCATACACCTATGTTTTTCCATAATATGTGATTTTTGGGAATAAACTCTGATAAATGCTTTATTTAAAATGCTTTTCAACGTGTGAACCAAGTTACAATCGTGTTCTAGTTATATTAAAAATGAAATTTTTGGCCTTGAATTTTGGGATGTTACAAAAAATACACGTGCAACCTACTAGAAAGATTTGGTATGACAAATAGCACAAAATTGAAAGTACCAATGGCTGTTGGAACACGCTTGAATCCTTCGTTGGACAAGCAAGTTGTGGACCTCACTACATATCTAATCATGATAGGTTCTCTTTTATACTTAAATGCGAGTAGACATGATATCAGGCTATATTCACATTAGTCAAAGAGCTACCTTTCTCTTCTCATTTTGAGTAAATAGATTTCTGTAATGTCCATATCTTTCGCAAAGGTACAATGAGTTTCCTTACCCAATCTTTTTCACCAAAATCTTTCTTCATGATCACACACATCACTATATGTCCTCGACATCTCTAGTAGAAACCAACCATAATGTAGATATGGCACCAATCTGTGTTTATGATCCTGATTCATTTTTCCGTGATGATGGTGAAACCTAACAATCCCAACTTCCAGGGAATTGACGGTGAACATCTTGTTCAAGATTATAATGAAACATTTTTTTAGTACCACTTTTCGATATTCAAAATCATTTTCCTATCGTTATGCATGATCTGGACAAAATGCTCTTTAACCAAGACATTTTTGCCCAACAGGATCCAGATCTTACTTTTTTTGGAATATGATTTCCATCTGAATATATTTTTGAACTCCAGTCACTACGAAATATTACCCAACCTCGCACTTGTTCTTGACTACAATGGTCATACATGTAATTTTTTTCAATCAATTCACAATTATGTTAAGTTGTGGTATTGAGCAAAATTAAGCCTACCTTCGAAACCTATGCAAAAAGAAGTTCTTCAATACTCATTGAGGAGTATTCGATTGTATTTCACGGGAAACCACGTAAGAAGTTTGTCATATGTCTTGATGTCGAATAAAGAGATCTTTTCCTGTAACGCCCGCATTTCCCTCTCTTACCAAATCTTATAAGTCCCTTCCACGGTGAGACTTTAAGTAAAAACGAATCTCCAAAATCGAAGGATATCGGTTGTCTTTTCTTGTCAGCATAACTCTTTTGTCGATCTTGAGCAGCTAACATCCTTTCCCTTATCACTTTCAACTTTTCAGCAGTCTCATGGACTATTTCAGGTCCCATAAACTGCTTTTCCCCAGCTTCCAGCCAACATGATGGTGTTCGACACTTCTCCCCATACAAAGCGTGATAAGGTGCCATCTTAATGCTTGAGTGGAAACTATTATTATAGGAGAATTCTACTAAAGGTAAGTGTTCATCCCAGTTACCTTGGAATTCTAGGGTACATGCTCTCAGCATATCCTCCAATGTTTGAATCGTTCGCTCGCTCTGACCATCGGTTTGCGGATGGTAAGCTGTACTCAAACACAACTTGGTACCCAATTCCTCTTGTAGACTCCTCCAAAACCTTCAAGGTTTACCTTCCGACTGAGAGCATCGGCAACAACATTTGCTTTACCAGGGTGGTAAAGTATCTCACAGTCGTAGTCCTTGAGTAACTCTAGCCAGCGTCGTTGCCTCATATTCAATTCCTTCTGATTAAAGAGATATTGGAGACTCTTATGATCAGTGAAAAGTTTACACTTGGTACCATAAAGATAATGCCTCCATATCTTCAAGGCAAATACTACCGCTGCCAACTCCAAATCATGAATGGGGTAGTTCTTTTCATGCTCCTTCAATTGCCTCGATGCATACGCGATCACTTTATCCCTTTGGGTCAGAACACAACCTAACCCAACTCCGGATGCATCGCTATAAACTGCAAAGTCATCAACTCCTTCAGGAAATGAAAGAATCGGTGCTTCACACAATCTCTTCTTCAACTTCTGAAAGGCTTCCTTATGCTTCTCATTCCAAGCATAAGTGGCTCCTTTGTGGGTCAAAGCTGTTAATGGAGTAGCAATCGAAGAAAAGCCTTGGATAAACCTTCGGTAATATCCAGCTAATCCTAAAAAGCTTCGAATCTCCGTAGGACTTTTTGGTTGTTCCCACTTCATTACAGCTTCAATCTTTGCTGGGTCAACCATTATTCCTTCTTGGTTAACCACATGACCTAAAAATTGGACTTCTTGAATCCAAAATTCACACTTGGAGAACTTTGCATACAGCTTCTCCTTTTTCAGGACTTCTAGCACTTCACGCAGATGCTTTTCATGCTCCTGCTTGCTTTTCGAATAAATCAAGATATCATCTATGAATACAATCACGGATTTATCTAAGAATGGTTTACAAACCCTATTCATCAAATCCATGAAAGCTGCTGGGGCATTGGTTAGTCCGAACGACATAACCAAAAATTCATAGTGTCCATATCTCGTTCTAAAAGCAGTCTTTTCGATATCTTGCTCTCTCACCTTTAGTTGATGGTATCCCGACCTAAGATCGATCTTCGAGAAATAGCTCGAACCCTGCAACTGGTCGAACAAGTCATCGATCCTTGGCAACGGGTACTTGTTCTTTATCGTCACTTTGTTCAGCTCTCTGTAATCGATGCACATTCTCATGCTTCCGTCTTTCTTCTTTACAAATAACACAGGGGCTCCCCAGGGTGATGAACTAGGTCGAATGAAACCTTTGTCCAATAACTCCTGAAGTTGTGTCATAAGTTCTTTCATTTCGGTTGGCGCTAATCGATAAGGTGCTTTCGCTATCAGCGTCGTTCCTGGTAACAAGTCGATACGAAATTCTACTTGTCGATCAGGGGGCAATCCGGGAAGATCTTCGGGAAAGACTTCCGGATAATCGCACACCACCAGAATATTCTGCACCTCCTTCTTTTCCATCTTGGCATCGATCACGAACGCTAGATATGATGTACATCCCTTGGCCAAACACTTTCTGGCTTTCATTAGGGAAATGATTCCAGAGTTTACTCTGCGTTTGTCTCCGTACACCATAAACGACTCTTTCCCTGGCGGGTTTACTTTTACTATCTTCTTTCTACATAGTATTTCTGCATCATTGGCGCTAAGCCAATCCATTCCTAAAACTATGTCGAATCCATTTAACTCGATAGGCAATAATTCCTCTTGGAACTTATTCCCATCCAAGTCAATGAGGATGTTTTTCATACGATGGCTAACAGGTACAAACTTGCCACTAGCAATCTCAACTAATAAGGCATTAACTAGCCTATCTACAGGCAAAGCTAGCTTTCTACCAAATTCATGCGAAATAAAGGAGTAATTGGCTCCAGAATCAAACAAAATTTGGGCAGACAATTCGTTTACGAGAAAGGTACCTGAAGCGACATCGACTTCTTATTTTTCAGCTTCGAGGGTCATCTGAAAGGCTCTCGCCTTCGGCTTTGGTGGTAGATTGGGCTTTGCGGCATCCTTCCTCTTTGGACAGTCTTTAAGAACATGCCCTACTTCATGGCACTCAAAACATACCCTCTTGTCGGACGGACACACGTTGGCATAATGCCCAGTCTTTCCACATTTGAAGCAAGTCACCTCCTCACTACATCTCCCAGAGTGCTTTCTCTTGCACTTCTCACACCATTTCACTTCACCTCCTCCTCCTCCAAACTTCTTGGACTTAGAAAATTTTCTTTTCTTGTTGGAACCCGAAGTTCCTTCAAATTTTCTCTTTTCACCAACTTCTGCCCTCTCCAGACCCTTCTCCTTGATCTGAACCTCGACATTCTTAGCAGCCCATATGGCGGCTTTCAAAGTGGTTGCTTGCTTAACCATCGGACCAAAGTCCGCTGGTAATCCGAGGGCAAACTTGTTGACCTTAGAGAGTTCAGTTGGAACTAGATGAGGAACTAGCTTCATCTTTTCCATAAAACTAGCAGTGTATTCAGTAACGCTCATCTTTCCTTTCTTTAAATTCTGAAACTCATTGTTGATTTCCAGAAGATCCTGCTCAGAGCAGTACTGCAATTTCAGTTGGACCACAAATTCTTCCCAAGACATCTTACTAGCTTCACCCTTGGGCATCGAATCAGCTAGTAACTTCCACCAGCTCAACACACCAGACTTTAACAGAGGAATTGCAAGTGCGGTCTTTTGTTTGTTGCTGCACTCGCAACTTTCAAACATCGTCTCCATTTCGGAGATCCAATTCATGACTTCCACCGGTGTCGGACTCCCAGATAGACACGGCGGTTTGGATGCCATGAAATCTTTGTATTTGCATCCGCGTCCATCAAATCCTCCATCCTGGTTGTTTTGTCTAACTATCGGTGGGTTGGCTTGACCAAGAGTCCCACTGTAGTTCCCTCCTACTGATTGCCCTTCATTCAATACGGGCTGTTCAACAGGCATCGTAGTCTCTTCCCTATGTTGTTGTAGTAATCACCTTGTCTCCTCCATTTGGCGATCTAACATCATTTTCATCATTTCTTGTACCCCAGCCATCGTCATTGGCTCAGGTGCAGCTCCTACAACAGGTACTTGCTCAACTACTTGAGGTTGAGGCTGTTGATCCCTGTTTCCGTTTGCATTTGCAGCTCCACTACGAGTTATGGTCATTACAATCTATATAACGAATAAGGCGAATTTAGGTCTTTATCCTTGTTAGACATGTCAATTCCCTTATCACTCCGAAACGTTTACGTGTTAGTTCTAATCTCGTAATCATACGCTTAGAATCCTACACACATAAGGTTTCCAGATCCGGCCGGCAACAGACCATAGATCCGAACAAATAATGGCACACATGGCAAACACATAGCATTTAGCACATAAGGGCATTTTAGGCATCTTCCCTAAAATAAACTAGTGCTCGTGTCTAAAATGTGGTAGACACTCATCTCACAATCATCACTTAGCATTCTAAGTTCAAGTCTTAGAAATTCTACAATTTCTTAGTTGGCTTAAACTAATGCTCTGATACCAACTGTGACATCCCCTAATTTCTCGGCCAGAAAAGACCGATTTACTTTATGCTTTTTAAAATAAAATCAGAGAAATCTTTTTAAAAGATGTTGCGGAATTGGTCCCTAAACAAACTATGATAAAAGTTTATCAAAACCCTTCATTAAGAAGGTATATGTTTTCCATATATATATATCAAAACCTCGGGATGTCATGTTCCGATACAGATCAAAAGCATAAACAAGACATTATAAGCCTTTCAACAGTTATTTACAACTACTGGCCCATAATCCAAAAATCTCTCGTTGTCCTCCGACTATGCTCGGGGTCCACTACCTGTAACATAAAAAGCTGAGTGGGTCAGGCTTGGGAGCCTGGTGAGCATATAGGGTTTTCAACCCACAATAATATTAAACTTACTAAGTTCATCAATCAACAATAACCCTGATTACCCGTTCCCGTTATCCTCACTTTATGTCCCTAAACACTTGTCACAAGGGACCTAGCCTAAAGAATATCATCGGGATGGACACTACTGCTAAGGGGTTTCCTCAGCCATACATGTCCTAAAGGCAACCATGAGGGGGATGGAGTACAGCGAATGAACACTCTTAGTTCATTAACACCTACAGGTTGCGGACCTGCTAATGTTTCCCACTAGACTGTCTAGAAAGTCCGTGGTCGTCATCCAAACTCCGCTAGATGACTGGATCTCAAAACACATCGAGGCCTCTCATCAATTTTATTTTATCACACATCACAATCTACCCATGTTCTACCCAACATATTTGTAGATAAAAATACTTATACAGTTTAAAACTTGTATAAAACATCAACACAACAATCACCTCAAATAAATAATTAATATATTTACACATAGCACGTATTATAAGGTAAATACTTCATATCTATGTGTAAAATGAAAGTGACTATACACTCACATGATTTGATGATAATCGGGCAGCAATTCGTTTCCTAAAACGATCGTTTCTAATAAAACCGGGAGTTTTATGGACAAACCGGGCTTTGTAAAAGTCGGGCTTCGAAACCGAAAAGATAAATTTTCCGGGCTTCTCGGGCACTTCGTGGGGTATTCCGGGCTTTACAATCGATACCGGGGCTTTGCGGGATGTTAATATGAAGAAAATATGGGTTTAGGGGCTAAATATGGCAAAATTCCAAAAATACTCGGGAGGTCTCGCACCCTCCTATTTATAGGGGGAAGCTTCTGATTGGACGGCCAGGAGGCTTCTGATCCGACGGCTGAGAACGCTCGCAGAGGGGGAGGCTCGCATGAGGGCTGCGCGTGCGAAGGGCTCTCTGGCGGCTTGTGATTGGACCGAGGTCTAGGGTCCAAAGTAGGGGGTTCGTGGCGCCTGCGAGGGTTCGGACTCATGAGTCACTACACACGCGTCAGATGCGAGGCTCGCCACCGAGGCTTCTACGTGTAGTCAGCGGATTGGACCGCAGCTCGGACTCGGAAGGACATGACACGCCTCGCCAGGTGGCTTCGTGACTCAGCAGACTGGTGACTCAGCAGCTTCGGTGACTCAGCAGGACACGTGTCACATGCGAGGCGAGGGTGACGTGGCAAAGTGTGACCATGCGAAATTTCTCGGTTTTTGCGCCAAAACTTCTAAAATCCATAACTTTCGCATACGAGCTCCGTTTTTGACGTTCTTTATATGCACGCGTAGCTAAAATTACGATCTACAACTTCCGTTTAGACTTCGTCGGCTAATTTTGACTTTAAATTTATATTATTATTTTTAACAGACCGGGACAGGAAATTCGTTAAAAATTCATAACTTCTTCATCCGACGTCCGTTTTCGTCAGACTTTTTACCGTTGTGCTCCTAATGACGAGACCTTCAATTCTCGTTTAGGTTGTGTCGGCTAAAAACCGCTCGATCTAAAATTCGAGTTTTTAGCTGTCTACTGCTACGCTGAAACTTCGAAAAATCATAACTTCCTCATACGAAGTCAGATTTGGGCGTTCTTTTTATCGAACTTCTCGGTTTAACGAATACTGCAACTTTCGTTTAGATTACTAAGGCTAAAAAGTAGTTTATCAAAAACTCACTTTTTACGACATTCAGCACCGTGCTGGTTTTGTCGCGAAACTTCGACAGGTCATAACTTCTTCGTTATAACTCGGATTTTGGTATTCTTTATATCCCCGAAATCCTTATTTCGACCACTACAAATTTATGTAAAGATATCGAGCTTATCTCATACTTTAATTTTGACGCTTATTTTTATTCTTAATTAATTAAGCCCTAATAATTAAGCATAAAACACATAATTTACATAATATTCACATAACTCCTTTTCATTTCTTCAAAATGAGTTACAAAGGTTAACCTAGACTATAAACTCAATATAAATGCCTAGGCTAGAAACACGAGTGTTACACCATCGAAGGTGCAGCTGCAGAAGTGAACCGTGTGATGGACAAAAATGTGTTAAAGAGGGGTGTGGCGAAAATTGTCCAAAAGATCAATTTTGCTGAGGATGTTGAGACTGTCCAGATGGTCTAGTTTATTGTTGTTGTTGATTTCCCTTGATTAACAACAAAGGGCACTGAGATTTCCAATGGTTTTCCTTTTTGCATAAAGCACACTCATCAAATGCAACTTTAGGTCTATTCTGATTAGAGTTCTGAGGTCGTTGAGGAGCAACAAAGACAACTAGAGTACTGACAGACTTAGATCCGTTGTCTACATGTAACTTGATGTGAGTTTCTTCAGCAATTAACTAATGAACAACTAAATCAACAGTGGGTAGAGATGTGCGTTGCAAGATAGATCCATGTAAGCCATCAAAAACTAAACCACATTATGCTTATCCATTTTGGTAATGTAAGGCTGGAAGGCCTTTGGATTATCTAATTCAGTAAGAGCCAATTGATCCCTTAAATCAGACATAGAAGCATAAACTCTTGAACACTCAAATTGTTCTGTTGGGGGGGCTCGGATATCAAACTTTAACTGATACTATTTTGCAAAATTAGACTGTGTGTACGGTCTAACCAAGTGATCCCAAACTAAATTTGTTGTGTCATATTTTGCCAACTGTCTACCAATAGACTGATGTAGCACCTGTTCCAGGTATCATTTAATTTATCTAATTATTAGGGTTTTGTGCTTGGACTCGGCAAGTTGGGGAGCTCCAACTCAATGAGTAGAGTCATTTATAAGGACGTGGGATTCAGATCCTACTCGACGAGCAGGCACTATAAAGGAAAACCCTAACACTCAAAATTGCAATAAATATAGGCCCCAAACCCGGGGGTTTAGGGTTCCACTACACAACACCTACTCGGCGAGTCGGCTCTCTGACTCATCGAGTCCACTCATTAAACCCACGCAGTCAACTCGACTCTACTCGATGATTTGGACTCACAACTCGCCGAGTCACTCAATAAACACATCATTAATATACCTAGGATTCCGGATGTTACATCTACATACTGGAAATACACTCTTAAGGGTAAAGTTTCCAACTTTACCTGTCATTAGTCCCTCTTAATGGGTTTAACCTAAACCTTAACTTCTCTAAAGCATGAATCTTGGTCCACAAGCCATAACACCTTAAACCAAGGCAAAATATACTAGATCTTGACTTTTAACATCTGTTAGACACATAAAGTCCCAAGCTTTCCTTCCATGCATGGTCTTTTAGAGCTAAAAAGGCCATGAACTTGCTTATGAGCTTGCATGGGGCTTCCATGGTCATGAAGTTTGCACCTTTATGCCATGGAACCCTTCCTAGATCCTAGATCCGAGGTATAAGTCACTTGGGACGTCCCAATCCTAAGGACCAAGGTTCTTGAACCAAAGCCTTCATAAAATGGGAACAAATAGATCTAAGAGAAGAATGATCAAGTTAAAGACTTGATTACCAAAAAATGTAGCAAGTGTAGTGTAGTTCCTGGATCTACTTCTTCCCCCTTGAGCCTTCTATTTTCTTCTTCTTCCACAAGCTTCAAAGGCACAAATAACACTCAAAATGGCAATAAATAGCTCAAGATCACTCAAGGTGGATTAGGGTTTGGAGGTGATGGAGGTTGGGATGGAGGCTAAATATGATGCTTAAATAGGGTGCAAACCCTAAAGATTAGGGTTTCATCCATCCTGTCCTACTCGTCGAGTCAGGACTACGACTCGTCGAGTAGCTCACTTAAAACCCGTGCATATAATGCCTTCTAGTCGACGAGTTAGGGCCACCTACTCATCGAGTAGCCCTTCCAAAATGAATATATAAATAAATTAAGTGCATACCAGGAACCATGTGTTACAATATTCAGTTGTCCAAATTTGATAGAATGATGCAAGACTTAAAAGTTGTCATTGACTTCATATATGCCCTTCAATTGGACGTATTGAACCATTTTCTATGCCCTTTTGAATCCTTTTACACTAATAAATGAAATGAGCAATGCAAATCGTAATTAAAACGAATAACAGTAAACAAATGTTAAAGTAGCATTAGATTTGACCTTTAATAGCATACTAACATACTAATATCATGCCTAAATTTACCCTGTTAAGGTAAATGTAGGAGAAAGAAAAAAAATGTCCATTTATATTAAACGGACATTGTAGAAACTGTAAGGGAGAAAGAAAAAAAGACTACTAATAATTTCAAATTGTAATAACCAATCCCTTGGCATTCTTATGTTTACTTAAAATTCATGTTTACTTAAAATTCACGGTATAATGTTTTACTATCAGCAATAACCACCAACATCATCATTAAATAATGACCCATCATCATGGGTAAATTTTCAAAATCAGTGGAGAAATGAAATTATAATTCCAATTCTCAATTATAACTAATCTCCAACCAAATAACATATAAATTGACCATATCTAGTTTGCACAATAACCACCCATGTATTTGACATGTACCAAGGGACCACAAATAGTATGTAACTTCAAATTAAGATAAACTAAATTTTTTATTGCTTGATCACCAAAATCCATCAACATCTTCCAAAAAACATGACACCATCATCAAGAGCAAAATCGTCCGGATGGAAGGCAAAATGAAAATTGCAATTCTGAAATCCATACCATGATCAATACTAAATCAAATTCAACTGGAGTGGCATACGCAACATCTCCTTTGGTAAACTCTAAAGCTACGCATACATAGAGCACGATACACAAGAAAAGGGTACAAACACGAAAACTTAACCAAACCGAATAAATGTATCATACCAACTGTCACCTTTCTACCATACCCCAAATCCCCAATCTTACAAGATCCCCACGTCCAAACTATGAATTAAAAAAGGTCAACTTCAATGTTACTTTCGGATAAGCAGGATCGGTTGAATAGGATATGAAAAAGCAGGTTATGAATCGGCTATAATTGGATATAAAGAACCAGGTTAGGAATAGGCGACCAAAACTAACTATTAAAATGAAATGTAAAACTACATAACCATTTGTAACTATAATCAACCCATCAATCTGATTATGATTATTTGGCTGGAAATAATCCCTTTAAAGATGATCGTCCAATCACCAACTTAAATTGCTAAGTGTGCATCCTACTCACTTAACCTCCTTTCTTTAAGGTGTAGCTTCTCCTTGATATAAATGTTGCTCAAATTTATAAAAACATCGTTTTAACTAAATATATAAAAAAATACTATTAACATGATAATAGTAGGATGTTATAAAGCGAATGAAAGGAATTACTTCTTGCAATGTAATATACTAAATCTACATGCGTCTACAAAAAAATGATATGATGTTTCTGTTATACCAAGCCCATGTCTTTTTAACTAAATACTAAAAACTATGAAAGTCACCGGCAATACAACAAAATCTAAAATTAAAGAACATACAAATTTATAGTTAGAAAGTTCTAATATATATATATATATATATATATATATATATATATATATATATATATATATATATATAATGCAAATTTGAACAATATATGAATTAAACTAATGAATATAAAAATTTAATCAATAATTTAGTTGGGTGGAAATTTGGCATTAAAGAAAATGAAACTATATTACCAAGTACCAACTATAAATAAATAATAAACAAATTAAAAGAAACTAACATAGTTCTTACACCATCAATTTCATCATTAAATGATCTATGTGGTGTATATGTCCCTGTACGATCTAAAAAATTATTGAATTAAACATACATATCATCAATCATTTTAACCAGCCTTAAGATGTAGTGTCAAACATGTTATGACCTTATAAGCTGCAAAACTAGCAGGTTCCATGTTTATATCAAAGCTTAACAACAAAAAAACATATCATTATTTCTTCCCAAATGTGAAATAATAACCATAACTTTGATTTTTTTTTTCAAATGAGTCTATATAATAACGTATTTACCTACCTAACACTCTTGGAAACCCTTGGCAGTTGACACTAAGTAATACTTTCAAAAAGAAAATTTCCATGAGCTAAATCAAAAATGAACTTCAAATTTAGTGACTATAAACCAACCATTAAAAAGAAAGAACCACTATTATATAATACATGCAATTTTACATCTAAAAATGAAGAATACCAAAACAACTAATATCGAAAAACATAATTTTACATTTTCTTACAAAACCCCTAAAATAACAGTGTTCGATAAGAAAAAAAAGTTCTCATGACCATTTTTTCAATCACCTAGAGTGCAATGTATAGGGAGAAAATATAAACTTTGACATACACAACAACAACAACAACAACAACAACAACAACAACACTAACACACTAACAACCACAATGACACACATACAAGCACAATAGCACATACAGTTGCACGCATATAATACACTAATTCTTTATTCCTTGTTACTTTCTACTTGAACTAATTTTGATCTAATTCCATTTCAAAACTCTCGAATTTCATCTTACAAACACTATTAGGGTTCTAATGATCCTTATATGCATTCTAATTCAGAATCACTTACATAAAGACTGAAGTTGTGAACTTTAAACCTACAACTTGATTCTGAAAAGCATACACAACGATTATAACCAAACAAAATTGACATATACAAAAGTGGAATAGAGGAATACCTCGATGGCAGAAAAGCTAGAGGATGTAAAACCAGACCAAGCAACATACCATACATCATTAATGTTTGTGATTCAACGAAGCTCAAGAGCTAGAAATGAAAACAAAGAACCAGAAGAAGAAGTTGATTGAAGAGTTTGAATCAAATGAAGAGGAGAAAAAATCAATATACACAAATTCGTTTGTTGAAGTTCCTGATTTATCGCTTTCAGTTTGGAATGTTGAGCGTTAATTTTGGAATAGATTAGCAATCATATTTTCTATGATCTTCCGTTTGAAAACCAAAATCTTGGTGAAATGCTCTGAGGGTATATTTGGTAGGGATTTGATTTGACTAAATCGGAGCTGGAGAATTATTTTAGGCGAAATGGAAGAATGATTATGGAAATTACCTCAATACGGTATGTAATACAACTCACAAGAAGCAGGGGAAATTTTTGAAATTTAGTTAGATGATAGGAGCGGGAAAATCGATTGGGGAAGCTAAGAGAATGCTACGTTGCAAAAATATATTTATTTGTTAGATTAGGGGATATATGAAACTAATTAGGTTAAACCTAACTAAAGGGCTAACATAGGCCAAACCAAAAAAGAACCTAATAAACTTATTAGGCTACCATTACTCATTTTGCTTCGAGATTTAAGTGTTGTTTGTTTTTTCGAAGTGAAAATTCATAAAGTTTGCGGACCACCTTTGCAACCCCTGCAGCAGAAGAGGTGGACCAAACGGCTGCAGTCTATAATAATAAACATGTTTGTTTTTTAACATCTGCATACTGATATAGTAAACTGAAATTTAAATAAACTAATTTTATAAACTGAAAATAGTTCTCAACCGAAATTTTAATAATTCTAGTTTTAAAATATTGAAAAAATAATACTAAAAAGAAGATGTAAAAAGTCAAGTGGAATTAGTCCACTTGGCAGAGATTTTTGCCTCTTAGATTGGAGGTCTCGAGTTCTAATCCAGACATTGATGGTTTCGTAATACTAACTGTTAACCACTAAGTCCGTCGTTTAAAAAAAAACATGTTAAAAACAAAAATATAAATTTTCTAAAAAAATCTAAAAAATGTAAAAAAAAAAAAAAAAAAAAAAAAAAAAAAAAAAAAGCTATCAATTTTATTCTAGAAAAAAAAATTTAAAAAACACAAAAATGAAAATAAAAAAAATAAAGAAAATATTGCAAACAATGTCTACAAAGTTCTTACAAAAATTGTACATGTTAAAAAAAATGCAACCGAAATTGAAAATATTATTATTAAAATCGGTAAAAAAAAATTAAAAAAATCAAAGTTTTTTTAAAAAATCACGTTATAAAAAATTATAGAAACAATAAAAAGAAATTATATCAACTCAAGTGTTGTGTCGTGCAAAAAATGCACAAAACCTTTGTAGTGTGAAGTCTTCCAAAAAAATAAAATGTTGTGAGAGGACAAGTGTGGTGTGTATTGCGTGAGACAATAAAAAATGCTCTAAAGAGGTTTTTTTTTTTTTTTAATAGAAACAGTACCTTCGTTAGTTGCTCTCGGCCCTATATGTTGTAGCTAAATTTCCAAAACGGATGTCCATTGATCAGCCTAATGTGTAGCGTGTTGTGTCATTAAGTGACATGTTTGGCATTGCAAGTCTGATAAAGATGCGGGTCCAATCAGGTTTACTTTTGAGTTTTTAAAAAGTTTTTGGTACTTGATAAAGGATGATGTTTCAAAATTGACGTCTAGATTGTTCGGTTCCTATTCAGGCCAATTTTATAAAAGGTGCAATCCTACTTTCATTACTTTAGTCCCAAAAGTCAAGTGAAAGATGCCAAGTTTGTTAAAGATGTGTGACTATAAAATTCAAATAAAATAGTGAAAGATGCCAAGCTTGATAAAGATTTCCGACAAAAAAAATTCAAATAAATTATACACAAAAAGAAAGTTATTCCAACCTCACTTATTTTGATCAATATTAAAAAATTAGAGCTAATTACAAAAACGTACAATTTCCTTATTAATTTACTCAACATATTTTAGCCGTTATGATCTTAGATAAAACATTACATAAAATGGTAAATGTAAAAATCATTACATGGACTGTTAAAAAATAACAAGTTGGTTATATTAAACAGTAAAAACCATATCTTCTACATTATAGATTTATAATAACGATGCACGAAATGTAGAAATATATTGATAAACCCTAAACTCTATCTATTTTGACTCAAGCTCAACTAACCTCAATTTAACTAACGAGAAAAGTGTCATGCATGCATAGTTAAAAAAAATACTCAAACACCCATAAATAAATAAATAAATAATCTGTTGGGAGTAAATTAAAAAAAAAAAAAAAAAAAAGAGTCATATATATATAATTTGATTTAAGCGTATTTTTGTCGCTTGGAGGGACCTTGGTCAAGGATGGGGTCCACGAGAGGAAGTTTGGGGTCTGGTTGGTCAGTCTCAGGGGGGCCTTGTTCTCCTTCTGCAGTTGATGGCGGTGTGTAACCCTCCGGGAATGGCGGCGGTTGAGGGGCAGGTGGAAGCTGTAATCCAAGTGGTGTTAATTAAATACAAAAAATAACAACTTACTTTTCTTCATTTGTTTATTATTTATTATTATATCATGGCATCATACTTTCAATTTATACTTATGAGTTATTACAACATCCTACTCTCAAAATCTACCCAATCAGACAATCATTTTATAGGCATAGCAATGTCATCCAAGAAATGTGGTAAGTTAATCCATTAAGTCACACATTTAATTTCCCCACATTGCCCTTTCCTTTTTTTTTTTTTTTTTTGCTTTGTTTGAATAAATTTTTTAGTTTATAAAATCATGTTATTTTTCAATATATACATCTAATAAAATATCTTTAAATAGTCAACAGCTGCATCGAATTTTTATACTAAAATTGATAATATCATGAATAAAAAAGTAATTTATCAAAAAATAAGCAATTAATGAATATTATTAGACAATTTAGATCAGACTTTTATAAAAAGAAAAAAAAAAGTGAACTAAGTACTATAATGGGTTTACACTGCTTTTGGGAAATTTCTTCAAGTTGCCAACAAATCCAAAAAATGTTATAAAGAGGAAACCAACTTTGGGTTTTTGTTTTTCCACCTGCTATACCAGGTTTAGAAGGTAATATTACACTTTTGTCCTAGGTTTTAAATTTTGTTACAATGTTGATCCAAACTTTAAATATTGTTACAAATATGGTTCCGATGTATCCTTATTTCATTCATGCTTTGATTTAGTGTGACTTTCTTAATTTTGTATGGTTCATTAGTATTTACCATCATTTCTAAACAAAAGGGAAAAATGGTCATATTCATACAAGATCATTCAGTCTAAAAAAGAAGCACTTTATCCATACATGATACATGACTTAATAGGGGAAAAAAGAAACAGCCCCTTATGAAAAAAAAACATGGCGTAAGTGGACACTATTAGAGAAGATATAGTTATGCAGAAAAATAAAGATAAAAAGAGTATGGTTTACCTTGCGTTGCAATGAGGCTAGAATGTGATCTACTCGCTTGACTTCCTTAAAGTCAATAGTCTCCTTAGCAGCCTTCGGTTCAAGGGACACATTCTCATTCTCTGAGTCTGATACATCGTGATCATACACATTAGTTAGCAAATTATCAGAAAAAATATGGTAAAAAAAAATGCCTTAGAGAAGAAAATGTCTTATTTAAATTCTTAGCTTACCATGCCCAATCTTCTCCAACTTTGAGGCTGCAGTAGTAAAAGCCTTTGATATATGATACAAAGCTCTCCCCTGTATGTAAAAATGGGACACAGACATATTATTAAAGATTTATGTATTACAAAAAAATAAAATAAAAAAAGAGGGAGTTGAGAACATACAACTCGGGCTGCAAAGACATTGCATAGTTGTGGTGCTTGGTATATTGAACCATCAAGCACATAGTATGTAAGCATTGGAGTGACTTTTTCAGGACCATCTCTCTTCTGCTTACGCATCACAAATAGGTGGGGCTCCATAACTTCACTCACCATGAACTCGATTCCTGTCATTTTACTGTATGTAAAGACTCAATCATAATCTCATTCTATACAGATTAGAGATAGCAAACTGAATGGAAAGAAAAACTTACGAAAGATGAGAGATGTCTAAAGGATGAATTGAGCGCATCCTGAGTTGTTCATTGTTGCATGTGTAATCATAGAAAGGAGAAAGTGCAAAGTAATCAAAGACAAGATTGTGGTCAAGTGGGTATGTGTTCAGCCATAATTGATCCCTAAAGCATATTCCGGTCATGTCTGTCCCTGGTGGAAGCGGAGCTGCTGGAGCATTTCCATCTCCAGGTCCTAAGTTTGGTGGCAACATGGGTGTAGCCGCCATTTCAACTCCAAGCTTTATTAATGGACTTACAGTCTACTCTACTGCAAGAAGAACACAAAGAATATCAACACATATATGATAATTATTAACTTGAAAACCATTACACCCTAGAGCAAGAGCTCCAGACATATATGTTCAGTAAGATCATTTCAAGGAGGTAAACAAACATGTGAGAGAAGATATGACTATTAATCCTACCCCGAACAAACAGAACTACATATGGACAAAACATCAAACACCTTCTGGGCATTCCAGAAAAAATGTCGAAGCCAATCGAAACAAAACAAACTCGAAATAAATTCACAAGAATGACAATTTTTCTTTAGTCAAACAGACAGTTACATACAATGCAACTCAAATTGGGGAGACGGTTAGGGATTTACCCTGATTCAACAATCTTGTTATCTATAAGATAACCCTAATATTCAATGGCAGGACCAATCACGATCAACAAAATCCAAATCAGTTGACTGAGTTATAACACCATCAAGGAAAGACACAGATCATACATGACTAAATTCGTATGTGTCAGAGAAATTAGGGAATTACCTGGCTTCAACTATGTTAACGACACTACGAGATATCGTAAACCGTATGCGCTTTCAGTTTCAGGCTTCAAAAGACACCGAGGAAATCATATTTTGAAAAGCTTGGGTAATTAAGAGAAGATAACAATTGTTTTTAAGCTACAATAACACATGAAGACAGTTTGGCCGAGTGGTCTAAGGCGCCAGATTTAGGCTCTGGTCCGAAAGGGCGTGGGTTCAAATCCCACAGCTGTCAATTATTTTTTCCTCGTCAAAATGATTATCTAAAACATCACTTGAAAAAACTTCTAAACCATACGCCGTGTAATCTCTTATACAAATTCAATAAACAAAACGATTAAAAATGTCGGCCTTTTTTTTAACGAAACCAAAAATACAAAGCATTGTATTATGACAGTTATCTATACGATTCTATCAATAGAAATAGATGTACGGCATTAATTTGTAGTCAATTAAAATACTTGATAATAAGTAAACAACAAGGACTCTGTGGCCCAATGGATAAGGCGCTGGTCTACGGAACCAGAGATTCTGGGTTCGATCCCCAGCAGAGTCGAGTTCCTAATAATTTTTGTTGCTTTTTTCTCATTGATGATTTTTGTTACTAATTACACATTTTGTTTTATTTGAGTTCGCAATCTTTTGATTGGTGGATTTTGATGTGCATGAGTATTTCACTAGTTACGCACTTACGCGTGTTTCATAATGCTCGATCTTTTGATTTGTAGCTTTAAGCGATGCACCAAATATTAGGGCCAATAAATTATCTGACCTTGTTAACACATTCAATCAATCTTATAATCATGCGATTTTTGGTGTGCAGAATATTTTTTTGAGTAAACGAGATTTATGTATAGAATCAGAAGAATACGAAGAAATGAGTGTTGATTATCCTCCAAACGAGTCACTGTATGAAAAAATAAACTTCCATATGATTTATATATCAGAACAAATTACACTTGTCAACAAGTTCATGAAGATATTTCTTCATAATCAATTGCTGCAGAAATCAAATGTTTTGAAGAATAATATTTATTTGTTTGGGAATGAATTAATTCTTTAAAAGAGTAGAGGCTGTTTCTTGAAAAAGCTTCCAAGCTTCAATAACATGCCTCTCTTCCGTCAATGGAGCTCCTACCACAAATCGTAAGACATACTTTCCCGATAGAACCTGCAAAAAAAAAAAAAAAAAAAAAAAAAAAAAAAACATCAATTTTTAATTTCATAAACAATTAATATGGTTGTCAAGTTAAATAAAACAATTTAAACAGCATGGCAGTCATATTGATATACCGTATGGGAGATGAAGATCTTTCCGGATGAGTTGACAGCATCCAAAAGTTCACGGTTGACTTTGTTCACATAATCTTCATTTTTGTTGGCAGGTACAACACGAAAGCAAACTAACGAAAATGTCCTTGTGGCAACCATCTAAAAAATGTGAAATGTTTTTCATCGATTCATTTAGCCACTCAACTCAACTATTATTATAATAATTAATAATAATCATCATAAAAAATATGTTAGTTAAGTTGTGTACGTATTACTTCCATTTCCAAAACTGGGTAATTAATATGGAGAAATGGTTTCTTTTTAACGTACAGAAAGTAGGGTTTTTTTTTTTTTTTTTTTTTTGTGTGTGTATTTCACCCAACGGAAATCTAAGTGATTTACTGATTTACCTCAAAGCGTGGATCTTGAGAAACAAGATGTTCAAAATGCTTAGCCAAGTCAATATGGTTTCGTATATAAGACTGAAGATTTTCAACCCCATAAAGCCGTAACACCATCCACAATTTCAATGATCTTGCAGTTTCCAAATAACACACAAATTATATTCACACACCAACAAAAAAAAAAAAAAAAAAAAAAAAAACTCGGTTTTGAATAAATGCCAGAACCAAAGATTCTTGCTTGTAGAGTGAATTAGACCCGACTTAAATTTACTCTTTTACCCTTGGCATCATACCTGAATCTGCGTCCAAGAGGAATTTGCCAATCTTTGTAATCGACAACAGTACCACCTTGAGAAGCCTGATTGATTATTTTGAGAAAAATCAGAATCATAATTAGCTTTTCTTTTTTCTTCCAAAAACAGGTTATCAATTTTTTTTACCATGTCACTAAATTAAAACATGTTCTTACTTTGTTCTTTAAAAACTCAGGATTTGTTGATAAAGATTGAATCAGAGCATGTCGGTCCTGTTTAGACAAGAAAGGTAATAATCAAGAGCTGAATTAAACAGACTATACAACTTATATATAAAAAAGAGTAAGGGTATTTTAGATATTTGAAAATTTCCAGGTGTGGTGTTATTTTTATATTCTGACCTCTAATAATAGTTGAATAATTAAGGTCCCAAACCTTTACCTTTATCCATAGTGCTGAACAATCAAAGTTTGTTAAGAACCATTTATGGCAATTCATGTTAAATGAGTCGGCTTCTTCAATTCCATTCAAATGATGTCGATATTCTGGGCAAATACAAGCACTTCCAGCATAAGCAGCATCCACATGAAACCATATTCCATACCTCTGTCAAACAGTTAACGCATAAACAGCTTTATATTTTATAAAATGTAGAAGCAAATCTATATATTTTACCTTGGTAATCTTTCCAAGTGCTAGCAAAGGATCCACAGCTGTAGATGATGTAGTCCCTACCTGTGTACATAAGCCAGTGCATTTAGAAAGCTTGAAGTTACATGGATTATTTTGCTCCTATGGAATCCCGATATTCAAAAATGATATAGGATCAGACACATAACAAGCTTAATGCAAATAGGCTCAAGAGCATGACATTTTTAGCTGAAAAAACTATATCAGAAAACTAGCAGCAACAAAACAAATTAAAGCATACATATATACAAGTCTTACTGTAGCACAAAGGAAAAGAGGGATTAAACCAGAGGCAACGTCATGTGAGATTGAATCAGTGAGTGATTCAGGAGAAAGAGCATACTCATTGCAGATTTCTGTTCTTATCGGCTTACAATTCTCCGGGTAGATTCCTGCTATCTGAAAATATATTTATATAGGAAATATTTAAAAAAAACATTTAATAATCATGAATAAGGATGATGAAATGAAACAGACAATCAGACATACTTACTTGGCATGCTTTCTGTAAAGAAGAATGAGTTTGATCAGAAGCATAAACCACAAGCCTTCCAAGTGCATCCTTACCAACCTCTCTTAAAACTTTATCACGAGCAGCCAAAAGCACAACAAGAAGAGCTTCACTTGCTGTCCCCTGAATTACACCACCACCTGCCCCTATAACACAATTTACAATTTGCAACCTATTTCTTCATAATTCTGCCCATATATTTTAGTTGCAACTGGAAATTGAAAGAAAATTGGGTACCTGTGGAAAGGAAATCATCAGGAAGTTTGAGCATATTAGCAAGCCAATCAAGAACGATCATTTCAAGTTCTGTAGCAGCTGGAGAAGTTATCCAACTAAACCCCACCATGTTAATTCCTGCACTCAGCATTTCTCCAAGAAACCCTGCAACACTGCTGTTAGAGGGGAAGTAGGCAAAATAGTCCGGACTTTGCCAGTGGGTGACCCCTGGCATTATCTTCGTTTGAACATCTGATTCCAATGAAATTGAAAACGTATTAGTGTTTTTCAGTCGAGGTAACATAATGCAAAACAATTGATGAAGATGCGACACCTTCAAGAACTGCTTGCAAGGATTCGGGCTGTACTGGTGCAGAATCGGGAAGAAGCTTCCGCAGATATCCTGGCTGATAAATTAACAGGTTCCTAAATACTTGCAAAGGGCGAACTATCATGAACGGAAAAGGTGCGAATAACGGCGTACCTCAACTTGGCTGAGAACAGGGAAACTCTCGATAGTTTTGTAGTAATCGGCAATGAAATCAACCATCTTGTGGCCATGTTCTCTTAGTTGATCTGCATCCATTGCCTTCAGATTCAACCCGTTCTCCCTGTCATATGATAACCAAACACGAAATACCATGTTCAATCAGTCAGACATATCATCAAACACCGTGTATGCATTCAAGAAGCATGAAAGATATACTGCAACGCTTACATTTTGCTGATGAATTCGTGAAACTCGCACAGCAAAAGATCAGTAATTGGAAGATTTTGGCTTTATAAGTGCGCAGTTCTGTAAAAATTAACTAATAATATATACGTGTAATCACACCGAGCCAAGTTTTGGCATCCACATATACACCACTTATCTGTATGTAGTCATGTGAATTGTCGCAAACTCTTAACCGTTTCTTTTGGAATAAATGCCTTTTTGTTTTTCTTTATTACTATTTCGTAGACTCTTTTATTATTTATTTGCGTAAGACTTATCTTTTATATGGGTTAATTAAAAAAGTTAAATATAAATATTTAAATATTTAATATCTTTGGATATATAAGAAAATAAAAAAATAATAAATTATTAAAATTGATTTTTTTATCTTTTAAATTTAAATAAATAAACAAAATAAACTAATAAGTTTTAATTTGAGAATTTTGAAATAAGAATATAAATCCATTAATGAAATTGATATTCATTTATTACTACATTTATTAATTATTACATTAAAGTATCATATGAAATTTATTAAAATAGAAAAAACTCATAAAATAACATCTGGAAAAAAAAAATTCAAAATAATCACAAAATGACATTTGGCAAAATGAATGAGAGTGTGACATGTGGCAAAAAAAACCTTCATTTATTATAGTAGATTTACTAGGTCACAACCCATAGAAACTACGGGTAAAAAATTTATAAAACATTTATAATTATTATTAAGTGTTAAGTTTTTTTAAAACTTTTTGTATTGATTATTTAAAATTTATATATATATATATATATACATATATATATATATATATATATATATATATATATATAAAATTGAGTATATTGTAAATGATTTATAAAACAAAATATAAATTTGAATAGAGCTCAAAGAAAAACACAATGAATAATATAAAACATAATATATATATATATATATATATATATATATATATATAATTGAGTATATTGTAAATGATTTATAAAACAAAATATAAATTTGAATAGAGTTCAAAGAAAAACACAATGAATAATATAAATGACATTGATATATAAATATAAAAAATAAAATATAACCAAAATTTAATAAATAAAACACAATAATATAAGAATATTATATAATGTTAAACAATTGTATTTTAATAAACAAAAATTGGTTAACAATGTAAAAAAAATATTGTTATTAGAATAGCAGATTTTGCCATCTCATCCATCAATTTCATCTCAATTGATTTTACTATAGTGGGGTTAACATCCGGAATTGATCTCCATAACCGGATGATAGACACTTTTAGTGTGTAATCATCCTTCATATTATCCAAGTCTTTAATCAAAGTGATGTTTCTCTCTGCCATTGTCACTGTAACAAAACATAAAAGAAGAATATATTATGTATAATGTGAGTAGATAAAGTATATGTAAAAACACAACCAATAATGGAAATGACATTGATATAATATAACATTAATAAAAATAAATAAACAAAACACAATGGTGTGGGTTGATCTTTTGGAGGGTAGAGTTCAATTTATTAGAAAAAAATTAATGTTAGATAAAATTAATGTAATTAACATACCTGATGGTGTGGACTGATCTTCTTCTAATGATACTTTATGCATATTTTATAAATTTGTTTTTTTAAAGCATCATTTTAAAAAAACTGGAATATTTGCATAAAATAAAGTATTCAAACTTATATAAAGGTACAATAGCTGAAAATCCAGCAATGCTGAAAGGGTAAATGCTCAACCAAAGTCATAAGTGAATGGTAGAGTATATCAAATTATAAAGGATAAATGATTACATACTCCACAACTATCAGTTAGGAAAAAAATGGTATGAATAGAACATATATGTGTTGTTTTTTGCTTGTAACTTATTTTTTTTACTACAAAGGTACCCGACCCAAGTTTTTTCAGAATTAAAAACAATAAAATGTTTATTTTACTTAACAAAGACATGTTTTTACTTTAATTCATAAAACATGATAAAACAATGTTGTAATACAAACAAATAAAGGTATTATGTTATAATAGAAATAATTGAAAGTAGTATTTCCTATTTGAGCATTGTTATTTGATAATGAATCGATTATTTTTTGCAATCACCTCTCCCTCCCCAACTCACTCACAAACCACTTATTATTCAAGTTTCTAGGTTCAATCACATCTTATGAACCCAAAGGAAAAAAGAAAATAGAATGGCTAAATTCACACACCCTCAGAACAAATAAAATATACAACCAAAGATGAAACCTTACATATCTAAAGACGAAATATTGTGTGTGTTATAATAGTTTGATATGCAAAATTGTTGACTTATCTGTTTATGCTAACAATTATACAATCAAAGATGAAACCTTACATACCCTCAGAACAAATAAAATATTGTATGTTTTTTCAATTTTCTTATAACCTTTTTATTATTATGGTTTATCAAGATGTTGTAGGGCAGCAGCAGGTGAAGGCAGTAACAACACCTGACTACGATGGTTAACCCAAAAAAAAAGGCATTGGCTCTAAGCCATTCACCAGATCAACAGAGGGCGTTAAGGTATTTTTTTAGTTGTCTTAAAACTACATTGATGTAATTGTAAACAAATAAATAGGATAGGAAACATATAAAATTACATAAATGGGTTGTTTAAGCTCTTTTCCAGATCATCTAAAAATCTAAAAAGAATATCAAAAAAGATCATTTTTTAAAGTGTGATGCTATTAAACTTATCATTAGAGCAATCAAACGTAAAAATTGTAAAGTAAAAACTAAGACATATGGATACAGAAAAAGAAAAACGTATGAATTTTCTGCCTTTCCAATTACAACTTAGCATTTTATATTACATTAAGTGGTATTTAGATTAACAAATATCGATTACAGATCATGAAGAGAAAACATTACAACAGAGAAAACATTACAGATATAGAAAAAAATATATGAATTTTCTGCCTTTCCAATTACAAATTAGAATTTTATATTACCTTAAGTGGTATTTAGATTATCACAGAAAGATTACAGATGATGTAGAGAAAACATTACAGATAAGAGATACAGATTTAGAGATACATAATATATATATATATATATATATATATATATATATATATATATATATCGAAATCACAATGATTATATGAATGATATGGAGATTTTGATTGTATTAAATACTAACCTGATATTGGACAAGAATTACTTTGAAGCAGAGTGACCTTCTTTCTCAACGATGAAAAAGTCACTGGAATTACAAAATCGGTGTATATATACACAAAATTATGGTATGTATTTTAAAAATTAATTCGGAAGCTATCAGTTTCCTTAAAATATTGAATATGAGGATAATTTGAAATTTGAAAAATTAATTGGCAAAACTAATAATTTCTAAAATCTTGGAGTTATTCAGTTAATTTTGGAATGAAATAGCGTTTGAAATAATTTCCGTAATTCATATCATATTCATTCATATTCGTATAATTTAAAAACATAAGGTCTTCATATGCTATATTTAAACGAAGGGCAGAAGGGTAATTTAACAATGGGTGAAAAATGCATTGAAATGAATGACATGTGGATTTTGTTTTCTTTTATTAAGAAGGGAGATTTATTTATTTAGGTACACCAATCGTGTCTAATATAAGTGTCAAAAACACGTTTAATCCTGTTTTCAAAAATTAACTCATATCGTCCTTCAAACGGTGCATTGTTACGTCCCTCTCATAAATAAATGATTATCTTGTATTTTTCTTTTTCATTTTCTTTTTCATTTAATTTTCAATTGTTTACGGTTTATATACCAATTTTTGTTAAATTATAATTTTTAGGAAATATAATTTCCCCTTAAATTGGTTCCTACCACCTCGTTCATCAACCACCTCCGACCACCAGCCGTCTCCGGCTACCAGCCCCTCTTATATCATTCCATCTCACTATGTCTTCCAAAAACCTCAAAATCAAACCCCAAATCTTAAAATCAAATCACATCAAATCGGAAAATCAAAACCTCAAATCTAAAAACTCATTTACAGAAATCGAGCGTCGGTTATATATAAATCGAGCAGATCTATGAGTGAGGATGAGAGAGACTCGAAAAGAGGAACCATAAGTCGTCAGAAAAGAAGATCGAGATCAACCACTATTTATAAACGATGCTTTTATAAACTCTATACAATTCATTATGCCTAGTAACTTATCCAGATATAAGTCAGGGTTGAGAGCTATTCACATACCTTAGTTAAGGGCTTTTAATGAGATTATATTCATTAGCTAAGTCTAAACACTTAGCATACCCACACTACAATAACAATTAATATTTGGAGCGAGATACGTATAATGAAGCATTGCAGGGGGTACATTCAGTCACATAACTCAGTTATAGAGGTCGTTTGATAGTTGTTAACTGAGTTAGAGCTGACTGGGTTAGAAGATGATTAAGTTAGAAGTTCTTACTGAGTCCACATCTGACTGAGTTTATGTTGTTTGATAATTTTCTGACCGACTATGGTGAATGATGCAAAATGACTATATTACCCTTATGACCACATATGACTGAGTTTATGTTGTTTGATTCTTTTTTCATTTGTTTAGAATTGTCTTTATGATCGTAAGGAAGAATATGCAATATTGATAATTAAAACCAATTTATAAAATGTCTTAAAGAGTGGTTTCAAGAACTTTTTACGTTGTACAATTCAAGGAACATAACTATTTGTTCATGATAAACTTCTAAAAACGTAAACAATAAATAACCATAGTTAAAAAGAGCCAAATATAGTAGTGATTATAAACTTGCAATCCTTATCTAATCTACTCCCATGGCAAAGCTCATAATAAGATAATGTAAACTAGCAAATCTTGTTCTTTCTTATACAATTTCAACATCACTTGCACATTTAGAGAAAGAACATTTTCCACCTTGAAAGCACCTTGTAACACCCCGAATTCAAAAGACCTAGAAAGGAGAGGAAAACCTCAAATCAGAAGGCAACTCATCGAGTAGGTGGGATGACTCGATGAGTAGGAGCATATTTTGGGTCGCAGGTTAAGTGACCTGCTTGACGAGTTGGGGGACCAACTCGGCGAGTTGGTCAGGGTTTGGGAAACCCTAAATTCGGGACTTGGTACCCTATTTAAGCATCTTATTCTACTTCTCTTGGTTACATTCCCAGTCCCCATTCTCCAGAGCTTACCCCACAAAACCCTAGAGCATTTTGTGGGTGTGTGAGACATTCTTGAGTGTTTTATGTGTTCTTGGAGACTTGAGGAAGAAGGAGGAGCTTGAAGGTTCAATAAGAAGTTTGTAGATCCATCAACACCATCTCATTTCCATCATTTTCTGGTAATTAAGTCTTCATCTTGACCTATAGTTTCTAAGATCTCTTTATGACCAATTTATGAGATTTTTGGTCCATGGAGCTTGATCTATAGGACAAGGACGTCCCAAGAAAAGATCCTTTTAGATCTAGAGTCCCTAAGAGTGGTTAAGGCATAAAGGTGCAAGTTATATTGATATGCTTTGGTTTGGAGTAATGAAGGTTTTTGGACATAGAGATCTCTCAAGGAGCTAGGGTTTTGTCTAAACCCATTAAGAAGGATTATGAGTGGGTAAAATTGGAAAATTTACCCTCATGAGGTCATTTCCAACATGTAGACGAAGTTTGGGGTTTGGATCTGAAGTGTAGGGGCTTAATATGTTAAGATGGCCCAAACAGACTGGGTACTCGGCAAGTCCAGGGAAGGACTCGACAAGTCGTAATGAGTTGTCCTGTTTCTGTTCATGCTAGAAGTCGGCGAGTATGAGGGTTGGCTCGATGAGTTGATTCGATAAATCGCGACCATGAGTAGCCAAGGAACTCGGCAAGTCAGGGGTGACTCGACAAGTTGAATCGCGATTTTAGAATTCTGATTTATGGGACTCGACAAGTTGGTGGAGCAACTCAGCGAGTTGAGTCAACTCGGAGTGTTGACTTTGACTTTGGCCAAGGTTGACCTAGTTTGACTTTGAGGACATTTTGGGGATAAGTGTCATTTTGTTATTGATAGCTCGGGGAGCCGAAGGAGCAGCAGTTCGGGGAATTGTCAGTTAGCAGCCTGAGGAGTATCAACAGGTCTTCAGCAGTGCAAGGTGAGTCCCCTCACTGTGTGCATGGGTCTAAGGCCACAATGTTGGTCTATTATGTTTGTATATGATAGGAAGACCTAGGGGTTATCCCTAGGCACTGTATGTTATATGTTCCGGATCACGATTCGATGTCGGGTGAGGCCGAGGAATGTTAGTATGCTAGAGGTCTTTGTGATTCTTTCATGTGTCAGTATGATAGGTTCTGGACCAAGGTACGATATCGGGGAAAACCTAATGTATGTTTTTATGGTAGTATATTCCGGACTGGATTCCGATGCCGAGGCAAGTCCAATGAAGATTTATATGTGCATGTTAGATTATACTTGTTGTCTTTGTGATACATGTATGTGCCTAGTAGGGAGGTGAGTGTGGGCGAGGCCCCGTATCTCACCAACTGATTATGGATAAGGTTCCATATCTCAATATTAGCATAGTAGGGGCGAGGCCCGTGATAGGAGATAAGTGATTGTGGGCAGGGGCACGTATCTCACTAACAGCAGGAGTGTGGATGGGGTTCCATAACTCATCAGTAGTAGACCAGGTGCGTAGCCCAAGTTAGGTGAGGCCTTAGAACAGGAGTACAGTAGAGTATGGTTTCTTTATGTGATAATATGTTATATGTTTTGTATGTGTATAGCAAGTGAGGCCCAGAGACACGCGACGCCTAAGAAAGACATGTTTGTATACCAAGCGGGGCTTGATGTCGGGCGGGACCTGATGCCGGGCGGGACCCAATGTCGGAGCAAGTCCGATGTCGGGCAAGTCACGATGCAGCGGGCGGGGGCCCAGTATGTGGTTATGTGTATGGTATATGGTAGTATGGGGAACTCACTAAGCTTCATGCCTATAGTTTTCAGTTTTGGTTTCAGGTACTTCCGGTAGCGGAGGGAAGAGCTCGGGATGACTGCATCGCACACACCAAGAAGTTTAGCCTGCGATGTTTTACTCTGATAAAATAAGCATGTTTTGAATTAATACTCTTTTTTAGAAAACAACTTATGTTATGAAGGAAATGATTTGATAATGGTTTGTTTAATGATTTAAAAATGAAATTTTTGGTCTTGAGTTTTGGGATGTTTCATACCTCTTGGAAATCTTCCCCCACAATTGTCAACTTTATTGTGTTCTAAGCTTCAATAGCTTCATGAGTAAAAAAACTCTTTTCAATATTGAATTACAATGTTGGTTGCGTAATCAAAGAAAGTGATTCAATTTACATGAAAAAAGGTGTGTAAAAATATCATAAAATCAACCAATCTTCAAATTAAACAGAACCATAATCGAAATTGATAGAAATTAGCAAGCAACATACTCGAAATTTGAAGGTAAATAAGTAAGAAATAGGTATATAAACAAAATAACATTTTGAAGTTTTTCTAGATAAATAAACAAGAAACAGGTAAAACTTACTTCTAAATGGGAATTGAATCTGACAATCATGAGTAGACATATATGACATAACAAACATTGAAGAACCCAAAGACATAATGTAAAAAAAAGGGTGAGATTTTACCTCTGTTTATGTATAATGAGCAGCAGGGTATTCACGAATATACATTATATGAACATTAGTGAGTGGAAGAAGCAGAAGGTGCTCATTCAATACCTAATAACATATCAAGTTCCAAAAATCACTAATTGAAGCTTTTTTAAAGTGTCAAAGAACACAAGAATCAAAGAGATGAATCGGGAGTACCTTTATATTGGATTGTGAAACCTTAATTTCGATTGGAATGAGGCCACAAATACAACCACAATCAGTTGACGACGATGACCTTCAGAGCTCTCCCTTCACACTTTAATTTATATTACCATACTGGAGCGGAGACGAAGAGAGAATGCACGAGCGGGGGAAGGAGGGATGGTGAATATCGTTCCTATTATTTCAGACAGGAGGAAGAAGCAAATGCGTGAATTCTATTTGGGAATAAAGGTGAAGGGCAAATACATAAAAGGTAAAAGAATGACCGAGTCAGCTTCATTTTGTTGGAGGACCAAATTAACATAAAATTGGAGACAAAGTCCCTGATTTAGACCATGTCAAAGGATGCAAAAGGCAAAACAAACAGGCTGATTAGGGATTGAGGACCCGGTCCTAACTTTGGACCCAATTAGAAGGCTTATCAAACAGGCCCTAGCTCTCACCAACCTTGTGTTGACCCTCAAAACTACATGTATTCTCAGGAAATCAGTAATCAAGTTATTCAGACTGTAACATCCATAAATTTTACACCAATTTAAAACTTTTTCAACCATAAATGAAAGTCAAATAGCATTGTTTACAAAAACGTTTTCAAATCAATATTCATCAGAGTGTCTCAAAATCATAACATGAGGATGAGGAGCGGTACGGTCACGCCTTCGTCATTCTATGATCTCCTAAAGTACCATAAACTAAAAACTGTAAGCCTGAGGGCTTAGTGAGCTACCCCCAAAATACCAATACCACACTGACAAAACCATATCAGTAACAATGTATCAATCAATCAACATGCATACTGGCCATCGGCTTGACTGGACCGCCCTACTGGGCCTACAGTCTATCTGAATCTATCTCGAGCCTTCGGCATGACTGGTCCGCCTCGTGGGCCTGCAGTCTCCCCGGACCGCTCATAGGGTATGTTGGCCTTCAGCACAAAGCAGGACCGCCTCAACCCATCCAGTAAGCAAATAACTATGTGCGCATAACTATCACATACTGGCATATACAACATCAAACATATCTATCACACTGATCATCAACATACAATTCTCTCATAACTAACATACCGACCTAGCGGGTCACTAACATACTAATCCTTACGGATCATAAGAGCATAACATAATGTCTACCCTGATTCCAATCTAACAGATCATAACCATATGTAGCATACCATAACATCAACAACCAAAGGGTCGGCCTTGGTGTCGTAGACCCTATCGATATAGTGAGGATAACTCACTTTGCAAATGTCGACTCGGAAGATTGATAGATTATTTTATTTCCTTATTTTTATTAGTTGATTTCAGATTTTTAGATCTTTTTATCATTAATGCATTGCATTTTATTTATTTTTCTTTAGTATGGATCGTACCAGGTGCTTGTTATGTTGCATGAGATATTTTGTAGTTTTTTCGGTGCTTGTTGCGGTTGCGGGTTGATTAGAGACGGGCTTAGTGGGCTTCCGAGGCATTATTGAGCTTGGCGGAATCAAAGAGGAAGAATTGGGCTTTGAAAGTTATTGGCTTGGATTATTTGGGCTTGTGAAGATGGATCATAAAATTCAAATTTTGGGCTTGGAGCATCCATTTGGTGGCTTAATGATGATTGGTGCATTTCAAATTACATGGACAAGGAGGGGGCCCAAAGGAATCTTTGGTAGTGGAAGGGTGGAGTGGCTTGGTGGACCAATAGCATTACAGCAACATTTACGCGGGTGGAATTTTCGCCGCGCGAGTACCCGCGCAACTGCCCAGTTTGGGCATTTTGGTCATTTGGCACACCATAACCCTTAGGGATCAGATCTAGAGGCTCATTCACGATTTTCCACCATTGGAGACCTGCAAGAGGCGATTTTGGGAGCTAGAAATCATTTCCTTTCATCTTTCCAAATCTAAGGTAGTTTCTTTATGCAATTAGATTATTGTTCTTGTTACTTTGTTGCCATGAGTGGCTAATACTCTCATTTGGTTGACTTTGGCTGAAAACCAATGAATGTTTGTGGGTTTTGAAGGATTTATGTTGATTATCAATTTATTCCATGATTATGATTCTAGTTTGCAATTCTTATGCTTATTTGATGCTTTGATCATGAGCTTAGTATTTGATTGAGCAATAGTTGATTTATTTCATTGATTTTGCATTGGATCATTGAATTTATCTAGAACAAAGGCTTTATGATGGTAGAAATCATCTCTAGCTTATGAATCATATCTCCTTTATGGATGTGTAAGCATTTGACATCCTCTAGGAATTGGGGATTCCTTCATTCTTAAGGCTAATTGATTTCTTGGGATTAATTGCTTCAATTGACCCTTGATCTTAATTAAGAAGGTGTGTTGTGGGCTTCCCCAACCTCCATACTACCTATGAGGAATCTTGGCATATCATGCTTCATGATTGCTATAACCAATTTGGGATGAAGGATAAGCTTTGTATTAGATCCTAATGATAAACACACAAATGTTCATTGTGTTGAATTGCCTTAGTTAACCAATTATTCCCAACCTTTTAGCATCTCATAAACTTGCTTAATTGCAAGGTTTTTAGTTATTCAAGTATTTTAATTTTCAAGTAATAAAAAAAAGTCCCTTTTAGTTTAATTGTAGTTAATCAGTTTAATTTCACTAGTTCTATTGAATTGCATTAGTGATTGAATACAACCATTTCCCTGAGGATCGATACCCCTTTTTACCATTATATTACGTTTATTTAGCAATCAAAGGGTGTAATTTGCTTGGTGGGCTTGACATCCCACCAAGTTTTGGCGCCGTTGCCTGGGAAATTGGTTATTGTTATTTGATTGTTTATGCCTAGGTCTACAAGAACCGGTGAACTACTCTACAATCCGGAAATTGAAAGAGAAGCAAAAAGGTTGAAAAAGTTAGCCAAACAAGCAAAGCAACAACAACTAGTTCAAGCTTCTTCCTCTTCTCCACTAATCAACATAGAAGATCAAGTTCATACTTCAAGTGATACCGACATCGAACCGAGTTCTCCAATTGTTGGTCATTCCTTTGAAGACATTCCGTTTAAAAACCACATAGCCATGAATCACACTCTACCTCACAATCCCAACCCAAACCCAATCAATCAAGACGCCAATACCCCACCCCCATCAACCAAGACAACAACCACAAGAACCTCCTATTGATATGTCACCTTGGAATCAAGCCCCTCCTCAAAACCAACCCAATTATCAACCACCACCACAACTACAAAACCAACACTTCCACCAAAACAACCAACCTCAAAACAATGCTTTTCAAGTTCAACAAGTACATTACCCAAATCAACCCAATTACCAACACCCTCCAATGTACCAAAACCCAATGTACCCACAACAACAACCTCCTTACAACCAATACCCTAACTACCAACCTTATCTACCACCAATCTACAATCCCCAACAATACCCATATCCACCTTACCAACAACATCCCAATTACTTGCAACAATATCCCAATAACCTCAATCCACCCAACCCCCCTCAAGAGTTGACACTTAGACAAATGATGGAAACGGATGTTACTCATACACCTCTTGCTATTGTTTATCCCGCAAATCGCCGAGGGATTGAATTGAAGTCAAGTTTCATCCATCAACTTACCAAGTTCCATGGTTTGGATAGAGAAGACCCTCAAAAGCATTTGAAGTCCTTTCATATGATACTTGTTAGCATGTTGCCCGAAAATGTGACATTGGATGATTTCAAGCTAACCGCCTTCCCGCTCACCTTGGAAGATAAAGCTAGAGAGTGGTTATTCAACTTACCATCGGGATCTATTCACACATGGGAAGAGTTACTCAAGGCACTCAATAGCAAATTCTATCCCACCTCCCGCATTTCAAGTCAAAGAAGTGACATTTTGGGGATTCGTCAAGGGGAAAATGAAACATTTCATGATTTTTGGGAGCGTTTCAACAACTTGTGTACAAGTTGTCCTCCACAATATACCCGAACTACTTCTTCAACAATTTTATGAGGGTATGATTTTCGGAGGATGATTGATGCTTCAAGTGGTGGTGACATCTTCAACAAAACCCCTCACGAGATCTGATTACTTTTTGGTACCATTTCTCAAAATCAAAGGAATTTTGGGACTCGAAATGACATGAAGAGAAATTCTACACAAGTGGTTGGTGAAGTTAGCAACACTCAACACTTGGAATCAAAGCTCTTGGATTTGACTAATGTGTTAAGACAAATGGTGGTGGGAGGTGGTCAACAATTGATGGTGTGTGGTATTTGTGCAATGACGGGCCATTACACGGATAAGTGTCCCACACTTGGAAGTGAACCGGAAGATGTGAATGCAATGGGCGGATATCAAAGTCAACCAAGACCCATGGGATTTCAAAACAATTTCAACCCAAATTGGAGGAATAACCAAAACAAAACTTATCCACCAAAGCAAAATCCACCAAATCTTTTGATGAGACCCCAACATCCACAATACCAATCCTAAAAACCTCCATATCCACAAAATTCTTATAACCCTCCAAATTACCAACAACCTCCACAACAAGGCCAATCAAGTGGTACCTATCAAATGAGTCTTCAAGAACTTGTCACTTCTCTTGCTCAAAGCCAAACCCAATTTCAACAAGAAACCAAGAATACTTTCTCCAACATTCAAGCATAAATTGGAGACTTGGCAATCGCTCTCAACAAGATAGAACAAAAGGGTAAACTTCCATCACAAACTGAGAAGAACCCAAATGTGAGTGCCATCACCTTGCGAAGTGGGAAAACACTTGGAGAAAGTCAACCTAAAAGAGTTTCAAGAGAAGACAAAGATGGAGTGATCATTGTGGAACCTCCAAAAGTTGTAGTTCCTCCAAAGGAACCGGTTGTGCCAAATGTTGATAAACCCGATCCTTCCAATAAACCCATCAAACCATTGGTCATACCACCACCGTTTCCATCCCGGTTGGCTTCCTCAAAGAAACAAGAAGAAGAGAAAGCGTTTCTTGAGACTTTCCGCAAGGTTCAACTCAACATTTCACTATTGGATGCCATTAAGCAAATCCCACGTTACGCCAAATTTCTTAAGGATTTTTTGCACCAACAAGAGAAAATTCAAGACAAATGAAAAGATTCAAGTAAATGCAAATGTATCCGCGGTCATCCAAAAGAAGCTTCCACCCAAATGCAAGGACCCGGGAATGTTTGCTATACCTTGTACCATTGGTGATTTACATGTTAAAAGTGCCATGCTAGATATTGGAGCCTCAATCAATGTCATGCCATACTCGGTTTTTCAATCTCTCAATGTTGGACCTTTGGAAGAAACCGGAGTCATTATTCAATTAGCGGACAAGTCAAGTGTATTTCCAAGAGGCATGTTGGAGGATGTACTCGTTCAAGTCAATCAACTAGTATTTCCTGCGGATTTCTATGTCATTGACCTTGAAGAAAAGACTCCTTCCAAGTCATCTATGATTCTCCTTGGAAGACCCTTCATGAATACCGCTCACACGATTATTGATGTCCATAATGGGAAGATCACCATGGATTTTGATGGAGAGACCATTCACTTCAACATCTTCGAAGCAATGAGATATCCTAGCAATATATCTCCATTGTATCGAGTTGATGTGATTGAGCCAATCACCCAACAATTATTCGAGTTATCAAATGGGGATCTTTTGAAGATGGTGCTTAACTTGAGTCTTGAAGGTGAAAGTTTGAAGAATACCTTGGATATGTATACATTGGATTCCGAAGTCGAAAATATTGTGAAGGCTTTAGAAATTACTAATTCCACAAAGAGGGATGTTTCTCAAGTTGCCTTATCTCATTCTCCAATCAAGATGCCACCTTCCATAATCCAACCACCCACACTTGAATTGAAAGCTTTACCTAGCCATTTGAAATATGCTTATCTAGGTCAAGATGGGACTTTACCGGTGATTATCTCTTCTCAATTGAAAGACTTTGAAGAAAACCAATTGATTGAAGTCTTGAAAGAGCATAAAGCGGCCATGGGGTGGACCATAGCTGACATCAAAGGGATGAGTCCTAATGTATGCACTCACAAGATACTCATGGAAGATGATTGCAAGCCTAGGAGGGAAGCCCAAAGACGATTAAACCCTCCCATGATGGAAGTTGTCAAAAAGGAGATAATCAAGCTACTTGATGCGGATATGATTTACCCAATTTCCGAGTCCAAATGGGTTAGTCCGGTGCAAGTGGTTCCCAAGAAAACGGGAATCACGGTTGTTGAGAATAACAAAGGCGTCATGGTACCCACTCGAGTTCAAAATGGATGGAGGGTATGCATTGATTATAGAAAGTTGAATTCAAGCACGCGGAAAGATCACTTCCCTCTTCCTTTCATTAATCAAATGCTCGAGCGATTGGCGGGCAAACCGCATTATTGTTGCCTTGATGGATACTCGGGTTTTCACCAAATGCCCGTTGCCCCCGAAGATCAAGACAAAACGACTTTTACATGCCCCTTTGGCACATTTGCTTACAAGCGGATGCCATTTGGATTATGCAATGCTCCCGCCACATTCCAAAGATGCATGGTGAGTATCTTCTCCGAGTATGTTGAAAATATAATCGAAGTGTTCATGGATGATTTCACCGTGTATGGTGAGTATCTTCTCCGAGTATCTTCTCCAAAAAGGGCATTGAAGCTGATAAAGCCAAAATTGATGTCATCCAAACCCTTCCTTACCCAACATGTGTTAGAGAAGTTAGATCTTTCTTGGGCCATGCGGGATTCTATAGAAGATTCATCAAAGATTTCTCCAAGATTACGCGACCAATGTGCCTTCTTCTTCAAAAAGATATCGATTTTGACTTTAATGTTGCATGCCAAGAAGCCTTTGACAAACTTAAAGACTTGCTCACTTCCGCACCAATAATCCAACCTCCAAATTGGGAGCTTCCATTTGAAATAATGTGTGACGCAAGCAATTTTGCTATTGGAGCGGTCTTAGGTCAAAAAGAGGGCAAAGCATCACAGGTCATCAACTATGCTTCTAAAACATTGGATAATGCTCAAGCCAACTATTCCACCACCGAGAAGGAACTTTTAGCCATTGTATTCGCCTTGGAAAAATTCCGGCAATACCTTCTTGGGACAAAAGTAATTGTATATTCCGACCATGCCGCATTAAAGTATCTCATGACCAAGAAAGATGCCAAACCACGGTTGATTCGTTGGATTCTTCTTTTACAAGAATTCGATCTTGAGATAAAGGATAAAAGTGGTGCCGAAAACCTAGTTGCGGATCACTTAAGTCGGTTGAATGTTGGCGATTCTTCTTCTCCTATCCTTGATGAATTCCCGGATGAGCACCTCTTCCATATCTCAAATTTCATTCCATGGTATGCGGATATTGTGAATTACTTGGTTACTAAAGAAATTCCTCACGCCTTTACCAAGCACCAAAAGGCCAAGTTGAAGAGTGATTCCAAATACTACATATGGGACGACCCTTATCTTTGGAAACATTGTTTGGATCAACTAATACGGAGGTGTGTTCATCAAAATGAGGTCGAGTCAATTTTGAAGTTTTGCCATGAATATGCATGCGGAGGAAATTTTGGTCAAAACAAAACCATGCGAAAGGTGCTTGAATGCGGACTCTATTGGCCAACAATGTCAAGAGATACCTATCTATTTTGCAAGAGTTGTGATAGATGTCAAAGAACGGGTACCATATCCATGAGGCATGAGATGATTCAAAGCCCTATCCTTATTTGTAAAATCTTTTATGTGTGGGGAATCGACTTCATGGGTCCCTTCCCCGTTTCGTTTGGTTATACTTATATACTCTTGGCGGTTGATTACGTTTCAAAGTGGGTTGAAGTAAAGGCTACACGACATGATGATTCAAAAACTGTAATTGACTTCTTGAAGTCAAACATTTTCGCAAGATATGGTGTACCGAGAGCCTTGGTGAGTGATAGGGGCACTCATTTTGGCAATAAAATGATGGAAGCAATGACAAAGAGATATGGTGTCACACACCGGATATCAACCGCTTATCATCCACAAACAAATGGCCAAGCCGAAGTGTCAAATAGAGAAGTCAAACAAATTCTTGAAAAGACCGTCAACACTACCTGAAAAGATTGGAGCTTAAAGTTAGAAGATGATTTATGGGCGTATCGGACCGCCTACAAAACTCCAATTGGTATGTATCCATTCCGCCTTGTCTATGGAAAATCTTGTCATTTACCGGTGGAATTGGAACACAAGGCATATTGGGCGGTTAAAAAGTGCAATTTCAATCTTGAAGAAAGTGGAAAGCACCGAAAAATGCAACTTCAAGAAATCGAGGAGTTGAGAAACGAGTCTTACGAAAACGCAAGCATCTACAAAGATAAGACAAAAGCGTTTCATGACAAGCACATCACTCGAAAACACTTTATTCCGGGCCAAAAAGTTCTTCATTATCATTCACGCTTAAAGCTATTCCCGGGAAAGTTGCGATCTCGATGGCATGGACCTTTTATTGTTATAAAAGTGTTTGATCATGGTGCGGTTGAAATTAAGAGTTTGGAAACAAATCAAATATTCAAAGTGAATGGGCACCGCTTGAAACCATTTTATGAAGGCTTTGATACGGGAAAATTCGACAAAATAACATTGGAAATCCCAAATTACGAAGGTTGACGAAAGTGGGACTATGTCTTGGCAAAGATGTTAAATAAATGCAATGTAAATAAATAATGTCCGTTTGAAGTTTTGGGTGTTTCTACACTTGAAGTTGGCATAAAAATAAGCATATAGAAGCCTTCTAGTGATTTTGGTGAAGTTTGAAAATTTCCAAAAATTTAACTTTTGCGCGGGTACCCGCATAGTCTTTGCGCGACCAGCCCCAGCCGCGCAGGTCCCGAGTTCCAAATTACACAAAAAAGGGGTGCAAACTAATTGTTGCGCGCGGCCAATACCCACCCGCGCAAGACGTTTGCGCGGCCAAGAGCAAATCACCTTATTTATTGCGCGGCCACCTTATTTGTCCTATATTGCAAAAACTCACCCGGATACCCGCCCCATACCCACTATTTGAACCGGATTCAACCGAAAATTCTAACCCAGCCTTACCACCCCTAAACCCGTCGAACAAACCCTTTTCCCCCTTATCTCTCCCGTCATCGACGCACACAGCGCCTCCATTGCTCCGCCAACACTGCTGCTGCTTCCGACGAACTTCGCTGCCACTGCCAGCCAAGCACCACCAACTGCCACTGCAATTTCCACCATCACGTCGTCGTTACCCGATCTCTCTCTTCCACCCGCTATCAGCCGACGGTCGCACGCTCAAAACCCTCGCCGGAAAATCGCAAGTCGCCAGAATCCGCCTCAAAGTTGCTTGTTTCGCCGGCGCTCCACCACCACCACCTTCCCCACCTTATTCCGACCAAACCCCTGCCATTTAATCACCGGTAAACTGCTCGGAGCGCCGACCCCCACCCTCGCCGGAAAATCGAAAATACACCCATTCCACCACCACATTTCATCAAATTTCAATTTTTCTTGGGGCATTCTTTACCAAACACTCCACCACACACCGATCTACTATTAATTTGGGAAAATCTTATCGCCGGAAAACCAAGCTCCGCCACCGGCCGCCACCACCAATTTTGACCAAAAATTTCAAAATTTTTGTTTCTCACCGGAGATTCAAAAGACTTAATTTGTGGGCCAAAATTCAAGCTTGGGGTGCGGATTTTTGCGGATTTCTTTCGGACTTCAACACACGAAGTTGGTAATTCCTTTTAATTTATTGCATTCAATTTCTAACTTTACTAGACTTGTGCTACGCATTAGGTTAAATTGCATTGTGCCAAATTGCCAATTTGGAATATTGCCCGGTTTTAATTATTTGATTTGATTGGATTGGTGTGAGGCGAGTGTGAGGGATAATTTTGCCCAAGTTTTTGTCTTTGCTAGGTTTATTCACAAGTACAATGGCACGAGACAAGATCATTCACGCATCTCATGGTTCTTCTCGTGAAGCTCAATCCTCGGGGCCATCCAAGAAAATGTCCACCGACCATGTTGATCGTGATGGGAACCTTACCCTCACGAGTGCCCAAAGCCGAGAGTTCAAATCCAACCTTCAAAAGCATGTAATCTGCGCCACAAAATTTTACCACCAAGATTCTATGGATCAACTCGGCCTTGACCACCACTTGCGACAACTATATTTTCAACATTGGTTGGCACGAGTTTCTCGATCTTTCTGCACGTACCTACAAGCAGCCCACAATCGAATTCCTCTCCACCTATGCTCGCAATGACACGGCGAGGGTACTCACTTTCAAACTCCATGGTCGGCAGCACCGACTCAAGTACAAAAAACTCAACAAGATCATGGGCACATATGACATCAACAACTCCGACATTTACAGCTACCAATGGTCTCAATTCAAAAGCTTGCCCAAAGTAGACTTTTGGACCCAAATCACGAGCCTGCCCAAGTTCAATCCCAGTCGCCAAAAAGACCCCTTTATCATCCATCCTTGCTGGAGAATTGCCCACCGGATCCTATCCACATCTATCTTTGCTCGTCACGAGCCGGGATAAATCAACACCGTTGAGTTGTATTTTCTCTATTGCATGTCGAGCCACCGTTGGTCTTTACCCGATTTCGCCACCTTCTTTTTAGACAAATGTGACAGCCTCAAGACGAAGACCACTGGTGACATTTGTAGTGGAGGTCTCATTACCCTCATTGGTTTGGGTATGGGCCTTCAATTTCCAGAATCTGAATATGTACCAGTGGATGATCCACCTCTTTACCTTCTCGGTTGCATTACTCTCATGCGGATGGAATTACTTTTACCTCATCCTAATATTCTTGGACATTTCTCTTGGCTAAACCATGTCAAGGACCCAGTTTACATCTTACCCAATCCAAGTATCTCCACCTTCACCACCGATGACCCCGAAACATGGTTTTTGCCTCAAGACTTGCTAGACGATGATGACGCAGCCGCGGATGATGACATGCAGGTGGATCCTGACAATGCTGATAGCCCATTCGAGGCTGAAGACCATTATGATCTCCCAATCCGCCAGTTGCCTCCACCTCATCCAGGTCAAGCCTCCGGGTCACACTTTCAGCCCTCGAGAGAACACTCCCAGCCACAGCATGACTACCACTCATACCAGCAACCCAATGAGCCCGACCCTGCACACGAATTTCCTCTCGATATTTACAACCAACTTGCTTCCTTACGCCTCCAGGGCAATAGAAACACCGCAGCCATCCATCGCATAGAGGAACAACAAGCATGCACCCACACTTACATGGAGGACCTATGGTATCATTTTCGGCCCGGGGGCGGTTATCCTCCTCGCAGGCCTCCTCCACCTTGATCCTGGTATGATCCTTCCTTACTCTCATCCTAAGCATTTAGGACAATGCTTAATTTTAAGCTTGGGGTGAGGTAATCTAATCTTTTATTTTTATTGCATTTAGGTTGTATATAGTTGCATTTAGAGTTAGTCATTTAGGTCACTCATAAAATTGCATAAAAAATTCAAAAATATTGCATATTTTGTTTCTTTCTTTTCTAATTTTCATACTTTTTAGATGCATTCTAGTTTAAGTTCATGCATTTTTGTTCTCTCTTGTCTTCTCATCCCTACAAATTCCTGCGCCGAGTCATAAGTATTGAATCATAGATTGGTCCTGGGTCTTGATATGGAATTCCTTGTATTTGATAAATGGGACACATTTTGAGCCTCACAGACCACTTTGAGACCGCTTGTGTGGGGGTCAGATGTAGGTAGCTTGATTAGGTCTAGGTGCGGAGGGATGTGGTTGGTCATGCCAATGTGTGCAAGCAAAGACTAGCCTGATAAGGTATTTTGAAGACATTGAAGACTCGCATCTTTGTTTTGGGGGGAGTACCCCTTAGTACTCCCGAGTCTAGGGATGTCAACGGGGGCAAACGGGACGGGGATTACATTCCCCGCCCCCGTCCCCAAAAAATTTCCGTTCCCCCGCCCCGCCCCCGAATTCCCCTTCTGACCCCTGCCCCCGTTCCCCCGCCCCCAATTGATTTTGGGCTAACTTATATTGGGTTAAAATAAGTTCTTGTTTGGGTTAAAAGAAACTATTTTTTGGGTAACAAACAGATATTTATAACATAATTTTACATGTTACAAGCAACTTAAAAGCATGTTTTTTGTTGAATTTTTGTAGGTAAAAATCATTTTATTGTTTATTATACTTATATAATTAATATATGTCAATTTATATAATTTGTTAACGGGGCCCCCACGGGGGTTTCAGGACGGGACTACCAACCCCCGCCCCCGAAATTAAAACGGGGGTTAACCTTGCCCCCTCCCCTGCCCCCGTCCCCGATTTTTTTCAACAAATGCCCCCATACGGGACGGGGCCCCCCACGGGATCGGGGTCCCACGGGACTTTTTGACATCCCTACCCGAGTCTTGTCCGAGCCTTGCTTAGTTAGATTCTCACCACCTTTTTAGGATAGGTTATCATTTTTCTAGGGGTCTAGGGTAGATAGTTAGATAGATTTTGTTTATCACACCTTGCATTGAGGTGCTTGATGAACTTTGAAGTGGGTCCCCCAATTCACATCTTTTGGGACCAAGTCTTTTCGGTAACACCCATTTTTGAGTCATTCCCCACCCTTTTTAGTTGATCTTGGCACATTGTCAATGATCATTAGGTGTTCATATTAGCCTCTATCTATCACTCAATTTTGACTATTGGAGTCCTATGTTAGTTGGTGAAATTCCTTAGACCTTCCAAGAAGCAACACAAAGAATGAAGAAATTTGAAAAAGTGAAGACAATAAGAGCCTATTAAAGATGATTCAAGAAAAGCAACAAAAGCAAAGAAGAAAACTGAAGAAAAAGAGCAACACAAAAAGAAGAACAAGAATCCAAGTTCAAGACTTATGTTATATATCTAGTTTGCAAAAAAAAAAGTGTCAAGCAGCGAATGTGACTGAAGACCCAATAATAGAAGTTCAAGATTGAAGATTTAGGTTGTTAGTTTTAGATTTAGGTTAAGTAGAGTTTTTATTATTTTATTTTATTTTTGATTTTTGGTGAGAAAAGGCCCCGGCGATGAGACGGTAGACTGTAAAGGACAGTACAAGGGAGAAGCCTCTGAAACCGGATGTTTGCCCGGAGGCCGTGCTGCAAAACCCTATTTCGTTATTATACACTTTGGCCTGACAAATGTAGGAATCATAGTGTGTGAAGAGGCGCCTTTCCTTCGTGCACTATGGTCTACATTGGTGATTTAAAGTGCCCCCACTGGGCGCATCTCTGTTTCCTTTGTCTTGCACACCGCGACCGCATCCAACCGTGATCTATTCGCCCATTAAGTGGTTGAGAATGTGGTTTATGGCTCTAAAGCGGGGAACATTTTGAAGATACGTAGGGTCCATTGAAGGACTAATTCTGACCATGTTGACTAATGTTGACCAAGTTCTATGGTATCTTTCTTTTTCCTTTTTAGATAGTTCATCCCGAGCTCATTTTTAATCTTGTTCTAACTTGAGGACAAGTTAGGTTTAAGCTTGGGGTGATTTGGTAGATTATTTTATTTCCTTATTTTTATTAGTTTATTTCAGATTTTTAGATCTTTTTATCATTAATGCATTGCATTTTATTTATTTTTCTTTAGTATGGATCGTACCAGGTGCTTGTTATGTTGCATGAGATATTTTGTAGGTTTTTCGGTGCTTGTTGCTGTTGCGGGTTGATTAGAGACGGGCTTAGTGGGCTCCCGAGGCATTATTGGGCTTGGCGGAATCAAAGAGGAAGAATTGGGCTTTGAAAGTTATTTGCTTGGATTATTTGGGCTTGTGAAGATGGATCGTAAAATTCAAATTTTGGGCTTGGAGCATCCATTTGGTGGCTAGATGATGATTGGTGCATTTCAAATTACATGGACAAGGAGGGGGACCAAAGGAATCTTTGGTAGTGGAAGGGTGGAGTGGCTTGGTGGACCAATAGCATTACAGCAACATTTGTGCAGGTGGAATTTTCGCCGCGCGGGTACCCGTGCAACTGCCCAGTTTGGGCATTTTGGTCATTTGGCACACCATAACCCTTGGGGATCAGATCTAGAGGCTCATTCACGATTTTCCACCATTGGAGACCTGTAAGAGGCGATTTTGGGAGCTAGAAATCATTTCCTTTCATCTTTCCAAATCTTAGGTAGTTTCTTTATGCAATTAGATTATTGTTCTTGTTACTTTGTTGCCATGAGTGGCTAATACTCTCATTTGGTTGACTTTGGCTGAAAACCAATGAATGTTTGTGGGTTTTGAAGGATTTATGTTGATTATCAATTTATTCCATGTTTATGATTCTAGTTTGCAATTCTTATGCTTATTTGATGCTTTGATCATGAGCTTAGTATTTGATTGAGCAATAGTTGATTTATTTCATTGATTTTGCATTGGATCATTGAATTTATATAGAACAAAGGCTTTATGATGGTAGAAATCATCTCTAGCTTATGAATCATATCTCCTTTATGGATGTGTAATCATTTGGCATCCTCTAGGAATTGGGGATTCCTTCATTCTCAAGGCTAATTGATTTCTTGGGATTAATTGCTTCAATTGACCCTTGATCTTAATTAAGAAGGTATGTTGTGGGCTTCCCCAACCTCCATACTACCTATGAGGACTCTTGGCATATCATGCTTCATGATTGCTATAACCAATTTGGGATGAAGGACAAGCTTTGTATTAGATCCTAATGATAAACACACAAATGTTCATTGTGTTGAATTGCCTTAGTTAACCAATTATTCCCAATCTTTGAGCATCTCATCAACTTGCTTAATTGCAAGGTTTTTAGTTATTCAAGTATTTTAATTTTCAAGTAATAAAAAAAAAACCCCCTTTTAGTTTAATTGTAGTTAATTAGTTTAATTTCACTAGTTCTATTGAATTGCATTAGTAATTGAATACAACCATTTCCCCGAGGATCGATACCCCTTTTTACCATTATATTACGTTTATTTAGCAATCAAAGGGTGTAATTTGCTTGGTGGGCTTGACATCCAACCAAAGATACACTCCAACTCTTGGATCACCCAACACCGGCTCCACCACCTATGATCATAGTACAATATACTCATAAGTCCTTAACCTTATAAGGTACCCCATAACCCACTAGTCAACCCCTAATCAAGGTTAAGGTCCTTAGTCAAGGTCAACTGTCCATGTTGACCTCGACTCGCCGAGTTCCCTGAAGTACATTCCAACTCGCCGAGTCATCGGAGTGACTCGTTGAGTTCCTTCGATTCTCAATCAAACTTTAAGGCCATCCGTCGAGTTCTCTCCTTGCAACTCGACGGATACACACTCATACATATCCAAGAGAAAACTCATCCTACTCGTCGAGTCTTATGACGGTCTTCATCGAACTCGCCGAGTTGTTCATCCAACTCGTCGAGTTCACGACCAACTTCATGTGACTCGCCGAGTCAACTTTGCGACTCGCCGAGTCCATTCAGTCCTCTTTCCATACAGACTTGTTTTGAGCCATGCAGCGGCTCCAAATCACAGATCCAAGCTTCTAGGGCATGCTTATCACGTAAAGTTGCAAACTTTACGTGCATGCATGGCCTTAAAGGCTCCAAATGCCAAATCTAAGTTCTTAATGGTGCTTTATGCCCAAGAGGGATCTCAATCACAACCAAAACTATCACTTTATGCTTCTAGAATCCAAGGAGGGTCCAGATCTGAAGTGACAACTTCAGATCTAGCCCATAGCTCATCATACCAACTTGAAAATCCATAAAAAGCCCTATAAACTCAACAAAAGGGAAAAAGGGAAGTAAGGATGACACTTTGATACCTCCAAAGGATGCTAGATGAGGTAAATCCTGCTTCCCACGCCTTCCTTGCTTCAATTCCTTTGCACTCTTAGCTTTCTTCCTCCAAGATTCTCTTTCCAAGCTTCAAACACCACACCAAGGCACCCACACACGTATAAGGACTCTCAGGACTCTCTAGAATTGTAAAGATTCAATGGTCCTATGATTAACTATCACGAAAGAAGTGTCAAGAAAAAGAAAATCAATTTTCTATAGACAAAAGGGTGTTCTAAGTTGGTGTACCCAACCGCAATATCGAATGCGAATGACAATAGACAAGCCTATTATGAGACATATTTTGATAGACTAATTGATTGCTAAGACAAAGAAAATGACTAAGAAAAGCACAAATACCTAAAGTATTTGAAGTAGACTAAACCTTAAAAAGAGTTGATTGATCATCGATAACAAGACCCCACTACTAATTTTAAAGATCAATAGTTAAACTCGTTCTCTCAAATGTTTAGCCTATTGATATGATCTTATTTAATTATATATTTTTATATTTGAGTAAACATGTTATATTTTAAAATATATGATACTTGATATGCATTGATATGTCAAAGTACAATTAAAATAAGAGTTGAGATACAAAAAGAATAAAAAGAAGTCGAAAAAGACGTAACAATGATGTTACTGACATATTGACCTCTCTTTAGTGTTTTGGACTTATCTAATGACCGGCTATAACGGGTCATAATTGTCATATATAAACAATTTCATCAAGTTTGTTACCTTGTACAAAAAAATTATTGAGATATGAATGAAATGAAAAAATAATTACCCTAATAAGTCAATTTTCCAATTTTATTTTTACAAGTTCAAAGACTTTTTATTACGAGTTTGATTTTAAGAAAACTTAAAAAAACGATGAAAAAAAAAATGTACAAAAGATAAAATTATATGGTAAAACCAAACAAAAAAAAGTAATAAATAAATCTGAAAGTTTTATATCTATTTATCGATGTAAAATAATTAATAATTTTGAAGCGACCTAATTGCAAAACAGAATCCCCCGTCCGGACTGTGACACCAATATTTCTTTGAGAAAGAACGAAGTCACCACCTCTACACGCACAAATCAATGGAGGATGATGACGGAATTAGGGCTCATTTTCCCCTTTCTTTCGGCAAAAAATCCAAATCACAAACCCCAATCGAATCAATTCACAACGCCACACGCCGCCCCACCACCGGCATCGATGGCTCACAATCTTCTAGTTCTCTTCACACTAACAACAAGAACAAAGACACCCCTTTTCCTTCATTATCTTCATCCTCAAAGTCATGGTTAAATTCCCTCCAGAAAAACCCTAAACCCAGTACTGTATCTGACGATGATGTGGCAATTGGCCCGCCTCGACCTCCACCGTCTTATGATTCTATTGATGGAGAAGATGACGCGATGATTGGGCCTCCTAGGCCGATGCCCGCTGAAGATGATGATGATGAAGACGACGACGACGAGCCAATCATTGGCCCACCGCGGCCTCCGTTGGGTTCGGATAGCGAGGAGGACTTTTCCGATGGTGAGCAAGAAGTTCAGCACCGTATACCTCTCAGTAATGAGATTGTTCTGAAGGGTCACACCAAGGTATCGTTTCTGATTTTGGTTACTGCAATTTCATGTTTTCAGAATCTTGTTGCTGAATTGATTAAGTAGAAGTAGGCTATCAAAATACTGAAAACCCTCATATATTCACTTTCAGAAAGCACAACCAAACACCCCATATCTAACATGACCTAATTGTTTAGGCAAAAGATGATTAGACGTACGCTGTAGTATTTCCATGTTGATATTTGGTGTATGCAGGTTGTTTCTGCTCTTGCAATTGACCATTCTGGATCCAGAGTACTTTCGGGAAGCTATGACTACTCAATTCGTATGTATGATTTCCAAGGAATGAACGCCCGTTTGGAATCATTCCGACAGCTTGAACCTTCTGAAGGACACCAAGTCCGTAGCTTAAGCTGGAGTCCTAGTGCTGATCGATTCTTGTGTGTCACTGGATCTGCTCAAGCCAAGGTAGGTACATCTTAAACACTAAACCCTAAAATACTTTCTTTACACCCCGCTCCCGAGTTCAACTTAAAGAGAGAAAAGAAAGGAAATGGGAGGAAATGAGAGGAAAGCAAGAGAGAATGGGGCTCCCGAGTTTCATTAAAGGAAGGAAGTGGAAGGAAATGGAAGGAAAACTTTCCCTCCTACCTTTCCTCCCGATTTGGGAGGATTTGAAAAGAAAGAACAAAATGTTTAACTTTCCTTCCATTTCTCTCCAACTCGGGAGCACAAATGACAATTTCTTTTTCCTTTATTTTCTCTTCTTACTTTCTTTTCTCTTCTCTTCTTTTCTTTGCTATAAGTCGGGAGCGGGGTGTTAGGGTTTAGGATGGATTTCTTTTTCCTTTGTAATTATTTCCCTGATTTCCAATCCGAATTGTTTTTAGATATTTGATCGTGATGGATTGACACTGGGAGAGTTTGTGAAAGGTGATATGTATATTCGTGATCTAAAGAATACAAAAGGTCACATAACTGGATTGACATGTGGCGAATGGCATCCAAAGACGAAAGAGACCATTCTAACCTCATCAGAGGATGGTTCATTGCGAATATGGGATGTCAATGACTTCACATCCCAAAAACAGGTGCATCTTTCAACTTTCAATATTCATTATACTTTCTTTAAACTTCAACTCACAAAACAAATTAAATAATCATATTCTATTTCTATGAAAATAGGTCATAAAACCAAAACTTGTAAAGCACGGAAGGGTTCCAGTCAACACTTGTGCGTGGGACCGTGAAGGGAAGTCCATCGCAGGCGGTATTGGTGATGGATCTATACAGGTTCCAGTTTATTTTAAAACTTCATTTAAACAATAATATTATTATATTCATATATATTAAATAAGTTTATTGATATATAATATGATATAGATATGGGGCATCAAGCCTGGATGGGGAAGTCGACCCGACATTTATGTTCCCAATGCTCACTCGGATGAAATCACGGGTCTTAAATTTTCTAGTGATGGAAGGACTTTACTTTCAAGAAGTTTTGATTGTACATTAAAGGTATATATTTATTATTATTATAATTATTATTGAGTTTGGAGTTGCTGATGGTGATTTGGTTTGGTTGTTTGAGGTGTGGGATTTGAGGCAAATGAAAACGGTATTGAAGTCATTTGAGGATCTTCCGAATCACTATTCACAAACAAATGTCGCATTTAGCCCCGATGAGCAGCTGCTGTTGACAGGTACATCTGTTGAAAGGGACAGCACAACTGGCGGGTTGTTATGTTTGTTTGATAGAGAGAAACTTGAACTCGTATCAAAAGTCGGGATATCACCAACATGTAGTGTCGTGCAGTGTGGTTGGCACCCAAAACTAAATCAGGTTTGTTTTCACTTCACTTCACATAAAAAAAATGGGTTTAGATTCTTGAAAATATTTTTGTACTAAAATTTAGTTGTGTATGTTTTTGTAGATATTTGCAACTGCGGGGGATAAGCACCAAGGTGGGACCCACGTGTTATACGATCCTACACTGAGCACAAGGGGTGCCCTTGTGTGTGTTGCGCGTGCTCCGAGGAGGAAGTCTGTTGATGATTTCCAGGCGGAGCCGGTGATTCACAACCCGCACGCGCTTCCGTTGTTTAGAGACCAGCCGAGCCGCAAACGTCAGCGCGAGAAAATGTTGAAAGACCCGCTCAAGTCTCATAAGCCCGAAGCTCCAATGAACGGACCTGGTTTTGGTGGAAGGGTTGGTGTAACCAAGGGAAGCTTGTTGACACAGTACCTTCTCAAGGTAATCTACTCTTTTACACATTTTTTGCGTTTCTCTTTACATATAGTAGCAACATGCCAACATACTTTTAATTTTATAAAAATGAGACTGATGTTATCATGTGTTTGGTTTTATTAAAATATTTGTTTTTTATTTTATGATTCTAAATAAAATATATATTAGATTAATAAATAAAACAGTAAAACTTATACATTCTTTACTCATAAAAGTATATGGTGTATTGGTATTTTGCAGCAAGGTGGGATGATTAAGGAAACATGGATGGATGAAGATCCACGAGAAGCTATCTTGAAGTATGCTGACGTGGCTAAAAAAGATCCAAAATTCATCGCTCCAGCTTATGCTGAGACCCAGCCCAATACCGTTTTTGCAGAGTCTGATTCCGAGGAAGAAGATAAGTAAAAGATATTTGGTGTGATTCATGCCTCGAAGATGAAGACCATGGTTTTCAAATGCTACTATTCCATGTCTTGTTACTTTTCATGTTTATCATTCAATCGGAACAAATGGAAATTGCTGCAAACTTTTCTTAAATGTAGCTTAGGAACACCCAGGCCAGAATATGATTAGATTATAGATTAGATGTACTTGAGTAATGTTATATGTAAACGGGCTTAATGAGGGTTTCAATGTTTGATCTAAGATTCTAATAGGAAAAGCATTGTATATGTATATGTTATTGGACATGAATGAATGTTTGTGTCATGTCATGTCATGGATTGGATGATTATCCTATTCAAACCAGGACTCTGCTGCATTATTGGATTGAAACCTACCATTCTTATATTGGTCTTCTTTTTCTGTTAAAGGTATATTTTAGAAACCTGTTTTTGATCAACTATTTAGTCTTTTTTTTCTTCATAAACTGGTTGTTGTAAGGACCAGACCTTTTCGATTTATTTTTTCTTTCACATTTTGGTTCATGGTTTGGTTTTGAAGGGTTCTGTTTTGTATTATTTGTTATTTTTTGGTTACCTACTTTGCTTGCTTAAAAGTTGAAAGTTGGTCTTGGCGGAGGTATTAAAATATGAATTTGCAAATAAGGAGGTTGGGAGTAAAGACCCAACGAACAACCTTTAGGCTTTTTTACCCCTTCTGAAGTTCAGAATAGATAAATGGTTCTTAATAGATAAAGTATTACTGATGTTGATATCAGTGTTGCTGATATCAATAAATCATACTTAATGGATAAAGTGTTGCTCGTATTGATACTTAATGAATAATGATATGTGTAGATGAAGTGTTGCTAATATTAATGTGTTTTTTCTAACGGACTGAATTTGAATGAATGGCTATTTTATCATTTTATTTAGAATTGACAAATAACGAAGTTACAAATTAAAACTGTATCACATCTAGCCAAACAGATATGAATAGAGTTACAAATTGAAATTGCATCACATTAAGCCAAACAGAAAACAATATCACTTGTTTATTTTATTTTATTTATTTATTTTTTTTGGGTGTGGTTTTATATACCACGTATACATTTGTTATGGTTTACTTTTAAAAACTATTGTCCTGTAGGGAAAACAAAATCCAAAATTGAGTGTACATGGTAAATAACATATTAGAAAAAAACTTTGTAGGTTGTTCTTTTGTAGATCAAAGAAAACTGAGTATATACATAAATCACCCCCCAAAAAAATATACACATCATTCTTGAACACAAAGACCATCAAAATAGTTATAATATGTTGTTGCCAAATGCATGATGCTCTATTTTATTTTATTAACGCTTTTGTTAAATAACGTAAAACATTTTATAGCCTCTTAACTAGCAATGAATCACTACACACCAAGCAACACCGGATATTAAAATTAGGTTGTCTCTGGAAGAAGAAGATTACTGGATTGCAGAGGTAGCAGCAACATAAACAATTGGGAAAACAGTGTAAAAAGAAACAATTTAATTACAAAAGAATCATATATTATCAACTCTTATAATAACAATGAAATTTTTATGACAATATACACAAATTGTTTATAAAAGTAATAATAAAAAAAGGTATCGGGAAAAGTATGATGAGCTAACCCTACCCGACCCTAAAGAGTGTCGAAAAAAATTGACCTGTTTTGACCACTACCCAACCCAACCCAAGAATAGATATCTGAGAAACAGAGGATTGGAATGGAATGGAATGTTAACCGACGTGTCTGGCTAATCGAATGTCTGATAGAACCGTGAACATTTGTGTATCTACAAATTCCTGCAAAATTAAAAGTATCGGATTATTTTCCTATATATATATATATATATATATATATATATATATATATATATATATATATATATATATATATATATATGTGTGTGTGTGTGTGTGTGATATGTGCATTTGTATAAAACAATAACATTGAGAAAGAGGTACCCTTACCCTGACAAATCGTTGGTCCCTATAGGCGAAGGAATCAATATAGCTTTCCTTGAGAAGTAGGTTAGCCTGCAACCAAAACATATAATAGGCCTGTCATCAAGTAATTAAGTGTAATAGATAATTAGATTAGATATAGATAGTTATAATAATAAAATTAAGTGATCTTACCGGGTCGGTCTCGCATTGTACATTAGGGACGATATGGGAGCTCAAGTTTGAACATAGCGACTCCAAGTGCTGCCTCATAGCGGCTAAGAAATGTGTTGCAGCTTCAATCTGTGATTGGTCACAACTTATTCTACTTCTTCACAAAATAATTTACTTTTTTTTAAAAAAAAATATTTTTTGGTCCTAATGCTAAGAAAATCACCTGCCATTTGTTGCTCTTGTAAACCGGATACTTTTTAGCAGCAGTTTTGTCACATGATAGTCTACCATGAAGTGGCGCTAGTCTGGTCATCAATTCTTTGTGCCTAGGAAGTGCTGGCAAGGACGACATTTCCACCTGTATAGTATAACTCCATCATCAATTAATTACATCACAAACAAATTCAAATTACTTTTTCTTTACTTAAAACTCTTATTATAGTTATACCTACCTGATTTGTCTCCAAATCAACACGAACAAGGTTATTAGATGATTTCATCTTGTTATCACCTGGTTTATGCAGTATCCCCACCTGCACATGCACATGCACATCATCCACAAAATTTATAACCAACTAAATATCTCTTAAAACATTAGTATTTTAGATACTTACAACAAAAGGAACAGGGGCATCAAGGAAATCGAACATCTTCCCTGGAAGAACCTGTAAACAAAGACAAAACTTTTAACTTTGAAACATACGAATCAGGGGGGATTCATTGAATATGTATGACTCACAGGAAGGAAGAGGCTCTGCCATTCAAATGGAAGAATCATAGGAATAAGAGATAACACTGTGGCTGATAGGACACCCTACACATGTTACACTTAATAATTATGAAATGAAGGTCAACCAATTGCAAAACATGACATGTCATAATCATATTTAAAACCAAAAATGAATTTAGCAACTTTCAGTTTATTACCAGATTTGGGGATGTGATAATCACTTGTTTCTCCAACAGTACTGCTGAAAGCAATATTAGAACCTGAAATCGGTTTTATTATCATACTCTCATTACATAACCATAATTTCTCCAAATTTCTCCAATAAGATGCTTATATAATAACTATAATAACAAGTTAAGAACCCAGAGTGCAGAATAAGACTTACATTTTCAAGAGAAAGAGCTCTACAAAGTGTTATGGTTGTCCAGTTTGATAGTGACACGGCTTCCTCGATTGCAGCAAGCTTGAATTTGACCTAATAAAACATTACATGTTAGCAAGGGCATTTGCACCGACGAGGAATCTTAAGTGACTCTTGTTAGCCAGGGCATTCACGTCTTTTGCCAATGTACCTTATCGGGAATCTCTGACATATCGACAGTTTGATCTCCAAAAGCAAAAGCAGTTCTATAATATTCAATAGCGGGTAGATGCTCGAGTGGCCTGAAACATATTTTACCTCCATATGATGGAACCCTCAAAGCATGATAGTTGCAAACAGTCTGTAGCAAGTCATTTTTGTTTTCCTATCATAAACAAAACTAGTTTAAGTTATATTTACTCCATAAAACTAACTTATTATAAGCAAACAAAATCAACACACCTTAGCCCATTCCATGATCGTTTTATTAGTAGCATCTCTATCACTACAAAAATGTACCCCGCCTTCATCCTCTGATAAGACGCCTTTCATCAAACTAAATTCCAAATAACAAAACATATATATATATATATATATTAACCCAGAGTCAAATTCCACAAAAGTAGCAACAACTTTTTTTTTTTACCTGAACAAGGGCCCAACGCTTCCATGTCGTTCAAGTGTCCGGTTCATGGGAATAACACACGCATCAACATCTGCCTTTCTGACACTATCATGATCACCATGCATTTTTCCTATACACTCCCATCGTTTTTCCATGGCATCATTATTGGAATCATCAACATAAGTCATCTCCTTTCTTGCAACACTAGGAGACCCGGTTTGAAACCATGAAGGCGAATTTAGCGTATCATCTATAATGCCTGTAGTTATAGCAGAAAGTGTTATGGTGGTGTCGACTGGTATTGCAGCATCCATCCATGAGCGATCAGGGGTTGGATCTTCTTCTTGACCCGTAGTTTCAGTTTCATCCACTTGGTCTTCATTTGGTGGGGGTGCTGGAAGGGAACGATCAGGGCCCACTTCACTTACAAACTGTGTGATTCGATTTTGGCGCTCCTGTGCTACAATACTGCATCATAGTAAGTAGTTTCAGTTAATTATGGAGTGATCGAGTGGTGTTTTGATTGAAGCGAATGAAGGAATGGTGATAGACTAGCCTGTTTAACATCTCGTAGTGGAGTTGAAAGAAGGGGACTCTTGTTAAGAGACAATAACAGCGAGGTGCTGTGACCAAAAAACGACTGCCTCTTCCGGATTTTTTTGAAAGGGGGGTTGCAGCGCCGAGCATTCCTGGTGGTCTCTGAACGAATTCTTGTGTGTGTAGGCACACACCGTACAGAGTTGCATTGTCTGCCACCTGTAAATTTACGAATCTTACTAGTGTTAACAATCAATAATAATGATGCAATTGGAAATCGTTTTAAGATATGACAAATTACATAGAAAGGTAACCAATTTTGGTTTTAATTTCTCTTTCATATGCAAGGGACATCCAAGAAAAATTGGGTTTCTTAGATTTAAATTTGTAACTAGAGTAATTAGAAAAATAAACAAAAACAAACTTACTGGTTGAATCAGTTAACAACTTAACAAATGATACCTAGTGAAGTGAAACATTTTGTATAAGTAAAACATTTAACAAGCATAGAAAACAATTTAGGATAACTGATAGAAAATTATTTAACACGTATGGAAATAGTAGGTGAAGGTTATCAAGAAAAAACTCAGACACAAGTAATTGAATAAAAGTAATATACAAATCAGAGATCAGAATTAGATACAACTTGCCTTGAGTGAAAATATAAATGCAGAGTCATCTCTGGTCAAATGATCCTGTTCATGAAAAAACAATAAAGAAGTTAAAATTATTTTTTAGGACCTAAAGGCGAGCTAACGCATGTGGTCAATGCGAGTCAAATAAGACCGTAGTAGAAAATAATTTAAAAAAAAAAAGATTTTCCATGCCATCATACCTGCCCGTAAACGACTTGATTTAGCTCATTCAGTGATGGTGTCCTCTCCATCACACATGCCTATGAAAAAAGCACAAATAGCTATTTGCATGATTCGGACTATAGATAAATCGTTCTTTCTTTAATTTGTTTGGTATAACATCCTACTTTCATCGCCTTCTATTACAACAATGTACTTTGAAAAACAAAAAATCTACTCAATTATCGCATTGTAATGCATATTCAAACAAAATTTTGAATGCTATAATTGGGTAGATCTTGCAAAGTACAATACCTTAATAGCAAAAGAAACTGAAAGCACAATGTTGTAATAGAAAGAAATGAAAGTATATTGATATTTCTTGCATTTAGCCCAAAATAAAACCATCATATCTACTAATGAGGCCAAAATAACTATAATATTTGGATGGAAGAATACATTGCTCCTATGAACTATAGCAAAGCAACACATCACCTTCACACCGGTAGGAAAGCAAAAGGATGCTAAATCTCCTAAGCGCATGGATAGCCTTTTCCCTGGAGGGTACTTGAAAAGTATCTGGAGGTAAAAATACAAAATGAGTAGTGGTTATAGGCAAACTTACTTACAAATTACAATATGGCATTAAACATTTTTAGCTACAAAAAGATTAATTACCTGAGGTTCCATTGTGACACTTGGAGGTGATCGAAACTGCATAACTTTGAGATCCATTAGGTCTGTTTTGTCGGCTCTATCCTCCCATATCTTTCTATGAGCAAATGCATCCTCAACAGGCTCCAGATTTGCATTTGGATGGATACCCGCTATAAGAAAATGTTCAAAAAGCGAGGATGGATCTTGGTACTTTGTGGTGGCATCCTACATCATCATCATCATCATCATCATCTTCACATAAGTTGTATGATATGCATGTATATATAATATATATGAACCAATCAGAAGGAAAATATGTTAAAATGAATTAGGGGTTTACATATTACCGAGGATGTTGAGTGAAACTGATTCCATTGACGTTTCTGATTAGCTAAAATCTCTTGGTTGAAATCCTGGCCACCACCCCAGTTTAAAGCTTTTTGCATTTGATTCTTCAATCGTTGAAAACCATTGCTTTGATTTTGAGTATTTAATGACGTCACTATTTCGCTTCTACAACGTCTATGGTTGCCTACTGTCGTCATTCTTGGAATATTATGCTTCACGGATTACTCTATTTGGCATTTGCTACCTCACAAACATTATATTATTTGTCGATGTTGGAAACACTTTTGCATATTACCATCTCCTTTCCTTCCCTTCCATCTCACTAGCCTAGAAATATCTACCACGCTAATAATACTTAATCCTTGGAACAGATTCCAATCTTTCAACAATAAATTAAGACTATTTCTATTATATCAATCATTAATGACATGGAGATGTTGTATATCAATCACCAAATTCAACCAACTTAATGAAAAACTCTCTAACGATAATTCACATATAAATCAGGATGTTGATGTATAATCCTCTTTTGATCCTTGATTTATGCAAATACCACGACCTTAAACCCATCCAATAACGTGAATCATTAGAGACGTATTATCTCGTGTTGGGAAGGTTTCTTCCACAAATCACAATCCTGAATATGCATTCAAATAAAAGAGTCAAAAACAATATATACAATATACATTTAAAGCAAATCAATATCTCGATTCACCTAAAACTAAAAGATATAGGGAAAAGGTGGAAAAGAAACTGTAAGGTATGAAAACGCCAATGAATTCATATGAAACGACAACTTTTTATGAGAAAAGAAATGTAAAATCAAATGGATTAATCTTATGTACCTGTATAGACATGAACATGAACTGTGTTTGTGGAACTTCTTATTTGAAATTACTAGGGTTTTTTCGTTACGTTGAGAAATTTGGATTGATTAACATGCAAATGGATTGACGATGAACAAGAAATACGCTTGATAAAATTGGATGGTTGCGACAAAAATTGAACAAAGAATGTGTGAAGAACAAAATAGATCAAATTCTATATATGTACACACACGTACATATATATATATATATATATATATATATATATATATATATATATATATATATATATATATATATATATATATATATATATATATATATATATAATATATGTAACGATTTTCTTTTTAGAAATGCTTTTATTTGTAACAAAACTAGGTTTTAGTGTACTACACGCCACAAGTTTTAGTTCTTTTTTTTTGGTAAAAATAGGCTTGTTTTGAAAAGTATTTGTAGAAGTTGGTTAGTTTAAAAAATAGTTGTATAAATAGGTTGATTTTGAGAGATTACCTTTTTTTTTTTTTTTTTTAAATCTTTTTACCTCTGATTTTTCTATTTAAATGTTACACATTCGGCCCCTAGATATTATAGAATTAGCCGTTCAACTTTTATATTTAATTTTACTTAAATCTTTTACTATTAGACTATTTAACTTTTTACCCTTGTCACATATTATACATAAATTAATTTAGTCCAAAATATATGATGATGTGTTATTTTTAACAACTTACACCATTAAAATAGATTTCACAAATATCTTCAAATAAATATCAATATTGAATATATTAAAACGTTATGAAATTACAAGACCAATTAAAAACGATATGACAATACAACTTAAATATATTAGAATGTATTTGTAAGTGATATTTTTGTTGATATAGTATTATAAGCGTATTTATGTCACTTTCATGATTCCACTGCAAAGGCTGGTCATGATTCCACTGCAAATGCTAACTTATCATACAGATAATTGTCACTATTTATGAAAACTCAGGAAAAGTAAGTGAATGGATTGTCAAATCAATTCACTTTTTGTTATTATAAATTTCAACTCTTATACTCGCTTTTATTCACCTCATTTATTGTCTCACAAATTCAAACTTATGTTATTTTCTTCTTAATCCTGCTCATCATTCAATCATCTATAACCACGTACGTATTATTTAGCATTATGAATCTAGATCATCCATTTATGATTGTTTTATATTTGGGTGGTAATATTGAATGTGAGAATGGTATCGTAAATGGTGACCATTCAACTTTTAGTTCTTCAAATATCATTAGGCGTAAAATAGCATATGAAGAATTTAAAGATTTATGTTATGCTTATGTTGGAGTTGAAAAAATGACATATAAGTTGAATATTTCACTATGCTATCGGTTTGGTGGTCAATCCAATATTACATGGGTCATAAGTGATTAAAGTCTAGATGTAATGTATTATTTGGTTGAGAATGTTGAAAGTTATAGGGGTTAAGTTTTAATTGAAGTTGAACAAATAATGTCGCCTATAAATACTAGTTTGGTAAATATCCTTTGTAATTTTGAGCCCAATATGTCAAATGTATCATTTCCTTTGCCTAACTGTGATACATTTGATGGAGATAATGATGAAGCCAACTCATTATATAGTGAAGATACTGGTAGCGAGTCTAATGTTAGGGGTGATTCTGGTGATGGTGTGTGTAAAACTCCAGTTGTGAACTTTATGAGTAACGTTGGAGATATAAAAGACGATGATAACGTAGATTTGGAAGACCGCATTTCTATAGATGTTTGGAAGGAGTCAAAAAATAAAATAAGGTTAGGAATGCAATTTGAAAGTAAGTTGCAAGTACAAAAGGCAGTAAAACTTTGGTCCATCAAACAAAATAGGGAGTTCAAAGTGTATGATAGTAACCCTAAACAAAATAGAGAGTTCAAAGTGTATGATAGTAACCCTAACTTATGGGTAGCAAAGTGTAGGACTCTTGGAAATGAAGGAGAAAGCTATATTGGTGTGCATTATACACCATGTTGTGCATGGTATGTTTGTGCAATTAAGAAGAAATTTTTTCACATATGGAAGATTACACGTTGGGTGGATACACACAATTGTTTTGGTTTATGTATTGACAATAATAATAGAAGTCTAAATTCTGCAACTATTGCCTTACATATCCTCCATTCAATTAAACAAGATGTTGCTTATCCACTGAAACATATACAATCAGAAATTAAAAATACCCTAAATGTTGATATTACTTATGATAAGGCATGACATGGTAGGAGAAAAGCCATATAGGCTATTTATGGAACTTGGGAGAGTAATTTTGATGAGTTGCCCAAGTACATTGTAGCTTTGCATACTTTAAATCCTAATATGGTTGTGAAGTGGTTTAATTGTCCATAATATTAATAGCTGATCAAATGTAGCCACATTCAAATATGTTTTTTGGGCTTTTGGAACCGCTATTGATGTAGTTCGTCTATTTTGACCTGTTATTTCATTTGATGCCTGTAATTTGAAGGATTCATACAGAGGGAAAATGCTTGTTGATGTCACAAAAGATGCTAACAGGAGTATATTTCCTTTTTCATATGTTATCGTTGATGAAGAGACTTCACATAGCTGGGGTTGGTTCTTTTACCAACTCAAACATTTTGTTGTCCAAGACAGACAATTATGTGTTATTTCAGATAGACACAAAGGAATAATTAATGCAATGGAAAATATATAGGATTAGAAAGAGACATTTGCATACCATCGATACTGTCTTCGACACGTTAGAAGTAATTTCAGGCAAAAATACAAGAATGTGAGTCTTAAAAAACTTTGTTGGTTTATTGGCAGCATCACACAAGAAAGAAAGTACGTTACATATATGAAAGAAATAAAAAAAATCAATCTTAAAGCTTGGAACTTTTTAAAGGAAATTAGAAGAAGTCAACGGTGTTTTTTATTTGATGAAAATCGGCGACGGGGTATGTTGACAACAAATATCTCTAAGAATATGAACAATGCACTTCGAGGAGCAAGACAATTATCGATTAGGGCGTGTATTGGCCTTACTTTCAATAGAATTGTACATCTTTTTAGAAAGTACAATGATGTTGCAATGAATTGTAATACACCTTTGCCATCATGTATGTGGCGTCTATTTCAAAAACGAGAAACTCATGCACAAAGTCATATATTAACCAAGTTTGACTACAATGAATGTGTCTACAAAATTTTCACAAAGTTACAAATAAATGGCAAAGGTAGAAATGCTCAGACTGTCCATTATTATCAACAAGCATGTATATGTGGTAAGTGGCAAATGGAAAGATTTCCTTGTTCGCATAATATTGCAATTTGCAGTTATAGATGGAAAAACCCTCTTTCTATTGTAAATATTGTGCACACTACTGTGACGTATAGACAATAATATATGTCTTCTTTTATCCCACTTCCTTATGTTGATTATTGGTCTGAATCGGATTGGAAGATTAAAGCAAATGATTTAAAGCTTTTTTCATCGAGGCCGAAAGCATTCAAATTGATTTCATAATGAGATGGACATTCATCATCTTGGTGAACCTCAAAAATGTAGATTGTGCTACCAACCTGGTTATAATATTAGAAAAAGTTGTCCAAATTCTCAACCAAGATTCATTGTGATGTGAACTTTGTAACATTTTTAATTAGGCTCGTTAGTTGTTGTTTGATATTATTGTAATTTATGTTTAAGTTGTATTGTAATTTTGTTTTTAATTGGTCTTGTATTTTCGTAACGTTGTAATATATTCAATATTGGTAACTATTTGAAGATATTTGTAAGATCTATTTAATGGTGTGAGTTGCTAAAAATAATATTTAAGCTATAATCATATATTGTGGACTAAATTAATTTATGTATGATATATAACATGGGTAAAACTTAATTAATAGTGAAAGATATAAATAAAAATAAAGATAAAAGTTGAAGGGCTAAATGTGTAATATTTAGGGGTTAAATATGTAACATTTCAAAAAGAATGCAAAATCAGTCCGTTAAAGGTATATAAATGTAGGCCATCTACCAAAGGGCCAATGGCCTAGTGGTATGGATTGATCATCTCATATGAGAGGTCAGGGGTTCAAGTCTCGGTAGAGACATAGGTGGTTATTTAGAAGTATATTAGTTAGTTTCCCGTTTCAAAAAGAAAAATGTAAGCCATCTCTTAAAAACAACCTATTTCTACAACTCTTTTTCAAACTAACCTATTTCTACAAACTTACTTTAAAAAAAATAAAAATAAAAAAACTCCTACGAGTTCACTAAAAATAAAAACTTAATATAAAGTTAGAATGATAGAATCAGTTGGATTCCTGATAGACTAATATCATGATTTAATATTTAATTCTATGAGATTTGAAAAAAATGAAGAAAGAAATGGTTGTAGAGCATTTATTATGACATTTAATAGAATGATCTACCTTACATATATAAATCCTTAGTTAAATGTGAATTCTAAATTTAAGAAAATAAAAAACACAAGAAAATGATAAGTGGAAAAATATAATTTAAAAAATCCCAAAAAATGACATGCATCAAATTCAATGAGAACATGACATTTGACAAAAAATGATTTTCATTTATAATGTTAGCTTTTCTCTTTAGAAACGTTTTTATTTGTAATAAAACTAGGTGTGAGACCCGTGTATATTGTACTATATGAGTTTATTAAATGTAAAGAGTAAATTACACGAATGGTCCCTATGGTTTGGGGTAATTTGCGTGTTTGGTCCCTAACTTATTTTTTTAACTCGGAAGGTCCCTAATGTTTGTTTTTGTTATGCGCTTGGTCCCTGTCTCATCTAAAAAGACTATTTTGCCATTGATTTTTTAACTTATTTAAATAAACACACCCCAACCCCAACCCCCTCACATTACCCAACCTAAAACACCATTTTCCCTTATTTAAATAATAGTCTTTTTAGGTAAGACAGGGACCATGCGCGAAACAAAAGCAAAAAGTAGGGACCAAGCGCGTAACAAAAACAAACATTAGGGACCTTCCGAGTTAAAAAAATAAGTTAGGGACCAAGTGCGCGAATTACCCCAAACCATAGGGACCATTCGTGTAATTTACTCAAATGTAAAAGTTTAATATAAAGTTGGAATTATAAAATCAACTGGATGCCTAATACCATGATTTAAGATTTATTTCTAGGAGATTTAAAAATCAGGAGAAAGAAATGATTGTAGAGCATTTATTCTGAAATTTAATAGATTGATCTACCTTACATATATAATGTTGGATTAGGTGTCTAAGCCAATAACTGAATTAATATATATTTGAATTATTAACAAAGTCTTTTTGGGTTGCCCTCAAACCTAGTAATTGAAAAGACTAAATTGCAAATTTGGTCCCTATGGTTATCAAAAAAATGTGGATAGAGTCCAAAATCTTTTCAACTTGCACCATTGGTCCAAAATCGAATTATTTTTGTGGTCTTGGGCCCTAGAAAAGTTGAAATGACTTTTTTGCCCTTTTAATTTTATTTTTGAATTTCTTTACTCTTTTTTAATATTTAAAAAATGAAAAAGAAAAAAAAGTGGCCCACCCACACCAGATGTACCCTCATCTTTATCTTTCTCTCTCTCACTCTTTTTTTTTCTCTCTCTCTCCTTCTCTCTCTCTCTCTCTCTCTTTCTCTCTCTCTCTCTCTCTCTCTCTCACACACACACACACACACACTCTACATCCATCTTCCTTATCTATCCCGTTTTTCTGCCTTGTATCCCCGATTTGGAACATGATACCCCATCGAACTCCTTCACTTCATCACTTCTTCACCTAATCGGAAACCAAAACACACTAAAATCAGAACCAACAAGAAAGCCGAGATTTCAGCACCGACCCATTTCGTTGTCCCTAAGGGATGTACATGATGCAAATGAGGGAGGAGTTGGTGGTGTTTTCCAATGAGCATATAATAGAGGCAATCAATCGAAATGAATATGGATCAAATGGCGATTAACCAGATCCTGCAACTAGTAGGTATGTAGAGGCTGAAAATGAAGATTGTTTCTACTTTAGGACTTGCATCTTGATCAGTTCCAATGGTTGAGAAGTTGTTGACAAAAAACCAAAATTTTTCTATTTTGAATTTCTTGATTATGTTCATCAGAAGTGGGGCTTGCTTCAACTATTATCTCCGTTGAAGAAATCTCATTTTTACCTGATTAGGTTTGGTGTGGCATCTTCAATTTGGGGATTCTTGAGGAACCAATGCTCTTCAGTTGGTTGTTGGTGTTTGGGTAACCAACAACAGGAGAGTGGATGAGGCAGAGACAGGAACGAGTTGGGGGATGGGAATCAGTTTGTTTACTTCTTCCCCACTGTTCTGATACATCTCATAGTTTTTTGTGCTTCATATCTTAGATTTCGGTTTCTACCATTTTCCAGAGAGGATGGATAGCTTCGAAAAATGTTACCGATTGGTTTCTAGCACGGATGGTTTAAATTAACCTCCCACCACTCCATGATATTTTGGTGTAGTCATTGATGATATTAAATGTGCTGTAAAATGGATTTTGCAGATCTAAGAGAGAGAAAGAGAGAGAGAGAGAGAGAGAGAGAGAGATACAGGGGAGGGTGGGTTTTTTTGAGTTGTAGGTAGGTGTATCTACATGTGAAGTGTTTTTTATGTTTTGATATTTGATCATTGGTTGTGAAGAACATGATGAACATAGGTAAGTCTTGCAGGTTAATGTGCTTAACATAGAGAAAACAAAGGGATAAAGACAACAACAGCGATGGTGGGAAGGAAAAAGGAGAGAGAGAGAGAGAGAGAGAGAGTCAAAGAGATGAAGAATGTAAAAAAGAGAGCAGGGTTACAGGTGGTGTGGGTGGGCCACTTTATTTATTGTTTTTCTTTTTTTAAATGTTAAAAAATAGTAAAGAAATTCAAAAATAAAAGTAAAAGGGCAAAAAGTCATTTCAACTTTTCTAGGGGACCAAAACCACAAAAAGAATTTGATTTTGGACCAATGGTGCAAGCTGAAAAGATTTTGAACTCTATCCACAATTTTTTGATAACCATAGGAACCAAATTTGCAATTTAGTCAATTGAAAATGATGACTTTTAAAGAGAGAGACTGATTTATTAATTTATTATGTGATTAATAAATCAATTAGAAATTAAAATAAAATGAATTTTTTAATATGTTATGAAAATGATATATTAATTAGAAATTGTATTATTTAATTAATAATGAATCAAAAATTAATTAGAATTAATTTTGGGATTAATTGGATTAATTAAAAATGTAGGGATTGTTTGGCTATTTATTGAAAGTTGAAGCAGGAAGACTCTAGAACCCCATGGGATGGGGTTGACAAAAATTGGCTAGAGATAGCCTAGAATTTTCACATGAGGGGGCTTGGATTAGGTGATAAGGCAACTTGATTATTATATTAATTAATCTAGGCCTTATCCCAAAAATCCTAGCTTTTGTCCCAAGTTTCCTTCAGCTATATAAAGCGTCTTATAGCCTTCAAATTTCGGCTACCCATTCTTCTCTATAGATAGCCAAATTTTTACTCACCTCTCTCCTCTCTCTTCAAGTCTCCTAGCTACTAGGGTTGAGTGTGAACCATCAGAGACACGAGATTTCTGGTGCTCGCTTCCAGAAGGTTTGAAGAAGGTTTTAGATTTGTTTACAATTACAAATCAAGAGGTATGTAAACTTCCTTATGAATTCTGATTTCATTAGGGTTTTTGTAGCTTAATAGTTCATAGTATGTTGCATTTATGTGAATTTTGATTTCATGCGGCCCATTAATGACTTTTATCTTGGATCTTGGGCCCATTAGCAAAGGGTATACTTTTGGGTCACTATGGAAGGAATTAGACTTAGATGATTGGACTATTTAATTAAGTTGGGTATAATCTTACTTTAGGGTTAATCTTATCATTTTTCAACGTGTGGGTTCAGACTGTTAGGCGAGCAGCTTTCGTGTTCAACAAATTGAGATGAGTCTTCTCACTACACTTATGGGTCGAAGGCACCAAGGTCAGCCCATTAATTGTTATGAGATGATTAGTAATGGAGTATATAAATGTTGCTATTTGATCTATATGTGGATTTATGTGAAGACCATGGGAGGAGCCCATGGCACATGATAAGACCATGGTGGGAGCCCATGGCACATGATAAGACCATGGGGGAGCCCATGGCCCAGGGATACAAGACCATGGGGGTAGCTCATGGCATTCCAAATGAAGACCACGGAGGGAGTACATGGCAAACTTATATGTGTATATGTGTGCATGGTATTATGTGATTATATGATTCGTGTGTTTTGGGAACTCACTAATGCAACATCCTTTTATTAAATAAATAAATAGATAAAATTAATAAATAGTAGTCCTGAAATCCATAATATTTAGCGGGGTGTTGGTTTTAGGGAGCCAAATAATATAATTTGGATTTTCGGGGGTTAAAGTGTAATTCTGGGAGTTATTTTGTAAAGATTTTCAGAAGTCAGGGGGTGTTTGGTAAAATATTAGACTTGTTATGAAAGGATTTTTAGAGGCTAGGCTAAAAGGGTAATTTCCGGATTGTCTTTGCAAAGAATTTTGAAAGCTAAGGGTTGTTTGGTAAATTATGATACTTAAGTTGAAAAGAATTGACATAGAGGGGCTGAAGGTGTCAATATGGCCAAATGTTTGATATGGGACAGATGCATATAACCTGTCAACCCCGTCCCATAACCCTAACCCTAATGAGTCTTCCAGCTGCTACCCTCATTACTCTCGTTCCAGCCGGTCGTTGTCATCACCTCCTAGCCACCCGGTGTCGCCGATCGAAGCCAAACCGTCGATGCAACCGCCAACAACGACAAAGAGCCTCACGTGACGTCATATTAAAGGGTCGTCAGACCGTATAGCGTCGTTGCTGTCGTCGCGGATCAACTTTTCTCCTTCGTTTCGTCGGTGCTGCTTCGACTGCCCTTCGCCATCATCCTGTCCAGCAGCCGTCGACGTCCATGCCACCATCCAGCACCGATGTCACTCCAATTGCTGACGAGGATTACGAGCAGGCATCTCTCTCTGCTGCTGTTGTTGCTGTACTTGGTGGGTTTCGCACCACCTTCTCCTTTCTTCATTTCTCTTCTGATGGTTGCATTATCGTTGTCGTTCAGGAGGCTGCTCCATCCCGCCGATGCCTTCCGTCCGCCGCATGACACTGTGAAATGGTGGCTGAGTTCGTGGACTCGCGATATGGGTGCGTGTGTGTTGCTGTAACAGGGTAGATACGCAGGTGTGTACACAAGTCCTGAAGAACCAACATGGTGGCCAACCGTGGTGGCTGTCGCCGCCAACACCGTTGTTGCACGCCATTTCGTACCACTGCCATCACCGTACGCCACCAGGTGGGTGGTTATGTTCCTGTTTTGGGCAAAGATGTGTCGTGTGTATCGTTTGCTTGGCCGAACTTCATGAGAAAAGCCACCACCACCACCACCATGAGGTGGTGGCTGTCACCTCCAACCACTGCCTGTCGCCACAAGGGTGGCTGAGTGTGTGTGTGTGTGTGTGTGTGTTCTTTTGTATATTATGCTATACAATTGTACTTGGGCCGGAATAATTAAGGAAATCCGTCACCGCCGCTGTGAGGTGGTGGCTGCCGCCATGAGCCGCCGTTGACCGCCACTTCCCGAGGTGGTAGTGGGTGGTGCCCGAATTAATTAACACTAATAAACCTAAACTTTCAACCAATTAACTAATTGGCACGCGATTGGATTGGAAACCCTAATTTGGGATATGTTAGTTTTGGAAATTTCGGGACCCGCATTTTGCACCATTGAATTAGAATTAGGAATTAAGCCCGATCACATTGAATGTTTGGTCCAATAGATTGATGGACTTAATGGATTAAGTCCTTAATGGGTTAAGTAAGAACACTTAACCCTAGTAGTCATTTTATGTGAAAAACCCTAATTAGGGTTGGGTTCTCATTGGGCCATTTCTTGGACTAAGTTACTGTGGGCCTTCATGGGCCAACTGGGAACAGATTTATGGACTAAGGAAATTATTGGGCCTTAGGATAAGGCCCATTGGAAAGGCTTGGGCCCAATTTGGAAAATTGGGCCATATGTGAGCTATAATTGGGCCTTGATGATTATGAGATATTAGACCATTAGAATGCCAAGTGTTTGGACTAGAATAAATGGTTGGGCCTTAAGTTAAGACCATGTAGAGGTCTAGGCCCAATTTGGAAAATTGGGCCATATGTTGGGCTTTGGCCCATTGTTTGACTTTTGGACCTTTGGAGTGTGAGCTTGGGCCTTGGGCTTGAATCAAGCTAGGTTGGGGGTAAAGTAGTCTTTTACCCCAAGCATGGGCTTATGGTTATGTATTGGAACCCAATTATTAATTGGGTGTTGTTTTGATGTTGACAATTCGGGAATCTGTTATCCAACAATTAGGGTTTTATCCGCGGGACTTCAGCAATGTGAGGTGAGTTGTCCTCACTATACTTAGGGGTCGAAGGCACCAAGATTGGCCCATTGGATCTGATATCCTAGTAGTTGTTGATCTACTGAGTATGATTTAGTTATGCATGCTAGTTTGCTACGCTATTCTGGTAGGTCTGTAGGACTACCTGTAATACTGTCTGATTATCTGTATGCACATTTAGTTTTTACATGTCGACATGTTACGTTACGTTGTGTGGGTAGGGTTGAGGTTGTACTGATCCGTGCGGTAACCAACAAATCCTAGAGTATGCCAGATATGAGCCAAGGGCCAGGGAGAGCATGTCAGACTCATATTGAGGACTCCTAAGCATTCCAAATACGAGCTGAGGGCCATGGGAGCATGCCAGACTCACACTGAGGGTTGATGATTTAGATTCCATTCTTAGGACTGAAGAGGAAAGCCGGTCATAAGTTGTGGGCTCGGGAGCAAGCCATGTGTGAGTTGTGGGCCTAAAAGGTAAGCCAAACTCATATTGTGGCCTCGGGGGTAATCCAGTCTGCGAAGCTGTGGACCCATTACATGTTGTAATTATGTTTGCTATTTGTTATGTATCAGTATTTTGGGGGAAATCAATAAGCTTCGGGCTTACAATTTTGGATTTTGTTTCAGGTACTTCGGATGATCGCGGGAAGGCGAAAGGCATGATCGTGCACCTCCTCACATTTTATGATTTTGATTTTTGGGATACTCTGATATGAAACTATTTTGGAAACATTGTGTAATATATAATGATTTTTGGATGTTTGAAAAAGTTTAAAATTTTTGTGAAATTTATAATTGTTACAACTAAGCTTGTGCTTACAGTTTTATTGAATGTTTCAGGTGCTTCTATTGATAAGGGCAAGGGCCCGGCGTGTTGGCACGACATGCATTCTCCAGTGTTTTCACATTTAGTTTTCGTACTCTGAATTTTAAAAAATATGGCTATGTAATGAGATTTTTGGACACCTTGTGGTTGATATTTATGGAATTAAAAGTTAAAAAACTTTCTATAAAAATTTGGGTTGTTACACCACAAAGCCCATTTCCAAGCTAACCCACAACCGCAACGAGCTCGAAAACCCTGCAAAATACCTCCTGTAAAATAGAAAGTACCCGACATGATCCATGATAAATAAAATAAAGAATATACAATGCAATACTAATAAAAGGGCTAAAATATCTAAAATAAACTATAAAAAAGAAGAAAATAAAATAAACTATCACGGGGCGTACGAGGGGGTAAATGAAAACCCTAATTTTTGATGTTGTTGTAACGCCCCGATTCTCGAATACCAATTTATGGTTATAATTCTCATGAATTCAAGATCTACTCGATGAGTTGGTTGCCTGACTTGTCGAGTAGCAGCGGGTTTGGGCCACGTGTTTAAGTGATCAACTTGCCGAGTCGGAACAGTGACTCGACTAGTTGGAGCTGGAGGGTGAAACCCTAATTTTCGGGGTTTGACACCCTATTTAAGGGATCATTAGCCTCCCTTAGTCCCTTTGCAGCCTCTTGAGAGTCCAGAAACCCTAATTCGTGTGTGCGCTCCATATTAGTGAAAACTTCAAGCTTGGAAAGAGGACCGTGTTGCAAGAAGCTTGAAGATCAAGAAGTTGGAGGAAAGAACGTTTGTGGATTTGAAGTCTACCTTAGTTTATCATCATTTGAAGGTAACAAGTTGTTACATTGACACCGTTCTAGCTAGATCTTTCTATGTTCATGATTTGGGGCCATTTTAGCATGTTGGAGATTCATTTCGGGTGTTGGGCCATGATCTGAGGTTGCAACCTAAAATCTAGTCTCATTTTGGTCCATGTAGTTGTAAAGTTTCAGCCTTTAGCATGTTAGTTCACTTCTCTTGCCTAGAATATCTTCTTTAGCTTGATTTGAGCTATTATCACCTTGCATGCACGTAAAGATTGCAACTTTACGTGATAAACATGCCTTGGGAGGCTGGATCTGCAATATGAAACCTTAAAATGGCTTAATAAACATCTGTATGGATATGGATTGAAGGGATTCGGTGAGTTGCATGGTCAACTCGGCGAGTCCGATGAAGATTGTCGTAGACTCGGCAGGTCAGTAGAGTAACTCGGCGAGTCCGATGAAGACTATCGTAGACTCGGCAGGTCAGTTGAGTGACTCGGCGAGTCGGATGAAGATTGTCTTGGGCTCTGCGTGTCAGTCTAGTGACTCGGCGAGTTGACAAGTTATGAAAGGAACTCAACAAGTAGCTAAGGGTACTCGACGAGTTGAGGTCAACATGGACTGTTGACCTTGGCAGTTGACTTCTGAGAGTATTTTGGTAAATTGGGTATTTATAGCAAAGGACATTGGTAAATATAGGTGTTGGAGTTGGAACTACATTTGGAGGAGTTTGACACTACCTTTCGAGCTACTTACGAGGTGAGTTGTGTGACATCCCCAAAATCACGGCCAGAAAAGACCAGTTTCATTTATGTTTTTAAAATAATTTCAGAGTAAATCCATTGATTTAAAAGAGTTGCGGAATTTGTCCCCAAAATAATACATGATAAAATAAAGTTTACCAAAGCATTTCGTAACGAAATGTATTTTCATTAGATAATCAAAACTCGGGATGTTATGTTCCGATACAGACACAAAAGCATAAACGGCATATTATAAGCCTTACAACAGTTATATACAACTACAGGCCTATAAACAAAACAATTTGATGATTCATCCATCTTATGCCCTCGCGCCACTACTTGTAATGCAAATAAGACTGAGTGGGTCAGGCTTGGGAGCCTGGTGAGCATATTGGGTTTTCAAAACACAATAAATAATTATATTTAATTTCACCAACCAACAATAACCCGATTACTCATTCCCGTTATCCTTACTTTACGTCCCTAAAACAACATCTATTACCAGGGACCTAATCTAGGATTTTCATCGGGACGGACATGACTGCAAAGGGGTTTCCTTGACAATAGATGTCATAAAGGCAACCATGAGGGGGATAAAGTACACCGGTGAACACATCGTTCACAACACCTACAGGTTATGAACCTGCAAGCGTTCCACTGGACTGTCTAGAAAGAGTCCGTGGTCGTCATCCATACTCCGCTAGATGACTAGATCAATAACAACATCGAGGTCTCTCATCAATTTATCACACATCAAACTATCTACCCAAGTTCTACCCAACATTTTTGTGTGTGTGTGTGTGTATATATATATATATATATATATATATATATATATATATATACAACATAAAACATGTATAAAACATTCAATCAATACTCATTTCAAATAACACATAACATATAAACACACATCACGTATTTTATAGAGAATACTTCGTATTTATGTGATAGAAGAAAAGGAATATACACTCACTTGATCAGAAGATGATCGGGCAACACTACGACTCTAAGAGTAGTATTTCTTCGGTGAAACTGGAAGATCTTCACACACCGGGCTCTTGCAAGCAGAGCTTCGACTTGGAAACTCTTTTATTCTCGGGATGGAAAAGGTAATGAACCGGTGGAGTAAACGATGGATCGGGGACCGAATACTGCTCTCGGGAGATACTCCGGAATTAAACATCCCAGAGGCAATGTTATGCCAAAAAGAATACCTCGTGACACCCTCCGCATGTCCTCTAGCAGCCCCACTCAAAAACATGCCAAACTCGGGAGTCATAGCCTCCTGTCTATCATACATTCCTACTCTCCAAGCAAACTCAATCAGGCTGCATTCCCGGTACTCACCCCCCAATCAAAATACCAACGCTTGTGGCCAATGTGGATCTTGGACCGTTTCCTGAAATGTCACCGTTGCGAAAAACTCGACACAAAATTCCTTGTAGACGCGCTCTTGCACCCGGAACAGATTTTGCCAACCAGAACAGGTGAACGAATACCCATCTCCAATGAATATCTTTGTCAAGAACGGGCCCGCCCGGTCTACGAGCCCTACTTCCCTCAATCTTTTCCAATTGACTGTTGGAGCAACTGCAATTTCCCTGTTGTAAAGCCACCCCAATCTGTTGTTCCAACGGGTCAAAACATCACGGGCTGTTGTCGCGGGAAAATTGTAAAACAGGTGCAAACCCGCAACCCCAGCTGGAACCTCTCTTCTTGGAGCCATTCCTGCAAAAACACGGAAAAGAAACAGCCAAAACAAATATCCACAAATTAAACATAGAGGAATATGAATTCTGTTCAACCCCAGAATTCACGTCGTGAATCATGTAAGATTCACGTCGTGAATTCGCAACCACAGAAGGCAGAATCGTATCCATCGGGGAGAAATCCAGTTAAAATACCTTTGGGTTTTACTCCTAAACTACTTCCAAACACTTAGCATGAACATTCAAAGGTTATTACAAACTTTAAAGAATTAATTTCGTCATTTAACAAACCCTAACCCTAAGTTCCTCTACTAGAGCAAAAATTAAACTTAATAATCAATAATTAGTACCTTTGTTGGAAGTATTACTTAAGCACAAGGGTGATTAGTAGAATTGTCAGCTAAAATCGCAGCAATGGGGACCAAGGGGGACCAATTTCTGTTTCCACTTCGTGAACAATAAACAAATGAAAGGGTTTACTGGTTTCCAGGGACTTATCATGTGGTCCCGTACTTTTAAACATTCACGTCGTGAATTCTATACGATTCACGTCGTGAATAGTGTCTGGGCTTAAATTTGGGCCATGTACTCACGGACTGATCTTGGGCTTGCTAGTCTAATGGGTTAAGCCGTATCATGGATTATGTGTCCGGTTCATTCACAATTCACGTCGTGAACGACTAACTATTCACGTCGTGAATAAAGTCTGAAAAAAAAAATCAATTGTGACTAAGTTCTCAATTATTACTACTTCCATTTTAAGGTCCCTACATTTTGTTCTAATAGAGTTGGATGACTTGATCTAAGTTTTTTTAAAACTAAAATGCAAAAAGAAAGAAAAAAATTTCAAACCAAATTCGGGTTGCCTCCCGAGAAGCGCTTCTTTTTCTTGGAGTCTTGAGCTGGACTCCATGCCTCCTACGTTGAGTCTTCGGAAGAGTCCTCCACCAAGATCTTTTGTTCCTTGAACCGCCTCTTGTAAGCTTGAACTCGCCTTTTATATGCCTTCTTTGAATTCTCTTTTTTAGCTTTTCCCTCTTCTTCAAGCTTGCGTTTTGTGCCCTTGGGTTCCTCCTTGCACTTTATGTCATTCTCCTCCTCTTTCACCACCGGCCTTGTTACTCTGGAAGTGACCTACTCTTCCTCACTTGTTATTTCCTCATCCTCTTTGCTTACCCAAGAAGGCGGGCTCTTGTAAGCTATGACTTCAATCAAATATGGAACAGATGCTCTAGGTTTTGTTCTTTTGACTTGATGAACTGCCTTGATCTCTTCTTCCATAAGCTTTTCCAGTTCTTCTAGTTCATTCTCTTCATTAATTGTGAACACCTCTTCTTTATCTTCTTGAAAGTCATCTTTTATCCCAAAGACTTCTTGTTCATCTCCAACCCTCAAAGTTAGCTTAGACTCGCGGATATCAACAAGGGCTCCAGCAGTGTTAAGCAATGGCCGACCAAGGATAATTGGAACATCGTGATCTTCTTTCATGTCCAAGACTACAAAGTCTATTGGAAAAACAAATTTTCCAATTTTCACCAAAATATCCTCCACGATGCCACAGGGTTGTGTCACCGAACGATTCGCCATGTGAATCTTCATTTTTGTAGCCTTCATTTTCTGAATCACCAATTTTTGATAAAATGAAAAAGGCATCAGATTAATGCTAGCCCCAGAATTGGCTAAAGCATTAACCTTCATTTTATTCCCAAACTCACATGGAAGAGTGAGGCGTCCAGGATCCCCCATCTTTTCTGGTGTTTCTCCCAACACAACTTTTGAAGTTTGTTCACTTAGAATCACTGTAGACTGCTTCTTGAATTGCCTTCGAGTGTCTATCAAGTCTTGCAGTAATTTCTGGTTCTCGGGAGCTTTAGATAAGGACTCGACAAAGGGGATATTAATCGGGATCCCCTTCACATGCTTGACAAACTCTCTATGCTCTCTCTCAAGTGGACTAAGGGTAGCTTGGGAAGGAAAAGGCAAATGCGGCTGATAAACCAAACTAACTGCAGAAATTTTCTATTCTTGATGGGCCCACGCGTGAACTTATAAGGTTCACGTCGTGAATTGTGGAACTCAGCAGCTTCATGATTTTCGAGCTTGATCTTCTTCATCTTTTGATCGAGCTTCCGTGGTTCTTCTTCTAATGCTTCCAGGAACTCCGAGATGGCTTCTTCTTCGGTGTCTATGGCCATTACATGAGATTGGTTCTTTACTTCGGTATTCTTCGGGGATAACTTCTCATGAACTAGAGTGGCTATTTGACCAAATTGTACTTCAAAGTTATGGATGGAGGCTTGCTGATTGTTTATCAAAGTTTGTTGTTCCAGAATAGCAGAATCAGTGGCATCGTGTCGCTTTTCCGATGCTTCCATAAACTTCATTAAAGTGGTCTCTAGGTCGGGTTTCTTCTCGGCTGGTGGCTGCTCCTTTTGATAGAGGCCTCGACCTGTCTGCCTATACTTCTCTTCTTTTTGCTTCTTATACTCCTCATATGGCAGCCACTCCTACTTCGGTTTCCTCCAGTCCTCATCAAATTTATCCCCACTAGAGTAGCATACTTGAACCTTTCTGTTCCCATAATCATCTACATTGCAGTCCTTTGTCAAGTGTGGACCATTGTATCTCTCGCAACCTACTCTTATGGCATGTATCGACTGGTCCATCTGTGTTATCCTGCGGTCCATATTATTTAACATGGCCATGACCGCTGCTATTTCTTCAGTTTGGGACCCTCCTTCGCCTTTGATTCCTTCTTGCCTCGGGTTGTGGTATTCGCGAGAATGCTTCGCGAATTCTTCAATTAGCTCCTTGACCTCCCTTGGATTTTTCTTTGTCAAAGGTCCTTGAGAATCAAGGAGTTGTCTTGTCATCACGTTGACCCCATCATAAAAGATTGACATCTCTTGCTGCACATTTAGATCATGTTGAGGGCAATTTCTGAGTAAGCCCTTGTACCGCTCCCATGCTTCATATAGGGACTCCCCTGGCTGTTGCTCAAAGTTGGCTATTGCCTTCTTGAGTTTGGCTATCTTGGATGGCGGGCAAAACTGGTCCAGGAATTTCTCACGCATTTGAGCCCAAGTGGTGATTTTACAAGATCAGATGAACTTAAATTCAAATTCAATATTTAAAAACACACACTCTTGTTTAGTTCGAATCCACTTCTCCCTTATGACTAGCTAATGATTACGGATTATTAAGCTGGTTTTTAGTTGTATTAGTAATTTAGTTCTATCTTACCAATAATTAACTAATTCATGTCAAACTATGTATGTTCACACATAATTAAACACAGAACTAATTATGAATGTAAATATGCTATGTAAGATTTGTTGTATAAACGCAATTATGGTCACAGTACACGTTCTCTAGCACATCTAAGCTTATTTATTCTAATTACTAACTAAGATTGGTCAATCCTAGCTCTAACAATTCAATGTTCACTAAATCATTAGGTAAACAGGTCCATGCAGTTTAATGGTCACTAAGCTACACAGAACATGCAATCAAGCAATTAGATAAACAAATAATAACATACTAGGTTAAACAAATCAAACACAAGCAATTTTTACCAACTAAACTTAATCCATAAGTATATAACTATTCATAAGTTCAAAGCTTCATCTAGCTAAACAAGAGTAGCTAGATTCAGCTGCTCATCATAGCAACTAAATCAAAACAGCTAAAACTAATGAAAGACATGTTCTAATATAAACCTTTACTTCTTTTGGTGTTGAAAAATCTCTTCCAGAACCTTTCTTTCGTTCTAAATCGTCTTCTGGAATTCCTTTCTTCTGCCAAAAGCTTCTTCTATTCGTAATTGTCAAGGATTTATATAGTTGCTGATATCCATAAATTCACGTCGTGAATAGTAAGCAATTCACGTCGTGAGTTGTAGATAACCGTGCCCGTCAAGGATTCCTTCACCCACATACATATCTTCTAGAACCAACGATTCACGTCGTGAATCCTTTAAGTCTCACGTCGTGAAAAGGAAGTTAAATTAAAGAAAAAGGAAAGTTTCATTTAACTTACACCCAGCGTAAGGTTACTTACGCCAAGCGTAATAAACCCTGGATCGCGGATGAACATTTCAGGGGGTTGAGGTTACGCCTCGCGTAACCTTGTGTTACGCCCCGCGTAATACGACGACCAGGTATATCTCTTGACCCTTTGACTTTTTTGTTATTCTTTTCACAACTCCTCTCTTCGCATACGTTGTGACCGACAAAACTCTCTCCAAGATCTCCGATTCTTCTTCTTTTCTTGTACAATTCGACACTAAGGTATGTTATTCGGAAGCCATATCACGTTAATTTGTGTTTAAATTAGTGGCATTAGCTGCATTTAGCCCTTGTTCGAATTCTAGGGTTTATGGGGTTCTTGATTTAGGGCCGATTTCGCACATGCATGTGTTGATTAGGGCTTGAATGGACCGATTTCGGTTAATAAACTAAACCCTAGGACTTAATTTGGTCTTAATACCGTCCCACACCCATCGATGGAAGCCTGGGGACGTACGCCATGCGTATGTCCTGAAAAAAACTCCGATTAACTACCCTATGAAGTTTCTTTGTTAATTTTTGCCAATCTTGAATGGATAAGGAACGAACAGGAGAGTGGTTTATTATTTGGGAGGTCCTGTTTTTTTTACTGTGTAGGACCACGCCATCCTTATGCTCGATATGCCCATTTGTTTCCCTTGCTGGTTTTTTTTGCCTGTAGGATTGCGTAATTTAAAAAATGTTTGATTTGGGAACAAGCAAACGGACCAGGACACAGAATCGCAAGCCTGGACGTACGCCCAACGTACGCTGGATGTACGCCCAGCGTACAAACCCTTTCCAGCACCATTTCTTTGTTTTAAAAAAAAATTGTTAATTCTGTGAAATTTTGTTGGGCTTTTTGTTTTTGTGTGCAGATTATGGCCCGAAGGACGCAAAGGACCAACCCACCCGAGGATGTGACCGATCATCGTTTTTTACAATTTCCGCAAACGCTGAACGATGCAACCCGGGCACGTTATGTTAACAACTTGAGCTTGCTTCTCACCAAAGAGATTGATATAGCACCATCATTCGATTGGGAATTGGCTACCAGGACTGGACTAGCTGCATTGATCCAGGAATTTTTGCAATTCACACACCCGGACGCGAGTGGTGTGGATTTGTTCGTGTGTCAGGGATGGGCACGTTTGTTCAGGATCCAGGAGCCTATTTATCGGGAGTTTTTGCTGGAGTTCTACGCTACAGTTTCCTATGATCCTAGGAAGGCACTCGATGACAGGACAACCTTTGCTTTCAGACTGGGAGGAGTGAGCCGGGAATGCAGCGTGATAGAGCTTGCGATTCGGGTGGGTATTTACACAGCCGATGAGACGAGGAATGTCCACTTCCCGGCATTCCTTGCTGATTGTCTCACGGACCGGCCAGAAGACTATAACGAGAACACTTTTTGGGCCGAGATTACGGGAGGAGTTTATACACCATCTACCACACGATGGGGGATGATTCGGTCTACTACGTACCGAATGTTGCACCGGTTGATTTCTATGTCTCTCACGCATCACAAGAATAGTGAGAGAGTGCCTTCGACGGACTTGTATTTCCTATGGGCACTGGTTACTCCAGGGAGGCACCTGAACCTTCCAGTTGCGTTAGCTGCATATTTAGGACGGAGGGCCAGGGGACTTCGGGGGGATACCCCGATATGCGGAGTGCATTTTGTCACGCGGTTAGCTCGATCATATCAGTTGCTGACGCGTGAGATCACGAGATCGATGGTGTTTCACGACATGAGGTCGATGAGTCTTCAGCTGTTAGAGTCGATGCGTGTATTAGAGCGAGGTGGAGATGGTGTCTTGAGAGTTCGGGCAGATGATGTGGCGGATGAGGAGGGTGCCGCCGAGCCACAGCCGAGACGGGTCCAGCGGCGTAGACCTGTTCCTCGGGGAGCGCAGCAGGGACCTGAGCCGGAGATTGATATGCGCTACCTAGCTCAGGGCATTGATCGTCTTAGTGAGTATGTTGCACATGTGGACAGGCAACAGCGGTGGTATGGGGATGCGTTGAACGCATTCTTTGCCCACCAGGGGTTTCAGTACTCGGTTCCCTACCCACCACCATTCCAGCCACGACATGATGGGGCCGGTACTTCTGGGACACAGCCACATGATGATGGAGATGATGAGTGATCCTTTTTATTTTGTTTATTTTTATTTTGTGTTATTTTTAGTTTAGTTTTTTTTAGTATTTAGTATTTGGTATGTAATTAAACTTGGATTTAGTTTGTTTTACTTTTGTTTTCCATGTTGATGCTCTTTGGTTGTTTAGATTTCTGCAGAATTTTCGCCCTTAGAAAGGTGACAGTAAGTTCAGCAGCTAGGTCCGACTGTTGCTAGAGAGAGCGGTTTGAGAGTTGAAGATTATAGTCAAGACCCACAATTTGTCATAAGTGTGGGGTGCATATTTATTTCGTGAGCGATCGTTTTGAAGATTGGCATTTTTACGATGTTTTGACTCTTATGATATGGATGAGCAGTTCCCACACCATAGAGTTTTATTTTGACGCGAGGAAGACGTATCATCCCGGCTGCCATGACATGGTTGACATTTTCATATGTTGTGGGGGATTTTTCATCGTGAGAAGAGGATGTCATTCTTGACAAGACGACGTGGTCGACAATTTCCCACGTCATGGCTATTACACATTGCATTTGTTTGCAATCTTTTGCACCACATTTTTGAAGATGGCGGTCTTGATTTTATTTTTCGGCAAATTCAGAAGCAGCAGTTCCACTTTTCAGTCTTTCAGTAATATTTGGAGCAACTTGTAGCAGCCCCATTCGATCTCGCCACAACTAACCAGGGGAGTCTGTTCCTTTTTTTTTATGTTCTTAATTCGTTTTAGCATACAATGAGGGCATTGTATGAAATAAGTGTAGGGGTAGGGGGTCGGTAAAAGTAAATTAAAATTATAAGAAAAAATAAAATAATAGTTAGGAAATTGCTAGATTTAGGAAATTTAAAATTAAAAAAAAAAACTTGAAATAATAGTTTAATTTAGAAAAATCTAGTGATAATTTAAATTTTGCTAATATTGTATGTGATGATCCAATGAGAACTCAAATGTTTAGTTGAGCCAATATACGTTATAGTGCATTTGTGGCTTCCCTTATTTTAGTGAAATCATGGAACAAAAACATAACCCCGCTTGGTTTGAGGGATGCAATATGTTTAGCAGCCTAAACCTGAAATGTATCCAGGAAAATTATTATCATTAGCTAATAAAGGTTGAGGTTGAGTGCCTCTGCTTAAGCATGTAGGTTTTGAGTGAAAAAAAGGGAGGTACATGTAATATAAAAAAAAAGAATTACGAAAAAAGTTTGAAGAATTTTGGAGCAAATAAAGTGAAGATCAAAAGATCAAAATTCCAAGAAATCCAAAAAGTTGAAGATACCAGAAATCAAATAAATAAAGGTGGTGAATTCAAAGAGATCAAAGATCAAATGTCAAAGAATTGAAGAATTCCAAAAGAGCTCCATAGTGGTATCGAAAAGTTGTAATTCTAGATTATGTATGCTTAGGTTGCTCAACTAAAAATACCTTGAGGTTAGGAGGTTTTCTACGGATGGATTCGGAGGGTTGCATAAAATGAGCATTGTTCGGAAAAAGTGGGCGAGTGTTTATGAAGATTGTGAGTATTTAAAATATGGGGGGGTACTTTAGGAAAATTTTAGACATAAAAGCATGCGTTGAGGTCTTGGCATAATGGCTGAGTTTTAAATGGATTGTTTAGTGCGATATTGGTAAAATAAAAGTAAATTTGCTTGAGGGCAAGCAAAGGCTAAGTGTGGGGTATTATGATATGTGTATTTATATATATATTTTTATGCACTTTATCTTAATATTTTGGCCTTATTTATTCTCTTTTAGAACTAAAAAGTACTTATAATGCTTTGAATTATGTTTTGCAGCTATTCGTTGGCGATAAAGCACAAAAGAAAAGACTGAAGCAGAAACCGGACTTAGAAGCTAAAAGAAATTAAAATACTAGATTAGACGGTTACGCCCCGTGTAGCACACCTGTACGCGCCGCGTAACGACCAAGGTGACGTACGCCCCGCGTAACTTAAGGGTACGCGCCGCGTACTGGTTGGCCTCAGATATGTTCAATCGCGTAGTGATCCTTAGTACGCTCCGTGTAATCCGACTTACGCCCAGCGTACGTAAGTCGGCTACAAAGGTTATAAAAGTCGATTTTCAGCTAACCAGGAGGGGGGATTCGACTTACAACTTAGTTTAGTCGATATTTAACTTCTGTTAAGCCGTTTTGAGGGTTTAGAAGGTGGCCGGAAGGCCGTTAAGCTAACGGGAGCGGAGATCGGAAGGGTTCGAGAGCGGATACATGTCGGTAATCATATGGATTGTTAACGTGACCATGTTTAGCATTCCATTGTGGTACTTTTTTGTATTTAGTTTCTGATTTAGGTGTAAAAACCTTTTACTTTGTGTTTATGATTGAATGAAGCTTTGATTATTAGACTAATTGCTATATCGAATTATTTGTTTTTGTTTAATTTATCTTGCCAAGCTTGTTAGAAGATCCTTACGTATTAATGATAATTATTTGCTGTTAATTATTAAGTAAATTGAGTTGTATGAACATCTGCTTGATTGCTTGTTGCTTATGATTTTGATGACCATCGAGATTATAAGTCTAAGAATAACGAATGTGAAACTAGGATTAACTTGGGAATAAGTAAGTTAATGTGTGAGCCTTGTTTGATGACCATCAACAAGAGGTTAAATTGAATTAGTAATTTGATTAACTATATTTACAAGTCTTGCTTAATACGAACTGAACACTAGGAAGCATGTTAGTTTAATCAACTGATCACTGTTTGAATTGACTTGTTTGCTAAAGGATTAGTTGTAGTGAACGCGAATCTAATCATTTTAGGAATCGATGAACATAAATAAATGAATTTATGTATGCAATTGTCTATGTTTTTAAGGTGTAATTTATCTAAATCAAAGTACCTGAAGAGATTTATTTTCCTGTTAGTTTATCGAAAGTTGTTAATTAATTGTTAGTTTGAGACTTATTAAACCATTTTCTTTATTATTTTCGTGTGACCTGTAACCTATAATCAAATATATTAAATTAATCCACCGTTCCCTGTGATCGACACCCGACTTACCTAAGCTATACTGTAATCTGACTAGGTACACTGCCTATAAGTGCATAGTTAGTCTAAGTTTGTTAGGTTATAAATATTAAGTTTGTTAGGTTAGTCTAAGTGTAATCTGACTAGGTACACCACTTGAATAACCTTGTAGTATAGTGGTAAGTATTCCCGCCTGTCACGCGGGTGACCCGGGTTCGTTCCCCGGCAACGGCGCCAAAAACTTGATGTGCACAAAAGTACTCACTAATTTTAATATTTATAACCTAACAAACTTAACTAACTATGCACTTATAGGCAGTGTACCTAGTCAGATTACAGTATAGCTTGGGTAAGTCGGGTGTCGATCACAGGGAACGGTGTTACTAATTAATTTACTTACTATTAAATTAACCTAATTTTTAACAAGTTTAAAAGGGGTTTTATCTGATTTTACAAGATCAGATGAACTTAAATTCAAATTCAATATTTAAAAACACACACTCTTGTTTAGTTCGAATCCACTTCTCCCTTATGACTAGCTAATGATTACGGATTATTAAGCTGGTTTTTAGTTGTATTAGTAATTCAGTTCTATCTTACCAATAATTAACTAATTCATGTCAAACTATGTATGTTCACACATAATTAAGCACAGAACTAATTATGAATGTAAATATGCTATGTAAGATTTGTTGTATAAACGCAATTATGGTCACAGTACACGTTCTCTAGCACAGCTAAGCTTATTTATTCTAATTACTAACTAAGATTGGTCAATCCTAGCTCTAACAATTCAATGTTCACTAAATCATTAGGTAAACAGGTTCATGCAGTTTAATGGTCACTAAGCTACACAGAACATGCAATCAAGCAATTAGATAAACAAATAATCACATACTAGGTTAAACAAATCAAACACAAGAAATTTTTACCAACTAAACTTAATCCATAAGTATATAACTATTCATAAGTTCAAAGCTTCATCTAGCTAAACAAGAGTAGCTAGATTCAGCTGCTCATCATAGCAACTAAATCAAAACAGCTAAAACTAATGAAAGACATGTTCTAATATAAACCTTTACTTCTTTTGGTGTTGAAAAATCTCTTCCAGAACCTTTCTTTCGTTCTAAATCGTCTTCTGGAATTCCTTTCTTCTGCCAAAAGCTTCTTCTATTCGTAATTGTCAAGGATTTATATAGTTGCTGATATCCATAAATTCACGTCGTGAATAGTAAGCAATTCACGTCGTGAGTTGTAGATAACCGTGCCCGTCAAGGATTCCTTCACCCGCATACATATCTTCTAGAACCAACGATTCACGTCGTGAATCCTTTAAGTCTCACGTCGTGAATAACCTTTTTCCAGATTTACTTCACTTTTACTCTTTTAATTCCCAAAGTTTCTTTCTTTAACACTTTCAGTCCCCTTTTCTTCAAAATGTATTCTTTTTTACTGTAAATAACATTTAAGCTCATAAGTACCATTATTCTAAACAAATTACCAACTTTTTAATAAAAATGTACTTAAATATTGCCTAAAAATACGTATAAATATGGCAATATCAATATCGCCAAGTCGAAACTTCAAAAAATCATACATTCCTCATACGAAGTCAGATTTAGACGTTCTTCTTATGCACGCTCTCAGTTTAACATATTCTATGACTTTCATTTAGATCACTAAGGCTAGATATCTCTCTATCTTAAATTCATATTTTACGTCATTCAGCGTCGTGTTGGTTCTGTCGCCAAACTTCGACAGGTCATAACTTCTTCGTTCTAACTCGGATTTCAACATTCTTTATATATTCAGAAACCTCGTCACAACCACTACCACATCCTTCATAGATATCGGGTTTTATCTAACATTTTATTTTGATGCTTATTTTTATCCTTAATTCATTTAAGTCACACAATTAAACAGAAAACACATAATACTCAAATAATACATCTTTATTATTTCAAGACGGGTTACAAAGGTTAACCTAGAGTATTACATCACCATCAATGCTGGTTGCAGGGATTGGCGATATTATTTCAGCACCGGTGAGCACAGGTGGGTCGATGTGGCATGAGTATTTTGTGAGGTTTGGTGTAACTTGGATCTTTTCTATCAGGCGGTAAGGATTGATTGTGCGGCCTATCGCACTTTTGGGATTGTAGACTATGTATTGGGAGTAGTTCTAGCCCGGTTTAGGGCAGAGGTTGCTTCAACAACTGCAGTTCAGCTATGGACGTTTGAGCAGGTGGGTGAGTCAGGGTGCAAACCCTGAATGAAATGATTTCTAGAGCCCGAGAGCGGGAAACTTGTTTGGAGCACCTTTGGAAAAAGGGTATTATGTGGGAGGTTGCGGATAGGGTTCCACAGGATGGTTATTCGGCATTATCAAGATTTAGTGATTTTGGCAACCGTTCGTGATTGACGGACGAAAAGCACCAAGGGAAGTAGCCAGTCGCCAAGGTATTAGTTGGAGCATCTATCTTCTGGTCTTTAGGATGTGAGTGTGGGGCCATTCAGGAATTAGTGACTGTCGGGTTCTCTGGGATTCAGGAAGTGTTATTTTGGTTTTTAGAAGTGTGTGATCAATTAGGATTGGCTAGTATGGAGCGCTAGTTAGAAAGAGTTGGTTGTCATCGGATCGATCGTTTGGAAGTGAGAAGGATTGGGAATCCTCCAATTTTCATGTATTTTGGAGGCTTAGCCGAGCCTAAGTGGGGGAGAATTACCCCGGGATACAGAAGCAGGGAAGGTTTTGAAACAGGGATGAGTTTCACAACCCGACAGGGAGAATGGAGGCCCCATTGGCTGCTTGGTTTGAGGGTTGTGTTGGTTGGGGGTTCGGTAAAACTCCCCAGCATAAGAAACATGTCTTCTTGGTGCTTGATAGAAGAAGTTGGGGAACCAGGTTGGATTTCTAGTTGTGTATTGAGTTCATTTCGAGTTTTTGGTCGAGGGTGTGATCGACTTTGAGGGTTTTTTTTGGATTGATAGAAGGAGGGTTTTGTTAGCTTCTAGAGCTCGGCAGTGCTTCGGCACGGGTGTGCGGGTTATTTAGCGTATGTGGTAGACACGCGGATCAGGGAACAGACCACGGATTTCCGAGAAGGTGGATGATCGACATGAGGCCTAGGGTTAGGTGGGGGTTGGAGTCCACGGAATGGATCAGGAGTTCGGAACCCCAAGTGGGTGAAAACAGTCTGCATGGGAAAGATCACCAAGAGGGGTGGTCCAGGGAGGTGATCAACAGTTTAGAGCGATCCGGATAGACTAAAGGCCGGTGGGGCGTACCAGTCAAGCCGAAGGCTCGGAGAACGGTCCAGACAAGTTGAAGGCCCAGAGTGGCGGTCCAGGCATGCTGAAGGTTCTGAGAGTGGTCCAGATAGACTGAAGGCCTGGTGAGGCAGTCCAGTCATGATGAAGACTCTGTATGTGTTAGTAAATTTATGTGCAGGTATTGAGTATGCTGCTATGCTATAGCAATCAATAGGTCTGTCCCCAGGTATTGAGCATGCTGATGGAGTATACTGAAGACTTGGTATGGGTATGGTTAGTTATATGATCGGGTTCTGAGTGTATATGTGTTATGGGGTAGCAACTTGTTCTGCAAGTGGATAGTGTAGGGTGAGGTTTCAACACTGTGACACTTGTTGGTGTTGTAAAGAACATTTAGTAGGCCTTATTGGGCAATGTGTAACACTGCAAATTTTCATACAAATTTTTCATTTTTAAAATCACATAAATATCATCAACACATATCAAAAAATCTCAATATATCAATTATCAAAAACACGTGTTCATAATTATTTAAATAAAAGCCAGGATCCTCGAACACAACTCCATCTCGTGTGTACAATCAAGTCGGCGCCTTCCCGTGATCCTGAGAAGTACCTGAAACACATAACACATAACACGGTCAACATGAAGCTTAGTGAGTTCCCAAAAATACCACATACATCACATTAGCCACTCGAGGCTATAACTCGGTTATCCGGTCTATGTGTCTCAGTGGGACCCTCCAGTCCCATAGCTCATTGGACCCTCTGGTCCGGTCTCACAGCTCGTTAGACCCTCCGGTCCGGTCTCAGTGAGGACCCTCCGGTCTCACAGCTCGTTGGACCCTCCAGTCCGGTCTCAATATCACATAATATACCATACATATATCACACAGACAAATGCACAACTCAAGTAAGCACATGAGATCAACATATACGCAGATTACTATAACAGCATAACTCACAAAGACAGTATGCACGATAACACATAATACATTATAAACAAATAAGACCCTCCAGTCGATAATGTACTAAGACCCTCCAGTCTACAATGTACTAAGACCCTCCGGTCAATAATGTAATTAAGATCCTCCGGTCAATAACACGAATAAGACCCTCTGGTCACACATAAATTACCACACGGGTAAGTATAGTGAGAAGACTCACCTTGGATGGCGGACAGATCCTATAAATGCTGCTGTTGAACTCCGACTTCTAACACTGAGCCAAACCCACAATTAACCCCATTAGAATCTAAGACCAAACCTTCACACATTAATATGGTCCACCAATCCGGTCCAGAAATAACCCAAGCCCAATGGGCCCACCAAGGCCAAATACCAAATGGGTCCATAAGAGTCCACTAATGGCCCAATTTTTCAAATTGGGCCCAAACCTCATATGGGCCTTACCCTGAAGCCCATCTAAATATTCTAGTCCACATGATTGTTCTTGGATGGCCCATCAGTAGCCCAGTCACCAAAGCCCAATTAAAGGCCCAAGCAAAATTAGGGTTTTCACATAAAATGACAATTAGGGTTAAGTGTTTCTCACTTAACCCATTAAGTCCATCACCCACTAGGCCACTCACACAATGAAGTCAGACATAATTCACAATATCAATTTAACAGTCTAACCACGGGTCCTGGTAAAATCCAAACTAATAAACCCAAAATTAAGGATTTCTAAACCTTAATTAGGGTTTCAAGCCCAATCACAAAGCATCCCAGTCCAAGATTAAGTGTTTAGGCCCATTAGGGTTCCACTAGGTCGAGCACCACCCACTGCCACCTCGAGCAGTGGTGGTCAGCAGTGGCTCATGGCGGCAGGCGACGGCGGCCACCATTTCTAGTGATGGTGGTGGTGGTTCCTGCCCAAAAAGTGCTTAAACATCCTCACACATAAAATACACACGCATAAAACTACCAACCATGGTGGCTGGTGGCGGCAGAAAGCGACAATGGGTGGCAGCCACCACCTTGAGGTGGTGGTGGTGGATTTTTTGGTCCATTAATTCGCATAGAACACCTCAAATGCCGAGAGTAGCCAAAATACTCAATCATACCCTTACTCATCCACCTCACAAGCGGCTGCCATAACCGGAATGGGCAGGAATGGTGGCCATAAGGTCACCAGCGGCAGGATGTGACATCCCACGACGTCCAAACAGAAGAAACGAAGAAGAAGAAGAAGAAGAAAGATGGGTGGCTAGCAGTCTTACCGAAGCTTTCTCTTCGCGCACTAATTGCATAGCGACACACATGATTTGCTCAACCGGTCTCGGCAGTTCTTCGATTGCACATAGCCCTTCCAGTAGCAGGCGTCGTGATGGCGTCATTCATCGGCATTGAAGCAGCGACGACAGCTCTTGGCGTTGCAACGGCGGCAGATGGCACTCCCATGGAGGCGGCTGTAGATTCGTGCCCTAGGGTTAGGGTTGTGTCGCATAAACAGGAGGGAAATAGAACACAGATAGATCCCGCCCCCTTCCAAACTTCCTTTCGTTTTTGTCACATTTAGCCCCTCCTTACCATATCTTCTTCTAACTAAGTCCACAACTTACCTAATAGCCCCTGCCCTCATAAATCTTTACAAATTAAATCCGAAATTAACCATTTAGTCCTTGCATCCTAAAATCTATCCAAATTAAGTCCCAATAATTTACCAAGAAGCCCTTGCCTTCATAAATATTTACAAACCACTCTGGAACTTAAACTTTTAACCCCCAACTTCTAAAATCGTGACAATTAACTCCTCGAAGCCAACACCTTGCGATGTTATTATTGATTTTAGGGTTTCTACTCATATTAAGCCCTATCTATTTATTTATTTAATATACCGGATGTTACACAGTGGAGGAGGTGAATACCTGCAGGATGGAGTGCTGGACATCTGAAGTGACGACAACGGTGTCGATGGGTTATTGGGAGCATTCCAGTCATGAGCTGAGGGTTGGAGAGGGCATACCAGACTCAAAGCATTTCTTAAAGAAATGTATCTTCATTATATATCAAAACTTAGGATTTCATGTTCCGATACAGACACACAAGCATAAACAATATAACATAGACCTTACACAGTTATATACAACTCTTGGTCTATAAACAAAAACATCTTCACAATTTCTCCAACTTATGCTCTCGCGCCACTACCTGTAATACAAAGAAACCAAGTGGGTCAGGCTTGGGAGCCTGGTAAGCATATAGGGTTTTCAAAATAAATAATTATATTTAATTTCACCAACCAACAATAACCCGATTACCCATTCCCGTTATCCTCACTTTACGTCCATAAAACAACAACTATCACAAGGGACCTAGTCTAGGATTTTTCATTGGGGCAGACACTACTACAAAGGGGTTTCCTCAGCAATGAATGTCCTAAGGCAACCATGAGGGGGATATAATACAGAAAATGAACACCCAAGTTCACTACACCTACAGGTTATGAGCCTGCCAGCGTTCCACTGAACTGTCTAGAAAAGTCCGTGGTCGTCATCCATATTCTGTTGGACGACTAGATCACAATCACATCGAGGCCTCTCATCATTTTTATTTCATCACACATCACTATCTACCCATGTTCTACCCAACATATTTGTAGATAAAATATACTCGTTTATATACAGCTTAAAACCTGTATAACATATTCATTCGATACTCATACCACATAAAAAATAGTATATAATCACATAGCATGTATTTCATAGAGTATAATTTATATGTGTATATTATAGAAAGCAACTACACACTTACTCATATCTAATACGTTCATCAATACTTGTATTAAAATCGTGTATATGAAAGGGACTATGCACTCACTTGATCAGAAGATGATCGGACCACATTACGGCTCTAAGAGTAGTATTCTTCGGTGAAACTGTGATCTCTTCACACACCGGGCTTCTCACGGGCAGAGCTTCGGCTCGGAAACTCTTTTCTTCTCGGGATCTTCGGTGCTTTGGGACTCGCTTCGGGTCTCGGGATTGATACCGGGGTTTCGCGGGTATAACTTGCATGTAAATCGACGTAATATGGAAGAAATGAAAGGAATTGAGAAACATCACTCTACTATACACTCTTAAACCGAAAATTGACTTAGAAATGCCCCAAAAATGACAAGATGCAAGCCCTAAAGAATATCTAACGGATGGGAAGTCAAGGTTGAAGCTTTTTCCGCAAACAAGCTAGAAATGCAACCAAGACTCTGGATCTACTACCTTCTTCTTGAACCTCCAAGCCTTTCCTTCCTTCTCCAAGCTTCAAATCACTAAAATGGCACAAAAACAGCTCAAGAACACTCACAACTGATTAGGGTTTCGAGAATGGGGTCTGAGGGTGATGGAGGATGGAGTGGAGGCCACTTAATGTGTTTAAACTGGGTGCAAACCCTCAAATTTAGGGTTTCATCCAGAAAACTACTCGTCGAGTCGGGGCTTCCGACTCAGCGAGTAGACTCTTCCATCTGCGTCCCAAAACTCACATCTACTCGACAATTTGGGCCTCCAACTCGTCGAGTCCCAGAGTAAAAATACAAAAACTTAAATTAAAATACGTACCGGGAACTGGGCATTACAAATCTCCCCCACTTATTCTAGACTTTGTCCTCAAATTCTACTGTTGCATCCGTGAAAAGCTCGGGGTAGTGCTCCCTCATCTCGTCCTCCGACTCTAAAGTCCATTCTGACCCATTGTGGTGCTTCCACCACACCTTTACCAACTCCACCCTCGTGTTCCTCAGATCCTTCGACTTCCTGTCAAGGATAGCTACTGGTCGCTCAAGGTAATTCAGGCTGTCATCAACCTGAATATCCTCAAGGGGTACTACTGTTGAATCGTACACTAAGCACTTCCACAACTAACAAACATGGAAAGTGTTGTGGATTTGGCTGAGCTCTACTGGAAGGTCCAATCGGTAAGCAACTCGACCCACCCGGGCCAAAACCCTAAACAGACCAATGTATTGAGGACCCATATTGCCCTGCTTCCTGAAATGGATGACACCTTTCCAGGGTGACACCTTCAGGAGGACCATGTCGCCCACCTAGAACTCCAAATATGAATGCCTCTTGTCGGCGTAGATCTTCTGCCGACTCTGAGCAGTCTTGAGCCTGCTCTGGACCTGCTGAATCCTCTCAATAGTCTTGAGTACCACCTCGGTACTCCCCATGACTCTCTGACCGACCTCGCCCCAACATATTGGGGTCCTACACTTCCTCCCGTAGAGCATCTCAAAAGGAGGCCGGTATATGTTTGTGTGGTAACTGTTGTTATACGAAAATTCCGCTAACGAAAGATATGTATCCCAACTGCCACTAAAATCCAAAACACATGCACGAAGCATGTCCTCGAGAGTCTATATCGTCCTCTCACTCTTCCCATCTGTCTGGGGGTGGAAAGCGGTGCTGAAATGGAGAAGAGTACCCATCTCGTCGTGAAACCGCTTCCAAAATCTGGAAGTAAAACGGGCATCTCGGTCTGACACCACCGAGACAGACACCCCATGCCGTGCCACTACCTCACGCACGTAAATCTCGGCTAGCTTCTCGGCCGATATACTCTCCTGGATCGGGATAAAATGAGCACTCTTGGTCAACCGATCCACCATGACCCATATCGAATCAACTCCACGTGCGGTCCTGGGAAGCTTCATAAGGAAATCCATGGTGATATCTTCCCATTTCCACATGGGAACATCTAGCGGTTGCATCTTTCCATGTGGCCTCTGGTGCTCGACCTTGACCTTCCTACACATCAAGCACCGCTCTACATACCATGATATGTCCCGCTTCATGCAGGGCCACCAGTAATCAGGGCGAAGATCCTGATACATCTTCGTCGCCTCGGGATGGATACAAAACCTCGACTTATGGGCCTCATCCATCAGAATCTGTCGTACTCTACCCCAGTACGGAACCCAGACCCTCCCATGTAGGGTCAACAACCCACGACTGTCATAGTCAAAATAGGCCACCTGGCCTATGATTCGCTCACACTTCCAGCGCTCTTCCTATTGGGTTTTGAGCATTCTAACACTCCTAAGGTTTACATGCAACCCTATAAACCTTGGATCTATGTTTGTCTAAAATACATGAAAATTTTGATTTCCAAGGTTCTTAATCCTATCTAGTATACATGGGGAACTTTTAATCATAAAAGATAGATATAAATGCATACCTTGTAGTTATTGGATTCCTTGAAAACCTTGTGAGCCTAGCACCCCTAGTGTGATGCCTCAAATGTTTCACACAACACCAAATGCACTTGGATTAAACTTTGAGATAAATGATACACATTTAGAAAAATCGGCTAGCCCTCTCTTATCTCAATAGTTGTAGTGGTGGCCGATTTTGGTGGCTTCATATCGTTTATATAGTGTGTTACAATTAGGGTTACACCATGTAAACCCTAATGTAACATGGATCTTCATTTCCATGACCCATGGGTTTGTAACTCCCATGGAGCATCCTATGGACCTTAGCCCAACTTGATAATCCATGGAGCCTTTAGCCCACTATACAAGTTATGGATGATTTACATAATCAACCCATATATTTAATTAGTCATCTTTTGATTACTTAATTAATACTAGATTAATTCTTGATCAAAACTAATTAAATAATATTATTAATATATTAGAACTTATAATATATTAATACACCATAAGTGTTATTTCTCTCATTTTAGTTTATCCAAATGCGTGATGCCATGCAACCCATATGGACCATGTTGATCGGGTCAAGTACATCCCAAAATAGTTATGAACTTAGACACCTAATCCAACACTTCCTTCATGCCCTCCTTCTGTGACTCTCGGATCTTCTACAAAAATGGGGTAATCACTGTCATCCTCAGACAAATATCCCATATCGGAGCCACTACCGTCGTGCGGATAAGGGTATCGGCCACCACATTGGCCTTGCTCGGGTGGTAAAGGATCTCACAATCATAATCCTTTACCACATCCAACCACCGACGTTGTCTCATGTTCAGATTTGGCTGATCCATGAGATATCTCAAACTCTTGTGGTCCGAGTAAATGATACAACGAACCCCATAGAGGTAATGCCGCCAAATATTGAGGGCGAAAACCACATCCCCCGGCTATAAATCATGCTTCAGATAGTTAGCCTCGTGAGGCTTCAACTGCCTCGAAGCGTAGGCGATGACATGCCCTCTCTGTATCAATACCGCACCTAATCCTGAAATGGACGCGTCGCAATATACCATAAAATCCTCTACGCCCTCTGGAAGGGCTAGAATCGGCGCCTCGCACAACCTCTTTCTCAATGTCTCGAACGTTGTTTGCCGCTTAGGCCCCCAGGGAAAGACCACGACCTTTTTCGTCAACCGGGTCAAGGGTAAGACTATCTTGGAGAAGTTCTAAATGCATCTTCGGTAATAGCCTGCCAATCCAATGAAACTCTGAATCTCAAATGGAGACCTCAGAACCTCCCATCTCATCACGGCCTCTACTTCGGCCGAATCGACCAAAATCCTGTTCTGGTTGACAACGTGCCCCAGAAACTGCACATCGTACAACCAGAACTCGCACTTGGAGAACTTGGCATACAAGCTCTCCATCCTCAGGGCATCCAACACCTCCCGCAAGTGCTCCTCATGTTGCTCCTGCGTCTTGGAGTAAACCAAGATGTCATCAATGAAAACTATCACAGACCGATCCAACATCGGTCTGCATACGTGGTTCATGAGGTCCATGAACGCGACAGGAGCATTGGTAAGCCTGAAGGGAATCACCACAAACTCGTAGTGGTCATAGAGAGTCTGAAAACCAGTCTTCTATACATCTTCATCCTTGACCCTCATTTGATGGTAGCTCGAATGCAAATCTATCCTGGAAAACTAAGATGCTCCCTGTAGCTAGTCAAATAGATCATCAATCCTCGGGAGTGGGTAACGGTTCTTCACTGTTACCTTGTTCAGCTCCCAGTAATCTATACACATCCGATGTGACCCTTCATTCTTCTTCACGAACAGAATCGGGGCTCCCCAGGGGTGAACTACTTGGTCTGATAAACCCCTTGTCTAACAGTTCCTGCAGCTGTGTAGATAACTCATGCATCTTGGGAAGAGCCAACCGATACGGTTCCTTGGCTAACAGTTCCTGCACTGCCCCATTAGGGTTAAACCAATCCATACTGATGATAACCTTGTTCTTACGCAATGGTATGGGAACCAAGTATACTAGGTAGCGCTCCTCGAACAGCCTCAAAACACAATCTCTGAAAACCTCTGATGCTTGAACTAATCAGTCATCAACAATCTCGACCTCTAGAGGGCAATCCAACATTGTCGAATACTCAGGGAGCCTCTTGTTAAGTGCAAGAGAGACAAATGATCGGGTAGCACCCGAATCGAACAACACCTGAACTGGAATACCATTTACATGGAACGATCCTGAACAAAACACATAACATGGCACATAAATATCATAAATAATAAATAATAAGAGTTAGGGAGAAGAAATCATACCCGTCACCACATCGGGCACCACATCGGGTGCGGTGCGTGCCTCCCTCCTCGGTAGTCAACTGGAAGGCTCAGCTCCTCACCACTGGAGCCACTGACTTGCCCTGACGGCCATCAGTAATCCGCAGGGTCGCTGGAGCTGGCGCCACCACTGGCGTTGATGCTGTTGCTATCAATCTCGGGCAATCGGCCTTTTTTGGCCCTTCTAATTGCAATGGAAGCAAATCAGGTCTGATGTCTGGAATGTGGGGGTAGGGTCAGTACAATCCCTGCTGAAGTGCCCCGTCTTTCCACACTTGTAGCAGCCCGATGATCCAATCTACAAGCTCCTGCAGCGGCTCTGGCCCAGCTGGCCCTTCGACCTAGTGTCGGATCCCTTGGGTTTCTTCCCCAAAACCCCAGTAACCTGCTCCGTCTCTGCCTTCCTCTTCCTAAGATGCTCTAAATCAATCTCCCTCTCCCTGGCAATCATGGAGTCCAAGGTCGGGCATGCTGAGTAGCTGACATGCTCTCGAATATCAACTCTCAAGATGTCATGATAACGGGTCTTTTGCATCTCCTTATCTCTTGCATACTTAGGCACCAATAAGTCCCTCTCTCGAAACTTGGCGGTAATCTCTGCCACCGCCTCAGTAATGTGTCTCATATCAAGAAACTCCATGGGCAGCTGCTGAAGCTCCACAGCTGGTGCAAACTCAGCCCTAAACCTGGTCGCAAAATCAGACCAGGTCATAGCCTCAATGGCTGAGGCTCCAAAAGAATCACCAACTGACTCCCACCAATCTCTAGCCCTGTCCCTCAAACATCATGCAGCGTATCGGACCTTCGACCCCTCAGGTCAGAAGCTCGTCAACTGGGCAGACTCCATGTTTGCAATCCATCTCCTGGCAACAATGGGGTCCTTCACTCCGTAGAAGTCTGGCGCACTACATCCCCTAAATCCCTTAAAGGACAGTGTGCGCGTCCCTGATTGGCTAGACGCCTAGTCACTCCTAAACGCCCTGAGGCGATTCTCCATCAGCTCGATAACCCCTTCCTTGATCGAACCAAAAATCATCGGGGTCGATTCAAGGATGCCTCTCGTGATCTCATGAGCGATGAACTCGCGTAGTCCCTCATCCACTGGTTCAGATCCCGAACCCGAACCTGATCCTGACCCTGATCCCGATCCTCCTGCTCTGTGATGCGTAAACCATTTTGAAACAAAATACATAAATGACAGGGTCATACATAATCTCGAGATGTCTAACACACTCTACCAGTTCCCTGGTTCTATCTCGGACCTCCTTATTCGAGTACGAATCCTCTGCTTTCAGTGGTATGGGCCGATACTACCTTCCACATCTATTCGTACTTTCTTCAAGGATTGCTTTGACTTCACCAAGTCCCTTCTACTACTGCTACACTCTGTACCAATCTCACCATAGGCTTACCCTAGGGTAACTCTTCCAACCCACTCTCTGCCATCAGTTGCATAAGAAATCCCTACTACCTTTACTTAACTAGCTCGCGAATACCATTACATATCACTCAGACTAGATAATTCTTCGAATGAGGGGCCCCATCCTACAACGGTTGAACTCAAACAAGAGCTGCGAAGTAGGGCTAGACCTAACCTTCTAAAATTATTTAGTCTTCCTAATATGTAACTTAACATATTCATTTACTAGTTAACGAAAGATAACTAGGACTCCTAAAAGCACGAAGCAAGCAACATTTGGGCATTGAGTAACCCAAATCAAGCATATCCTATCCACATTATCATATGACTGACTAATCAATTCTAGCATAAGCACATACAACATGCACATAAGGCATCTTCTAAGATCCTTAACTTTATTCTAGCATGCAGTTCTCATACACATACAACAGGAATACACGGCATCCTTCCTAGATCCTTAGCCCTACTCTAGCATGCAGTTCTCATAATCATATCATATCATAACATAATATGTATGGGTATCTTGGGGAAAAACTTACTTAAGCTCGGCCGGTTGCACGCATCATACACCTTGTTCTTTTTCAAAGTTCTGTTTTTCTCTTTCCAAATTCTTTTCAAAATTCTAAAAATGATTTTTCCTTTGAAAATTTCATACCAAGTCCTCAGTTTGTGTCCAGACACACCCAAGAGTGTGCCCGAATCCCTCAAACTAAGGTTCTGATACCAACTTGTAACATCCCAATTTTCAAGACCAAAAATTTTGTTTTTAATTAAGTAACTTATAAAACAGTTTACTGAAAAACATCTTAGATTAATATCATTTCATAAGACCTAGCCACGTGTCTCAAACCATATCATAAAATAGTAATAATTTCATAGTACAATCCCAAGAATCTCATAAGGCGGAAATCATGTGTGTGTGAGTGATGCGTTGCTACTGGGTCGGCTCCTTCCCCTTCGATGAACTAAAACAAAACTGAAAACTATAAGCATGAAGTTTAGTGAGTTCCCCCATCATACCACATACCATTCAACATACATACTGTCGGGAATTTTTGGGGTGCCCGACCTACCCTACCAGGCAATTCTGGGGTGCCCGACCTACCCTCAGGTCCTTGTGACCGTGTCATGGTGAATATTCCCCCTACTACTACTATCACATATCATCATATCATGCTAGCACATAAAACATATCAGGTAGTATCATAAAGACAATCATCTAACATACAACTCCTAGTAGTGGGCTGACATTGTGGTCGTAGACCCACCGCTACTGAAAGGTAACTCACATCAATGTCGTGAAGTGTCTGAACTGCCCTCGATGTCGGGATAAAATCCTCTCAACTCCTCAACTCCTACACATAACAACCTTCCTTAATTAGCGTTACATACTCCTAACCCTAATCAAGGGTCAACTCAGGTCAATGGTCAAGGTCAAGGTCAACATCATGGTCAAAATCAACTTCTGGTTGACTCAACTCGCCGAGTTGGTCCACCAACTCGTCGAGTTCCATAACTCAGAGAATCTCAACTTCACGAACTGACTCATCGAGTTGCCCTCCAACTCGCCGAGTTTCTCCTTGTGACAGAATCGAGACTTTCCATTTGAACTCGTCGAGTCTTTCCTTGGACTCTTCGTTCATCTTCATGTCAATCGGGACATTGCCTTGAACTCGCTGAGTTCATCCTTGAACTCGTCGAGTCCTTTGATCTTCAAGTCCATATTCACGATCATCTTGTTGAGTCCTCTTCTAGACTCAACCAGATTCCTCAGAAATAGAAAAGGTTAGGGAACCATTACCCGACTCGTCGAGTTCCATGAACAACTCGGCGAGTCCCCCAAAGTCCATGTCCATGCAATCGATTTTAGTTGAGCTCATTACATCCAAATTGTAGATCTGATTCGATATAACACATGAAGTCACGAACTTTACACCCATGCATGAGTCTTCAAACTCAAAAGGCCTAAAAATGAATTCTACAAGATGCATGGGGCTCTCATGGCCATAAAGTTGGCACCTTTATGCCATAAGAACCCTCCAAGATTCAAGATCTGAAGTCATCACTTTTGCATGTGTATGTATTGGTATGTATGTCGAGCGGGGCTCGATGCCGGGCAGAATCCGACGACTGTATTGTATGATATTATCTTTGTGATTATCGCATGTATGGTAGGATTATGTGTTTGTATGTTGGGTGGGGCCCGTCATATGAGTGTATGTGGGGCCCGTATCTTAGTGGGCGGGGCCCGAGATGTGATTGTGGGCAGAGCCCGTTACACTCATTGGGGTAAGGGCCTTTATGTGCTTAGTTATGTATGGTATGGGGTATCTTGGGGAACCCACTAAGCTTTGTGCTTACGGTTTTCAGTTTATGTTTCAAGTACTTCGATTTTCAAATGGAAGAGCTTGGGATGATTATTGAGCACACACAACATGTTTGTTCATTCTGTGATTTACTCTGATTTGATGATGTGTTGCTAAATCTTGACTACCTTGGTTTTATGGAAATAATATGTATTAACGATTTATTAATCAAAAAACGAAAACTTTATGTTATTATTTTTGGGACGTTTCAAATGAGTTGATGACAATATCAACATTAAGTGGTGTGAGTCTAGACACTAGAATCTCTATGCTTGTTTGATGGATCAACTAAAGTGTTGTGACCCTAGAATATATATGCTTGTTTTGTGGATCGGTCTTGGGTGTTGAGAGCCTTGGTTGCGTGTCTGTTTGTATATTGTTGTATGTAGTATTTTGGGGATCTCACTAAGTTTTCGCTTACATTAACGGATTAAATGTTTCAAATACTTTTGGGGTTCGAGGGAAGGCGAAAGCATGACTATACACACTCATCATCAAATTTTGTATTTTGTGTTTCTTCGTTGTTATTATACGCTGATTTTCAATGATTGGTTGTTGAAACAAATGTATTCATGGTTTTTGGTTTTATCGAAAGGGGTATTTTACTTAATTAAAAATTGAAAATTTTATTCTGAAAACCGGGACTTTACAAATCTCATTTCCTACTTTATTCTTTATATTAACTTCTATTTTATAATACACTTTTAGCACGACTCTACCATAGAGCTCTAACTTCTTAACTCTTGTCATTTTCAGGTATGTATATTTTATTAGTTCACATATACAATGCTCACAGGTTATTTTATGGAATTTCTTAACTAATAAAGAAGAAGGATGAGAAGAAAGCGATGGAAACAAACAACATGTTGCTATTGATGGGATGTTAAAGACTGCACACACGCACAACTAATATATATATATATATATATATATATATATATATATATATATATATATATATATATATATATAATGGACTCATCACTTAAAACAATGGCTTCTTTTGGACATTGGTTTAAAAATACAAGGGGTGTATATAACAATTAAACAGCTGAAAGGGACTTCATTGTAAATAATATTTCAAAATGTAGCCATTCTTGCCTAATTTTTGTCGTCTCTTACATTTTACACCCCTTGTTATATACAAGGGGTGTAAAATGTAAATGACGATTCTGCCCAAGGCGCGTCAAACAGTTATTCAACTCAGTCGAACGAGTTCACGACTCAATGACCCCCAAAAGTCTCTGTGTGGTACGAAAGTTCAACTCTTCGAAACAACTAGGGTTTTTTCTTCATTTTGGGGCTTATTTTATCGTTTACAGTTGAAATTATTCGATCGATCCATTTTTCTTATCGAAAATTAATTGAAGCTACCGAAACCCTCCCAAATATTCACTCTTTTTTTTTTCTTTTTTACTTTTTCGCTATTTTCAAGTCGCTGTGAGGAATTTCTCAGAGTTTTTAATGAAAAGTTGCGATGGATCCGAACGCCGTGGTGCTGGAAATAAGCTCCGATGAGGATGTTGGATGGAATGATTATGATGGAAGAGGAATTGACGACGGCGGTGACGACGTTGATTGGTTAGCAGAACTTCTAGACGAGGTAAATAAGGGTAATTCCGGTGATGATTCGGACGAAGTGGTGGTTGTAAGTGAGGTTTCCCCGTCTGAAAAACCGGTTAAGAAATCGAAATTGAAGAATTCTTTAGTTGATTTGGACGATGATTGTGTGATTCTTGATAAAGACCCCGACAAGCCCGTGGAAGTCCGGAACGATAATCCCAGCAACGGCGAAGATGATTCCGATGATATAGTTGTTGTTAGCGAAAAAGGACAGGTTAGAATTTTACTATTTCCATGGTTCTAAAATCACTTCTTTAGTTTTTTGATAATATGCTTTGGCATTTTCATTGATGTCAAATAAGGTAACTTTAGTCGAGGGATTATTTGCTTGTTGCGACGTATGATTTTGAAGTTGTTTAGAAGGTTCTTTCCTGAATTGCAGAAAGTTTTTCGCTTTTAGTTTGTATATAATAAGAAAGATGATATGGGACATGATAATGCCGTAGGAAACAGGATTGAAAGTTTCTCGGGTTTAATCCATGGAATGTTTACAATTTTATAAAGGACTCTTAAATTGCAAAGAACATTCTGTATCATTCATTAGGTTTCTATTAAAGATTATTTGTTATATGTATTCTCTAGTTGGTTCTTTGTTGAAAGTTTTTTGGCTTTATCATTGGTGGAAAAATGTTGGAATTGAGGCGAAAGAAGGGTTCTTGATTGTTTACAATATTCATGGATGGTGACCTTAAGTATCCTTTTTTATTAATGGGTTAACTTTGACATGCTTACAACCTCAATTGCATGCTTATAGGAAGTTTTGAGAGTGTAAATTTCTTTTGGCATTGTTTAATCTTTGGTAGAAAAGTTTGTGTAAATTTCTCTAACAATACCAACTGCATGAATGTATGCGAATTTATATTATGATGATAATGATTTTGTACACGAATGAATGATTTATCTGTTCCTTAGTATGTTACTTTATATATTTGCAGGTTGCATGTCGAGATTATCCACATCCAAGACACCTTTGCATCAAATTCCCTTTTTCCACTACTCCAAATCAAAGCCACTGTGACCAGGTAATTCCTAATCACAATCAGTACCGAAAAATTCCAAAAATTACCATTATGCCCTTTTGATCTCTACCATTTCATTTGAATTTCAGTGCTACTGTTATGTTTGTGACTCACATGCTCCATGTGTGTATTGGGGCAATGGCAGTGCACCTATGGACCATTGTCATGCCACTGATAAAGATGAGTTATGGAAACACGAGAGGAAAAACGCCAAAAATGGTAGTAAAGCTGTCCAACAAACCGTTCCTAAGGTTGCTGACATGGCACTCTTTAATGGGCTGCACCCACCACCACCGACACCAACACTGCAGATTGTTCAGCCACCAAGGTCCGGGTCGATCCGTGCACGCCATCTATCGGCTAACCTTCGACACCCAAATGTGATGAACCAAATTCGAAGACCCGTTTTTCCATCAAGGAACAAATTACATCCAGATTTGGTTTCTCAATATTTGCTTACAAGACATGGGGGTAGTATTAGTAAGGGACAACATGGCACTCAGCTTCACGTGCCGGTATTTAAAAGAACAGGTTCGGTTGGGGGGGCCACACCCACACCCACACCCAACCGGCACCACCCGTACGCTCCACACCCACACAGGGGTAATTCTGGAAATCCCAATAGACACCAAAACTACCCCGCGTATTCAAGATCTTTACAACCAAACGTGGTCAACAACACTCCGGTTTCTTATCCCCCTCACACATCCACATCCACTTCGCCAACTGTAAATCCATTAATCAATCATCAACAATGGCCCCTCCAACCTCAATTCTCAACTCGCTGTCACTCAAACCCTAATAATGTTCAATCTCAAGTAAATTCTCGCCTGGTTTACCGACCGTCATCTTCCCGACCCGACCCGGCATCCGGTCAGCCAAGTTATCCAGCGGGTCAGCCTGTTCCTTCTCAAACCCGTGTAGATAACCCGTCAATTTCTGTTTCCGATTATACCGCCCAGAGTTTGCCCGATCAAGGAACTCAAGCAATGGATAATGGGCTCAGTTGGCCCGCAACCCAACAGTCTGCTGCTACGGTTGAACCCGACCCGTCATCGCTTTTGGCGGGCCCTGGTGGGGGTGACTATCGGTATGATTGGATTTTTGATAACCAGCCTGTTGAACCAGGGTTCATAGATGGTGCTCATGGGTCATACGGGTTGACCGACTTCTCCTCTGATTCTTCATTTATCGACACGGGCCCCATTTTCGACTTTTAGGCCTTTGATTCCCGTGTGATTTTTTTGCTTGGCAGAGAGTGGTGAAAGCATTCATGCTTTGTTTGGACTTTGGAGGAGGATTTGACTGATGACTGGTGGATGTTGCTTCTTTTATTGCTCTGTTTTTTTTTTTTGCCCATTTTTGGGTTTAGTTCAACTTGTTTTTGTGTTTTCATGTATTTATTTAGTTATGTTGCATGTAATCTCATCCATCTTAGTAATTTTAGTGCAAATTGTTTATATTATTAGCTTTTGTTCATATTCCATTTCACTGCTTTAGGCGGTCGATTAGCTTTTGTTCATATTTGATCCCAAAAACCATTTTAGGTTAGGTGGTTGGAGGGTAATGTTATCTTGGGAGATGGATACCTAAGCATGTGCTGATGTGGTTTCCTCAACTTTCAACCAATTTTTAGGGCCTTTATGTGTCGTCTTGGTGTTTTTGTTCTTTTTTTTTTTATTAGAAGCTTTAGGTTATTTGGACTGTCGTGTTTACCCGGTTGCAAATCCAATACCAACTCAAGCTCAACTTGGGGGTTAGCCGGTTGAAAGGGAATTTCTTGTCGTTGGATTATGGGAATGTGATTGGTTGTTGGAAAATGTTTTGTTGATAGGGTTGTTGGAACAAGTTTTGTTGAAAGGATTTTGGAGAAGGTTTTTGATGTTGAATTGCTGATACTCATGAAGCTACCACTATGTGAATCGTATTGTTGGAATTGTTGAGGTGTTGTGTTTGGCACGAACGATTAATCTCGGTTTGAGGAGTTTGGGTTTCGGTTAGATGGTGTGTTTGAGTTTTGTTCCTCGGTGTTTGGCTATCAGAAAGTAGATAATAGAATTAAGGATTGTAGTGGGAGATTATTATATAATTGTATTGAATTGGTCTATATTTATAGGTAAGTGTAATTTAATTTTAAATTGATTTTGTTTTATCCAAATATGGACGGTGATTTTTTTGTACAAGTCGTGTAACGACGTAACAAGGCATCATGCTAGTGGGTGGTGATATACATGCTATCAAGAAGTGTCAACCGACAACATCACTTGATCAAAGTTCATACATCAACGCCAGGATTTACATTACATGTTTTTTCCTATGCTACACGACATGAATATAAGCATTAACGATCCAGAATATAAAAACGAAAAAGTGACAAGTTGAGCCAGTAAAAACTAGCCTATTTGCAAAATACAATTCACCCGAACTGTCACTCCTTAAAACCAGTAAAAAACGACATACTTGACATCTAAATCGGGATTTTTGGAAAAAGAAAAAAAATCACTTTGCGCGATTGAGTCTCTTTTCCTTTTAAACAGCCCACTTACAATAAACATTTCTTAAAGAAGTTGTATTTTTTTTCAAGTGTCTGTGTAACCATTCATCTTTATTTTTTATAACATCAAACAATTACATCTCTTTATATTTATATCCGATGTGAGATAGTTTTTTTATAAACATGAACCATTTGCTCAAATTTAAATATAAATCTTTCATCATTTTTTTTCTATTTTGTCCAATACTATAAGGTAGGTCCTAATTTTTTTGCAAAGTATGCCCTAAAGTGTTTATTATAGATGTTAAATAAAATTTAAAAAATAGGTGACACATTGATACATGATAGCTCCGCCCCTGAAAGTAACTTTAATAGCACACACGATTTCTTTCGTCACTTTATTTTGCTTTTTTCTTTGCTTTATTATTTACTCAAGGAGTATGCACGCGTGTCTATGTATTAGTCTTGTCCAAAACGTAAAAATCGTCTTAAAGAAATGAATAAAACACAATAAATGACGAAGTTGCTCTAAAATGAATGAAATATCTTAAAGAAATGAATAAAGCACAATAAGTACCGAAGCTGTTCTAAAATGAAAGAAATGTGTTTATGATGTATTAAATTGGGGAAAATGAGTTACAAGTCTAACGAAATTTCTAAACCGTTCAAAAAACCTCAATCATGTTTTGTATGTTCAAGAACTTAACATTTTGTCTAAAAAGGTTAAACAAAACCTCCAAACCGTTCAAAAAACCTCAATCATGTTTTGTTTGTTCAAAATGTTAAGTTCATTGAGGTTTTTTGAACAGACTGAGAGAACAAAATAGATGATGCGCAGGGACAAGGTTTGAGAACTCAAACCTTGAGTGAATGATCAAGTCATAAATGAAGAACGAGAATAAATGATCAAGGTAAAGCTAATAAATGAAGAACAAGAAGAATGTTTGAAAGAGATTAGAAATAACTTAGTAAAAGCCAAAAGTTGAGTGAATGGCCCGTCTTTGACTTTGCATTGAAATCTCCTATAAATAGGAGTGAAGGTTACAATGAATGAACTAGTAAACTTACATAGGACTGGACAATAGAAATGTTTCTGACATTCTGATTGTCTAATATTACAAAAGTCTAAGTCGTATGAAATGTCTCATCAATACAAAGATAAACTTTAATAAATGCATAAAGACAAAATACATTCACTCCGGATCAACATCCATAATGAGGCATGAGAATCATTCTGGAATGCCTTCAACTTCTCATCTTCTACTCTTCCGGTCCGGACAGATTCTGGACCACTCTTCTCATTTGACTCAGGACCATTTTTGTTTCGGAACACAAGTACTTCGGAAGACAATCTTAGGATTGCTAGAGGTTCACTTTTAGGTTCCAACACAGACAAAACATGATTGGGGGTTTTTGAACGATTTGGAAACTCCGTTGGTCTTACATGTCATTTTACCGATATGGTAATAAGTTACGTCATTTTTTTCTCTTCTTTGACGTCCATAGAATTGAACAAAAGAGTAACTTAGTTGAGATTTTTTAGACAAAATATTAAGTTCGTTGGATTTTCTTGAACAAATAAAACATGATTTGAGTTTTTTGAACAGTTTGGAAACTTCATTGAGCTGATAAGTCATTTTTCCTATTAAATTGTAATGGAATCAAAATATAGAACATAAAAGCAACAATTCCAAAAAAAATACTCCATAATAAATAAATAGGTTTATTTAAATTCACATCTGAATTTACTAGATTCTAATGTGAATGTCTGTATTTACTTGAAATGATATGTGAATTCATCATATTCATTTTAACGGTCATGTAAATACAATTTAGATACAAATATAAATTGTCAACGGAGGAAAGATAAAAATTAACATGTTAGGCCTTCTATAACGTAGGGAAAGAATGAAAAAAGAATAGTTCATACCCTTTTTAGAATACGTTTGATGGTTATTTAATGACAATAAACATGGTCTGTAGATTTCATAAAACCAACAATATATAAATACTAGGCGAATGCCCGCGCGTTGCGTGGATATAAAAAATATTTTATATTAAAAATAAGTAAATCATTGTTATTAACAATTAAATAATAATTTCAAAAAAATATATAAAATGGTTTTTAGTATTGTTATTATGTTGAACTATATTATAAGAGATAAGGTTGGAACTTGAAGTTGTTTTGCATATACAAAGTTATATGATTAAAACAGAAAAAAAAATTTAAAAATAAATAAATCGTTATTGTTATCTATTAAATAATAATTTCATATTAAATTAAAACGTTTATATTAAATATTATCATTATGTAGAAAATACGATAATAGAGACATCTTTTTATCTATCTTAAATTTTATCATTGTGTACAACATATGATAATAGAGACAACTTTTTATCTTAAATAGTAAAAAAAATGTTTTGAATCATAAATATTACCATAATTATATAGAGCATATTATAATAGTGACGTCTTTTATAAGGTTAAAACTTCAAATTGTATTACATACAGGGATGTAAAACTTGGCTAACATAACCAAATATGCGACATGTTACTTAAACTCGGCCTCCAATGGAAGCGGGTTTGCCTAACTCAGTCAGTAGACACTCGGATCCTTATTAAACTCGATCCAAATCTAAAAGATACGGTCCAAAATCATTTTCGAAATTATGAAATTTAATTGGTCACTTGTCGACAAAGACAATCTCACCAAAGAATACACTCAACGTCCTACAAAGTTATATGCAAGGAAGATCTCATGGCTTAATCCCTTTAAAATATTTCACAATCTTTCCTATTTATAGAGGAGAATACATTATCTTGTTTACTCTCACGATCAATGTGGGATGAAGACATTTTAATTAAACTCATTTCTTTATTTGCCAATAATTTCATTTTGTTAAATAAAATATTAAATAATAAAAATAATACGTTGTCCAAAAAATTTATTGTTCAATAGTTCCATTTTTCAGTAATCTCGTAAGTTGCTATAAAAAATCAAGTTTTTATTGAATAACTTTTGTTAAATCCTAAAATCATAAATTCAGTTAGGTACTTAATATAGAAAGTTTTTTATATGTATTTTCATGATTCAAAATGTTATTATAAAATGAATTCATTTATAAAATATAATCGAGTATATATTTCGTGTTTTTGAATCAAAGTGATTTTTCAAACAATTATAATTTTATGTTTAGGTAGATTTTTTTATATTTATATAACATTATGTAACTTATAATATTATTATAAACAATTTGAATAATCATGGGAGTCTCAAATGTATGCGGTGAAAGGAAAATGCTTAATTTATCGGTCCAAATTGATCAAACTCGGACCGATTCAGCTTAATATACCAAACTACATAATATTTTTCCTATTGAAACCCGGTTTGTATATATTTTGTGTTTTTGAATCAAATTTATTTTTCAAACAATTATAATTTTATGTTTAGGTAACTTATTTATAATATTATTATAAACAATTTGAAAAATCATGGGAGTTTCAAATGTATGTGTTGAAAAGAAAATGCTTCCTTTATCGGTCCAAATTGATCAAACTCAAACCGATTCAACTCAATATACCAAACTACATAACGGTTTTTCAACTGAAACTCTGTTTGAACCTAAAAAAATCTTATTCAAAACCATTTTCGGGATTCTAAAACTTAAATAGACAGTTGCCAATAAAGACAATCTCACTAAATAATACCCTCAACATCCTAAAATGGTAGGCATAAGGAAGTTCTCATGGTTTGGTCCCTTTGAAACATTTCACAACATTTCCTATTTATAGAAGAGGAAACGTTCTCTTGTTTACTCTCACCATCGATGTGGGATGAAGACATTGTAATAAACACACTTTCGTGTTAATAAAACATTATTCAACTTATTTAGTAAAACACCCTTTCTCTTGTTTACCCTTTCTTTATTGTTCAATAGTTTCATTTTTTTATAATCTCGTAAGTTGCTATCCAAAAAAGTAAGTTCTTATTGAATAACTTTTTGTTCAATTCTAAAATCATAAATTCAGTTAGGTACTTAATATAGAAAGCTTGTTTATATGTATTTTCAAGATTCAAAAGTTCATTATAAAAAGAATTCATTTATAAAATATAATATGCGTATATATTTCGTGCTTTTGATCAAATCGAATTTTCAAACAATTATAATTTTATTTTAGGTAGATGTTTTTTATATTTATATAACACTATGTAACTTTTTTAAAATATTATTGGAAACAATTTGAAAAATCATGGGAGTTTCAAATGTATGTAGTGAAAGGAAAATGCTTCTTTTATGGTTCAAATAGATCAAACTCGGACCGATTCAACTAAATAAACCAAACTACATATATATTTTTTTTCTAGTGAAACCCGGTTTGTATATATTTCGTGTTTTTGAATCAAAGTGATTTTTCAAACATTTATAATTTTAGGTTTAGGTAGATGCTTTTTTATATTTATATGAAATTATGTAACTTATTTATAATATTATTAGAAATAATTTGAAAAATCATGGGAGTTTCAAATGTTTGTTGTGAAAGAAAAATGATTCCTTTATCGGTCCAAATTGATCCAGCTCCGGTTCAACTCAATATACTCAACTACATAATTTTTTTTCTAACTAAAACATGGTTTAAACCTGAACAAATTCGGTTCAAAAACATTTTTGGAATTCTAAAAGTTAACTGGACACTTGCCAATATAGACAATCTCACCAAATAATACCTTCAAAATCCTATAAAGGTAGGCATGAGGAAGTTCTCATGGTTTGGTCCCTTTGAAACATTTCACAACCTTTTCTATTTATAGAAGAGGAAACATTCTCTTGTTTACTCTCACCATTGATGTGGGATGAAAACATTGTAATAAAATACCCTTTCTTGTTTATAAAACATTATTTAAATTATTTATAATATTATTGTAAAGAAATTGAAAAGTCATGGGAGTTTCAAATGAATGTGGTGAAAGGAAGTTAAAAAATGGGGTTTCAAATGCATGAGATTCAAGAAAAAATGCTAGTTTTATAAGTATGTATGATATAAGATGATTGGTTACAAAAAATTGAAATAATTATATAATACGAAATTGGGAAAACCATAGAAAAACTCAACTTATTATTCATTTAAATCGTGGAAAAATTATTATATTACTATTTCGCACAATAAAATCATTTTGTTATAATGCCTGAAATAATTATTTGTAAATGGCAAACCCTTGATAGTAGGTAAAGTTACCTAGACTAGGTGGTCTTAAAAAAATCACAACCTGTTATCTTTCAATGTACGAAAAAATCACTATGTTTTTATTTAATAAACCATTTTATGTTATGATAATGACTAAAATGATAGTTTGTAACCAGTAAGCTTTTCAGTACCAGTTAACTAGCCTACGTGGCTTTAAAAGAAATAACATGACATCTTACATGAAAATTAGATGTCGATTTATAACCTAGGCTATATTTGGCGTACTAGCTGATAGCTGAAAAGTTAGCTGTTAAATAAAAAACTAGCTGATAACTGAAAAGCTAGCTGATAAAAAAATAACATTTGGTAAACTAGCTTAAATATATAAAATTACATAAAAGGACATGTAGGAGTATGTGTTTTTATAATTAATTAAGGGGTGTATTTGGAAAATTTTAAAAAAGCTCCTAAAAAGCTAGTCTAAGTAGTTTTTCAAAAAGCTAACTTAAAAGCTATTTTTTGGCCTACCAAACACAACAACATAAAAAAGCTCGAAAAATAAGCTAGCTGTGGCACGCCAAACACAGCCCTAGTTTTTTAGAAGCTTAGAAATTGTTATGCTTTTTTACATCAATAATTGAGCTAATGAATTTGTCCATCTTCAATGTTTATATTTATTTTCTATGGTATTTGGTGCTGTCCTTCCTCCTTGAGGTTGAGAGTTCATCATCTATATGGACTTAATCATTTGAAGTTACCATTTCATACCACATAATTTTACTACTTTGATAAAAACATGATTGACTAGTAAATGATTGAGTTCCAATTTTGAGCAGTACAAAGATATCTTAATAGCAAAAGTTGACAAACTAGTAATTAATAATTTACATTGATCCAAAATGTAGCCATTTGTAATGACTAGTTTATGGGTGTATACAACAAGTTGTTAAAATACAAGCAAATGCTCAAACATGTGGAAGGCTACAAACGAAAGATGGTAAAAAAAAAAATCACCTGGCTGCATCAGTTTTAGCTTCCTGCCAACAAAAAAAACAGTCAATTTGACAATTGACAAAAGCAAAAGTGTAATGAAAATATGAAATAAATATTTGATTATGATTTATGGTATGCACCTGAGATGTGAAATACTGAAATATAACCACCCAATATTGATGTTCAACATTCTAAAGCATATGCCTGAACCTACAATATAATCAAATACAGAACCAAATAGTTATATATTCTGTAGCAAATTTTGTTTGATAAGTCATCAATGAAGATAACATACAAGTAGTATCTAGAGTCTAGACAACCTGTATGCATGCATTATGGTTGTACCTCAACTGCTCTTGCTTCAAAAAAGTGATCAGGTCTGGGCGCATGACCACCATCATGCTGAAGGATTCTTAGTTTGCCTTCCTACAACCAAAAATAAATAATAAAAATAAAAATATAGACTATAGTTTTTTTATTTTTTATTTTATTAGATAAAGTACAGACCTTGGTTCCATAAACAAGACCACCTCCAGCAAGAGGATGAAAGCAAGCTACATTGACCTCATCTTCTGCACTCGGAAGCACACTCACAAGTTCCATATCTGAAACTCTATATACCTGAAACCCAAAACCATATGTTTAAATAATAAACCACCATCAATCTACAAATGTGGATAGAAAATTAGAAAAAAAAATAACCTCTAAAACTGTGTAAATGGATAACGAGGTCTCCCCATTAATAACAATGCTTTTAAGAAGGGAACTGTGACGTCGACCATAAGCAAGCAATATGTGTTCAGAAGTTGGCGAAAACTGCAAACATTTTTAAATTAATTAATTTACATTCAAACAGAAAGTAGATTTATTCAGATTAGATATACAATAAATAAACCTACTTACCTGAATAGATGTTAAACAATGAGCAGCTCTAATCGGCCTCGAAATAAGTACAGTACCAAAACTACATCAAATCAATATCAATCCATTATTAATTTTCAATCAAGATATATATATAAAAAAATATAAAATGCTAAATAGAAAAAGGAATTGAAAGTTTACGTTGCATCCTCGAGCGAATATATCCGAAGCTCATACATGACTTGGCGAGCAGAAATGGGATGTCTAGTTGGAGATGTTCCCGCCCTTTCTTGATGATTATTATTATGTTGTGTTGATATCCCAGGATCACCTTCAAACTGTGGAAGTACACATGCCACACAAGCAGCTAGATATCTCCCACATGGTGAAAAATGCGCCCCCATTTCACTATAACATTAACAATATATAATATCATCAAACAAAAGCATTACATGTAAATGTAACTGAAGGCATGAATATGATTTATGCGAGCAAGCTTACCTACAAAGTACTGCATGTGGTATTATGAGACGACATTTTTCAGCCTTGAGTGAAGCACAAGGATTTTTAAAATCATGAGGCCATATTCTTAGTTTTACAGTACATGGCAACTCAGCAGCAGCAGTAGCACTTAATGATGCAGAAAGTTGAGACTGTATTCTGCTAATGATAGGGAAACTATCACCTCCAATTCCATCATTACTCATCACACCACTCACCCTATTAGAAGAAGAAGTCGAAGCAGTATTTGAAGAAACATCCCTTGTACCATAAGGTACAACTAACGAAGCCTCTACAACCTCCCCCCTATTACCACTACCAGAATGTTCAGCTTGGTTTTGACTTTGACTTTGACTTTGACCCACCAGCCATCCTTGCATGAAAGGCAACTCCCAACACACACGCTCTCTGAACAGATCGTCCGTGGGTCGACCCGTGGACACGGAAGTATCCATATTGGAAGAAGCGTTTTCCCTGTAGTCATCTGGAAGTTGTGGTTGTTGTACCTCAGTGACATCCATTTGCATTTCAGTTGGAACAGAAGAAGCCATCATTTGTTCATACAGTTCTGTTGCATTTGCAAGAACTTGAAGTCGATCGGATGATTCTGATTGTGTGTTGTCTCTGTTTCCAATATGTAGTTGTGGCCTTGAATCAGGAGAACAGAAGAGAGGCACAGGCATCAATGGAAGCTCAGCAGCTAAACTTAGACGATCAATGGAATGCATGTTTCCCATATATACAGCGGGTGGAGGGTAATGCAGATATCCAAGAGATGTCGCAGGTGCCATTGTTGAATCCGAAGAGTCAAGATCATTGACCTGGAAAGTCAAAGTCAAAGTCAACCATATAATCAGTAAAAAATAATTAAAGAAACATGTCAAGAGTGTTTTTACTTTTACTTTACCTCGGCAGTTAACAAAAATGGAGCAGAATGTGGATGGAAGTGAACAGCACGAAGAGAACGTCTTGTTCTTAATACAATAGTAGGTGAGGAAGTTTCTCCTCTGCTATTGTAATGCCACAAATACAGCTGGAAATACAAAGATTATGTCAACACTCAATATAATAATAAACAATAATTAGATTTGACAAAAAAAAATAAATAAAACCTTATGGCCTGCAGCAACTGCAAGAAGTTCTCCTTCAGCATGGAAGGCAATTGAAGCAATAGGCCGATCTGCCACAAATAAGATATAAGAATATATATTTAATGACTATTTAACAAAAGAAAATGTTTTATTTTATTTGGAATAAGAGAGAAAGAAAGTGATTAGACATTACAAAAATCACGGGACCCTATGCATTCTGATGTATTCGCATTCCATAATCGAACTTCATGATCCAAACTTCCACTTGCAAGTATTTCTGGATGCAGTGGGTGGAATCTAACCTGTAAAACCACAATCAATATCAGCACATATTTCAACAGTTGAATCAGAGAAGGATAAAGGTGAGTAATGCACATGCATCTTACCACCCAAGGAGTTCTTCGATGACCACTCAGCACCTTTTCACATTTTCCAGTTTGGCAATCGATAATTTTAACAGTATGATCACCACTGTAAATCCCAAAACAAGTGATTTCAATATACATATAATTAAAGAAATGCCACAAAGAACAAAACAAAGACTACTGACAACATACTGAGTAGAAGCAAGAATTTTCCCATCTGCACTAAATGCTGCTGCAATGGTTGACCTAGGAGAAGGGACCAAAGGACAGTATTTGGCTGATAAACATCGCAAGGACTCAGCTTCCACCCTGGGAACATAAAAACAAATAACTAATCAAACACTGTGGCTAATCTACTCATTTTCTTCAGAGGCATTATGAATTATATTATAAGAAAATAATAGATGTACCATGAAAGAAGTTCGCGTCTTGAGTTCCTCACTCTTTCACTTTCAGGTTTAACAAATGACTGATGTTTGTGATTAGAAACTTCTCCCCACTGCCTTTTTGGCAAGCATTTTGCTGTTCTAGGAGCTATCTCCCTTCTTGCCAACAGATGAAGCACGTTTCTATCACTAAGAAAAAAGTGTATGTGAGATGGCTGGTATCAAAGTACATTCATTACTAATATAATATGGAAAGTTCTGCTAGCCAAGAATCATTAAGAAAATCATTCGTTTGCTTAAGCATTATAAGACATAACATTCTAATCCTACAAGCATACCCACATGGAAACCTATAAGAAACAAAATTATACAAGATCGCCAACTTCAAAGTTCAATTCAACAACAAAATTATCATCTGAAGCTGATCTGAGAAGAAATCAAATGTGCAAACAACCAAAATATGAAGCACAAACGAGCAGAATTTTTTATTTAGTACGTTACTGCTTATGACAGAGTTAGAGAGCATAATTTGTCTGATTATGATCGTCTAATGATCTGATATATGTCAATAGGCATCGTTGGTGTGCATAAATTCCTAACAGATCATGTTTTTTTTTCAATTTAAATACCAAAATTGGACATTCATGTAATATAAAAAAGACACGTATATAAACAAGGAAGATCAATCGACAATCCTGTAATGTTCCTGTTGACATATTTACCATCGAATTCAAATTATAAACAATTGAGAAGAGGCAAAGACTATAATCTCACTTTTGATGGATTTGAGACGGTAAAGAAGATGATGAGAGGGTGTTGAGATCATCAAGGCATGAACTTGTATCCATTCATGTAAATCAAGATACAAAAGGATTCTTATTGATAAATATGTTGCAGATAGGGAGCAGAAAAATCTAACAAACTGGAACCCTAGTTGTAACCGCCTATTGGTCTCTCTTTTCTGTTCTTCGATTAGATTGAGATTTGTGAAGAGAAACCCTAGCGAGCGAAACCAGAAAGCTAAATCCGGATGACGTACAACAAAGGCCAAAGGGACAAATCTCCCCTCTGTGTATTTTTAATAGAAAAATCCGGAATATAATTTGGATAAGCTTTTCTTCTTAAAACCCTATTAGTTACTGGTATTAAATAATCAAAATTCACAAATATCCGAACCCGTTGTATTCGTTTTTTTTAAATAGCTATTAATCAATTTGGATGAGCTACCGGTATGAAATAATTTGGATAAGTTTTTCATTTTAAAACTCACTTAGTTAGAGTTGTTTGTTTTTTATAAAATGATAACTACCAACCATATCATTAACTTTATTCTATATTTGTTATTACCGTAATAAATTGAAATTAATCATATAATAATAATAAATAATTCTAGATAAAAAATTAGTTAGTTTAATCATATGTAAATAAAATATAAAGATCAATGTGATGATGTAATTTTAAAAGATGTTTATATAAAATAATTAAGCATAATATTTGTTAAATAACAGTAAATAAAATTGTTAATTTAGTTAACATGTTTTTTTGTTAAATTTTCGAAGACAATGGTTATTTTTCCGGTTAGTTTCAATAAATTTGTTAATTTTAATTATTAACTATATAATTTATTAATATCTGGTTATAGATAATGTAACACAAAAAAATATTTATATGAAATTTACCAAATGGTTTTGAAACTATATGAAATATATTCGAAATGTTTATAATATTCTTCGTAATATTATTAAAATAATAAAAATACTATTAAAAAAAATTAAAACAAATTTATGTTGAATAATATAACTTAAAATAAGGTGAAAAAGTGGTTTGAATAGAAAGATTAAGTATTGCGTCACGCATCACACACACAACAGTTTTTAAGTTAAAAGTCTTCTAAAAAACAAACATCTGTGAAATATCAGTTGTTATGCTTGTACTGCGTGACACAACCAAAAATGGTCGGGAGTGGTTTTTCTTAAAGAAAACAAACAACCCTTTACATTCAAAATTTCATTTTTAAGTTACATATCAGTTCTATTGCATTTGTTTGATTAGAGTTTTTTGAGAGTGTTTGATATTAATGAATGATGCATTTAAAAATATAGAATTGTATTTTATTATAACAAAAAGTTGTTTATTTTAATCAAATAAATTGGATGAATATTTTTGTGAAATATGATTTTTTTTTAATTTAAATTTTTGAACGATTTTATCATGGAATCATAATAAATAATAATGTATAACCCATTTGCACGGTATCATGGTGTGATATAAACATTTATAAAGAAATTCCAGATAGATTTTGATATTCTTTGGTTTTTTTATCGAAATCAATTTGGTTTTGATCGAGTTTTTTTCGGTCTTATTGTCTTTGTATTCGGTATTTTCTTTTTTTTTTGTTTTGAGGGGGGCATTTTAGTTTCGGTTTTTTTTGTTTTCTACATTTTTTAGCCTTGTTTCGGTTTTTTCGACTCGGATTAATTCATAACATTACATCACTTTGTTAAACATAAAGTATTGTTAAAATTTGGGAAAATGACTCTTGAGGGTAATTAACTTTTGCGTTTGTACATACTGATGTTGTATCTTATCCCATGAGTTCGATCTTAAAGCTAAGTAAACTCAAAAATCATAGCACTTGTGATTCCACTCGTTTGTAGACTTGTCTAGAATGCATGATACGATAAATCATTTGATTGGAAATGTAAATGTAGTCATGAAATGCACCTGCTTAGTCAAGATTCCCCTAATAAATATTCAAGTGCATTACAAAGTTGTACATGTATGAATAATGTCCTTTCGTAGGTTATGTTTTGAAGAGAAGCAAGAATGAATCTCATAAAAGTCATTAATATCAGTAGGAAATGATGTGGGATTTGTTGTAAATGAGTAAAGGGAAAATGAATCAGGAGGGTAACCAACTGTTGCGTTTGTTCTCATTTGGTCCCTTTTCTTTTTTTTGTACTCAATATACCATCGAACTTGTTGTCTGTGTTCACCATAACCCTTTGACCGGCTATCACAGGTCAAAAGCCGGTCAAAAGGGCTATGGTAAACACCAACAACAAGTTCGATGGTATATTGAATACAAAAAAAAGAAAAGGGACCAAATGAGTACAAACGCAAAAGTTAATTACCCTCAAGAGTCATTTTCCCTTAAAATTTAATGTTTCATTAATATACCAAACTTTAAAAAATGTTTCATAGTGTTGCATAAAACATGTTATTCAAATTACATATCATTGATTTGATGTTGCCCACCTTTCAATATGAAAAACAAAGTGTTACCTCATTTACAAAGCAACTTGTATTTATTGAAATGCATAATGAATTCTTTAATAACTTGTATTCTATTTATTATGGTGGAAATTATGGATCATTCTTATCCTCTCATCCCTAGCATCCTCTCTCTTTCGTATTAGCAACTAGTACATAACAAAATATACAAATACTGAAACAAAATGTACTTAAATGCACAAACATGAATATTGTGAATGACAACTTGAGCTCGGTACTGGGATACTATGAAAGGTGTTCTTGGTGCTACTTCATGAAAATTGATCTTCTCCCGCATAGTCATTCATGCATATCGTGTACTCTTAATGCTTGAAAGTGTTGAAATTGTTAGCACGTGATATTTTTAGTACATATGATTGACATATCAATATATAATAAATGGATGTACAAATCTAACATTTTGGAAAATTACTATATCATAATTTGAAGATCATAACTACATAGTTTTCATTTTGAATATGCTATCATAGACATGATAATCGTATGTTAATTTGTATTCATGTAAACTTAAGAATATATAAATAAAATAAAAAAAAACATCTAAGTGTGTCTATATACATAAGTAACATAAGGCATCATATTTAAGGAACCATTATTTAAGTATGTCGAAGTTCCTAATTGACCGGCTATATATTTATAGGGATCGATAACTTTTGTTAATTGTTAGAAGATATTATGTTTAGAGAATAAATAATCAATATGGATGTCACTGGAAGCTCGAAGGGTCAACGAGAAAGGTCAAATATTTATAATTAACCTCAAAATAAGCTTTTTTTTACCATTGGAGACCATGCACTTTATGGTGGAATAGTTCAACCAATTATCTTACTCTCACCCTCATTCATACCTTATTCATCCATGTCCATCCCATTTTCAAAGCCCCATGACTTTTACTATCTTCACCTCCAGTGGCTTCCATTGTTTTCCCCATACAAAGTTCATAAGCAAATCTCCTAAGAACCAAACTAGATGGAATCAAATTAATTTGTAAATCTTTCATCCCCAAGCAACAAATAGATATCTAAATACGAAATATAAATAAAAAGACATTTGTATGCCAAAACTAGAGATTAAGAGCTTATTTAAGCACAATGAACATGATGTCGATATTGTTAGGATCAAAGATGTCAGCGGTTATAAGAAGTTAGAAGAGGAAGAATGTAACACCCTATTTCGAGTCATTTCATAGTTCGGGGTTGTGACCCGAAGATCAATTATATTAAGGCTTTGGGCTTTGGGAAAATAAAAGTTTAGAGCCATTTTGGATGTGGGTAATGTAGATAATGTGATCCAAGAGTTCGGGTTGTATTTTTGAGCCCAAGGGTATAATGGTAAAAGTGATGGTTAAGGCCTTTTATGAATTAAGGATTTTAGTTCAAGGTGTGGTAAGTCAAAAGTAATTAGATAGTGTTGTAGAGCTCCTCAATACCTTTCCGTGTATATAAGGATCATCAAAATTGGAGTTAGAACGAGGAAGTTATGGTCTTCGGAAGTCAGAATAGTTAAAGGTGTGTGATGTACGTTAGGTGTACATGGTTGGAGTGATCGCGAAGGTTCCTTCGCGTACGTTAAGTGTACCAGATGTACGTTGGGCGTACGCGACTTAGACTCAAACCCAAATTTAGGGTCTTGGACCCTATTTAAAGGCCTTAACTCATTTCCAATGTAACGCCCCATTTCTGGTAAGTGATTTATATAAAGTATTTTCCTTTCTTAAGAGGTGCTCAACGAGTCAGTAACCCAACTCGTCGAGTAGAGACGGGAATTGCACGTGTTTTTAGTTGGCAACTCGACGAGTCCATATTTCAGACTCGGCGAGTCCGCTTGTCTGGATGAAACCCTAAATCCCAGGGTTTGTACCCTATTTAAACGTCATTATGGCCTCCCACCCCAACCTCCAGCACCTTTAGAGCATTTCTCTGTAAAACCCTAGTCCCTATTGTTGAGCTTTAGTGTTTTGTGATAGCTTGGGAGTTGTAAAAGAGAAGGAAGGAAAAGAAGATCAATATAAGAGAAAGGAGATCCAAAACCTTGCTTCTATATGCTTCATATTCTGGTAATAAAGTTATTACCTTGCTTATTCTTCCATTAAACCTTCTTTTATGTTTGTTTATGTCTCTTTTGGAGCTTTATATGATTCAAACTCGAGATTTGAGCTCTCCTTAGGATGGAGACCATAGATCTGGATGTTATTGAGATCTAGGAACTCAATATATCTACCTTTATGCAAATATAGCCTTGTTCCAAACCCTAAGTGCTTAGTGTTGGGTGATTTTGGTATTCTAGCCCATTCCCGTGTGCATGCACGTAAAGTTGGAAACTTTACGTGCAAAACCAGCCCTAGAAGCCCAGATCTATGAATTGGATGCACTGAAATCAACTAGAATCGACTATATAGTAATGGCATGCAGGAGACTCGGTGTGACATCCCCATTTTCACGGCCAGAAAAGACCAATTTTGTTTATGCTTTATAAAAATCATAATACCTCTTTTAATGAAAATGTTGCGGAATTTGTTCCCAGTAAAACATGATAAATACGTTATCAAAAGCATTTCCGAAGAAAATATATTTTTATTTATTTTAAAACATTTGGGATGTCATCGTCAATATAGAAACATAAGCATAAACAAAACTTATCATTATCACTAGTGATCTATATCTCCTTAATCTCTCAATGTAATGTGACTTCATATCAACACCTGTGATATAAATAAACCGAGTGGGTTAGGTTGGGAAACCTGGTGAGTACATAGGGTTTTCATCCCACAATAATATAAATATTATGTTTAAAGAATCAAGCAATCAACCCAATTACCCATATCCATTGTCTTCTTTATTCTTAAGGGTCTACCCTAAGAATCAATTATTTCTCGTTCATTCATTCCTAAGGATTTTCCTAAGGAATAGGTACGAAGTCCATCGTTGCCTATGACACCTAGGGGTGTTCACAGGACGGTTCGGTTCGGATAATAATAAGATTATGAATCGTGACCACGAGGCGGATACCTTACATGCACTATCCGTAACCGAACCGAATTGTGTAAAGAACCGAACCGAACTGAACCGTATCAAGACGGGTAACCACGGTTCGGTCCACGGTTACCCGCTAAAAAAATCAAATTTTGTTGGAGTTCTAACACCATACATTACCAAAAAAAAATGATAAATCTGATACATAGACATTAATAAGATACCATACATTGATACATTTGACACAAAACATATAATTCATAATAATATAAATAAATATATAAAAATTGAGAAAAAAAAAATACATAAGACGTGTAAAGCCGTTAATTGGTACATGGTATGTACTAAGAGTCTAATTTGGTCAAATAGTCAGATTACTATTCAATGTTCCATTAATAATCACAATTAATAAATCATGACATAAGACATACCTATCAACTATATATGCGGGACTAAAATAAAAACATTTAATTTAATGAACTAATGCTTCAATAATGTGTAAAGTGTGTATATATATATATATATATATATATATATATATATATATATATAATGTAATACGGTTCGGTTCGGGTATCCACATATATCTAAATATCAAAACCGGAACCGACTCGTATATATTTGGTTTTTTCGGTTTCAGTTTTTTTTGGTTTTGGTTTTTTACGGTTTCGGTTTTTTCGGTTTCGGATTGACCGGATCGGTTCGGTTTTTCGGTTTTACGGTTTTTTGCACACTCTTAATGACACCGCTATCAAGCACATATACTAGTTCTATCACTTAGGCGCAGCTTCCAAAACTGTGACGTTCTTTATAAGGCGCATCTGTCGGTATAGTCCTTTAGGTGCATCTGTCGGGGTTATGAGGTTCTCTATTAGGCGCTTTTGCCGGTAGAGTCCTTTAGGCGCATCTGCCAGGGTTTTATTGATAATATCGTTTTCGAGAGTCCACTCGCAATACATGTCAATGGGTTTTTAGAGTACACCGGTGAACACATCGTTCACAACACCTATAGGTTGCGAGCCTGCTAGTGTTCCAATGGACTGTCTAGAATAGTCTGTGGTTGTCATCTATACTCTGCTAGATAACGGGGCCAACATTTGGGTATAAGGCTTCTCACATCGTCCACCCCTCACCCTCACCTCATGGTCTATTTCACCTCTCACCTCATCATCCAACTCATATTTCATCTATTACATCTACCCATGTTTTACCCCAACATTTTGGTAGATATAAAATACATATACAATTTAAATCATTTAAAACGTGTATAAAATCGTTCATCTAGCATAGACAACAAGTACTCAGATAATATGCACACATAGCACGTAATTTATATAAAATACTTCATATCTATGTGTAAGATGAAAGTAACTATGCATTCACCTGATACAGTGGTGACTCGGTACTCGGATAGCACTTCGTTACTCTTAAAACAATTTCCCTCGACAAAACCTAGTATCATTACCACTAGGGTTTAGTTCAGTATTTACCGAGACTAATTTAATAGTCTGACTGTTATTATTATTATATATGCGTAAAACAACACTATATAACTCATAATAATAGCTCAAATAATTATTATAAGTTCCTAATAACGTTACTATAATTAAATAAAAGCTATATTAAAAATAGCGTAGGCGTAGCTCACTTACAACGGATTTTAAAGAAAATTGGGCTTTGCTCGGAGCAGCGTTTCGAAACCGAAAGACCCTTTTTCTCGGGACTCCGGGAGCCTCGGGGATTCCTTCGGGTGCTAGGGAGGTTTCCTAGGGTTTGGGGGGGGGGGGTGTTAAAATGGGTTAGAGAGAGAAAGTAGTGAGCGAAAGATGTGAGAAATGAGTGAAGAAGTCGACTGTCTTTGCTGCCTTTTTATAGCCTACGAGGCCTCGAACTACGCTGGACGTAGCCCTTGGCTACGCGGGGCGTAGGCTTGGATAATAACAGCAGGTGACGCTCCTCGGATGGGTCATCGTGGCATGCTCCAGAACCGCTCAACCGAAGACCGCTAGGCGTAACCCTCTTCCGACGCGCGATGTACTCGGACGCGGGGAGTTCCTCTCGTACGTGAGGCGTAGCAAGGTCGGGTGTCCGAATCCGAAGACCAGACCGTGACCAGCAAGCAACGACCCTGATCGAGCCACGTCATCACCCCCCTCGCAGTTTCACATTTTTCTTTCCCAACTTTTAAAATTCATAACTTTTGCGTACGATTTCGACGTTCTTTATATCCACGTGAAGGCGGGAACGTACTCAACAACTTTCGTTTAGACTCCATTGGCTAATTTTGACTTTATTTTAAAAGTTATATTATTAACAAGCCGTTATAGGATTTGTCCGTTAAAATTTCATAATTTCTTCATCCGACGTTCGTTTTCGTCAATCTTTTTATCGTTATGCTACTTTTAATGAGATCTTCTATTCTCGTTTAGGTTATGTCTGCTAAAAACCGCTCGATCTAATGTTCGGATTTCGGGTTGTACACTGTTAAGCTGAAACTTCGAAAAATCATAACTTCCTCATACGAAGTCAGATTTTGACATTCTTTTTGTGGACACTCTCGGTTTAATGAATTCTACGACTTTCGTTTAGATCGCTAAGGCTGAATATTTCTCCATCGTAAATTCACTATTTACGCTTCCCGGTGTCGTGCCGGTTCCGTCGCGAAACTTTGACGGGTCATAACTTCTTCGTTATAACTCGGATTTCGGCGTTCTTTATATGTACGAAACCCTTGAGACATATTCTACAACTTGGTTAATATTATTTATTCTAAATAATATTTTGTCAAAAAATCATTTTCGACCCCTATTATTGTGACATCCCCATTTTCACGACCAGAAAAGACCGATTTTGTTTATGCTTTATAAAAATCAGAGTACTTCTTTTTAATAAAAATGTTGCGGAATTTGTTCCCAGAAAAACATGATAAATACGTTATTAAAACATTTTCGAAAAAACGTATTTTATTCATTTTAAAACGTTTGGGATGTCATCGTTAATACAGAAACATAAGCATAAACAGAAGTTACATTTATTTACACTAGTGATCTACATCTCTTTAAATCTCTCAGTGTAATGTGACTTCATATCAACACCTGTGATATAAATAAACTGGAGTGGGTCAGGTTGGGAAACCTGGTGAGTACATAAGGTTTTCAACCCACAATAATATAATTATTATGTTCAATCATCAAACAATTAACCCAATTACTCATCCCCATTATCTTCTTTATTCCTAAGTACCTTCCCTAAGGATTTATCCTAAGGGTCATCTCCTACATCATATTTACCTCTCATCTCCTTACATTGCATTTCCTTATATGTTTGTTCCTAAGGACTCTCCCTAAGGATCATCGCCTACATCGCATAGACAGTATTGATTCAGGGATTACTCCCTCAATACGTGCCCAACAAGGGTTAGGGTATCATCGCATGAATACTTAGTTACAACATCGCCTGAACTCGTAATTCATAGTAAGGGGTTAGAGTATCATCGCATGAATACGTAGTTACATCATCGCCTGAACTCGTAATTTATAGTAAGGGGTTAGAGTATCATCGCATGAATACGTAGTTACAACATCGCCTGAACTCGTAATTCATCACCTACAGGTTATGAGCCTGCTGGTGTTTCCACAGGGTTGTCTATAATAGTCCGTGGTCGCCATCTATACTCTGGTAGATGACTACATCTCCAAATTGTCGGACAAGGTTGTAGTATCCTACATCACCGATTCATCATCACCTATCTATCCTCACCTAATTATCATCTCCTATCTCTCATTATTTTATTTCATCACACACCAACTATTTCGTCTACCCATGTTTTATCCCAATATATTAGTAGATATAAATATACAGTTTAAGTCATTTAAAACATGTATAAAATCATTCATCCAACATAGACAACAAGTATTCAGATAATATGCATGCATAGCACGTAATTTATGTAAAATATTTCATATCTGTGTGTAAGATGAAAGGGACCATGCACTCACTTGAAAGGTGATGACTCAGCACTCAGACAGCGCTTCGATACTCTCAAAACAATTTCCTTCGATAAAACCTAGTACCAATACCACTAGGGTTTAGTCTAACGATAACCGCGACAAATTAATTAGTCTTACTATTATTATTATTATTATATAAGCGTTAATAACACTCAATATAACTCATAATAATAGTCTAAATAATTATTTTAAGGACCTAATAACATTCCTATAATTATTTGAAAGCTATATTAAAAATTGCGTAAGCGTAGCACACTTACAACGAATTTTATCGAAAACCGAAACTTATTTGGAGCAGCGTTTCGAAATCGAAAGGCTCTTTTTCTCGGGACTCCGGGAGCCTCGAGGCTTCCTTAGGGTGCTAGGGGCCTTATCTAGGGTTTAGGGGGGGTTAGAGGGGCAGTGAGAGAAAGTAGAGAGAGAAGGAGTTGAAAAATGAGTGAAAAATCGGAGACCCTTCGCAGCGCGTACCACTCAACTACGCTGGGCGTAGTTCGGATAAGGTTGCCAGGCGTGTTCCAACTGGCTCGCACTCGGATAGGACCCGGATAAGACCGAAGGTACGCGGGGCGTAATGCGAAGGCTTCGTGGCATGATCCGAAGCGAGGTGTGATCAGCGATGGAGGGTCCGGATGTTGCCACGTCATCTCAGTTTCACAATTTTCCTTCTCGACTTCTAAAAATCATAACTTTCGCATACGAGCTCCGTTTTCGACGTTCTTTATATCCACGCGAAGGTTGGAACGTACTCTACAACTTTCGTTTAGACTTCGTCGGCTAATTTTGACTTGATTTTAAATTTTATATTATTAACAGGCCGGGACATGATTGGTCCATTAAATCCTCATAACTTCTTCATCCGATGTCCGTTTTCGCCCATCTTTTTCTCGTTACGCTACTCTTATCGATATCTTCAATTCTCGTTTAGGTCGTGTCAGCTAAAAGTCACTCAATCTAATATTCGAATTTCGGGTTGTACATTGCTCATCCAAAACTTCGAAAAATCACAACTTCTTCATACGAAGTCAGATTTGGGCGTTCTTTTTATCGATGTTCTTAGTTTAACATATTCTACGACTTTCGTTTAGAGCGCTAAGGCTAAATATTGCTCTATCGTAAATTCACTATTTACGCTTCCCGGTGCCGTGCCATGCCGGTTCCGCTGCGAAACTTCGACGGGTCATAACTTCTTCGTTATAACTTGGATTTCGACGTTCTTTATATGTACGGAAACCTTGTGACATATTCTTCAACTTGGTTAAGATTATTTATTCTAAATAATCTTTTGTCGAAAAGTCGTTTTCGACCCCTATTGCCTCTAATTTGACTAGCCCGGATTTGCGGGCGTTACAATTATCTCTAAACTGACTAGCACGGATCTGCGAGTGTTACACTTGGCGAGTCCAAGCCATGACTCGGCGAGTCCAAGGCAATATTCTTGTCTCAAGAACAGACTCGACAAGTTGTTCATACAAGTCGGCGAGTCACAAACTGGACGTGTTCATATGATGAAGGAGAACTCGACGAGTTGTTCATACAACTCGGTGAGTCGGGTGAAGTTAGATTGGACGTTAGTATGGAAGGATAATTCGTCGAGTTATTGCCAAGCTCGACGAATTGAAGCAAGTAGAGGATTAGAAAAGGTGTTAGGGACTCGGCGAGTTGGCGACCCAACTCGACGAGTTCGTTCAACTGAAAGTTGACTTTGACCAGGAAGTTGGCTTTGACCAGGGGTAGAATAGTCATTTTACCCTGAGAACAGTTATCAGTATCTGATTTAGTGTTTATGGGATTTGTAGTCGGGGAGTTCCGGAGCAACAGTCAACTAGTTTCAGATTTAGCATCTCAACAGTCAGCGTTACGAGGTGAGTCTTCCTTCCATTAGGAATGGGTCTACGACCAAAATGCCGACCCGTTTAGTTAGCATTAGTTCCAGAATTCGGTCCAATGCAGTAGTTCAGTGTGCTTGATGTCTTTGTGATTCAAGCAAGTCCTTGTGCTCTTTGATGATACTTTTCCATCAAGTCCTTGCACATCTCGTAGGGCCAGTAGTCCTCGTATAACCGCTGCAGCTCAGGAGTCATGGTGGCTACCATAATACATGACACCTTAGTGGCATCCTTGTAGTGAACCCCATACTTAACTATTTCTTCGGGAGTAGCTTTTGATTCATCGATCTCGTTCAACGGTTTATCGAGGACATATTCTTTGTCCTCATAGCGCAAGGCCATACGAATGTCCATATCCAATCATTGAAGTTGGAACCATCAAACGTAATCCTCACACAAATGTTCAGGAGAGAAAAGGAGTTGTTTGAGTTGTTGTTGGAGGTTGAGCCAGAAGAGTTGTTTGGTCCAGACATCTGAAAAAGAAGAAAGACAAAGTTTTGATTGGATAAGGAATCCTTAATATAACACCCAAATGATATATTAAGGCTAGGACCCAACACAATAATTCATAATTCGGAAAAGGGATTTCGTAATCCAATTGTAAATTATTTGACAGTAGGTAAATGACGAATTACCAATTCCACCACAAAAAACAAAATAAAGAATTAGGTTTTAAATGAAATGAAATTCATAGATTATTTTGAGATTCATTGAACTTTTGAATGACATGTTTAATCTCGATTATTCCCTTCAAGTTTGTGACTGGGATACATAGAATCACAAACAAGGTGTGAATAACCATACAAATTAGTTTGGTACTCTCGATGTCATTTACCACCTAATCAATGTGCCGGTTAGCCACACACGCTCCATTGATCTATGATAATTTACGAGCTACCCATTGTCACCCTTGTTAGTCCAAGTTAGTGTGTCGGCTAACCACATACGCTCCACTAACGACTTGACAAGGTGTAATGTGCAATATCATGGATTAACATTAAATTCACATTTTACTTAAGTAACTAAGATTGAGAATTTTATAAAACATTTAGTTACTTTATAATTTTCATTATACTTATTAATGACAGAATTAATGTCCCATCCTACCCGTTCGGCTAACGACCCTCCACCAATCAAGGAAGCGGTGGGTGAGAGTGGACACCCATTCAACTGCCATTTTATAGACAGTTTCCTTATACCCCCTTATAGACCGACTTCGTGAATGAGGCTTACTAATGGTAAGACTAACTCATATTATACATGCATATAAGTATTAATCTTTTAATATTATAATAGTATAAGGGTTGTATTTTAAACCTTTTTAAATACTAGGGTTTTAGAATTTTAATATTTCAAAAATTAAACTTTTAATTTAAATTTTAAATTCTAAAACTTGAGGGTGCAATTTGAAACTTTTCCAAAATTATCCAAATCAAATTTTAAATAATTAATTAATCATATAATTAGCCATTATCTTAAAATTTGACCACCATCTACTTGAATAAGAAAATCAGATCACCATCTATTTGGTCAAGAGGGCATCGTCAGAAGAAAATCTTGTGGATCCCCTCACAAAGGGTATAAGTAGGATCAAGCACGTTCAACATGCAAGGAGCATTGGTCTGAAGGACGATGTTAATTTTAGTGATTAGATAGATGTTTAGAAACTTGTAATAGGTAAATGTAATTGACATCTGGTGATTATATAATAGGATTTATATATAAGTATTGTTTACTATCTTGTGTCAATTGTTTACTATTGTTTCACTTTTGCATGTTTTACTTCCAAAATAATTGGATTAATCAAATTATCCACATTCGATCATACTTTGGAAGTAAGTAATGAGGCAAGACTGCCATGAATTTGTTTGTAGATTGTCTAAGTGCTTAGACATAGCAAATGTTTGCTACAACGTTCGTGAGTACTCCTGAAATAGGATTTGAGTATGGGATCAAACCCACTCTCATTTGAATTACTTCATGAAATTTATCATGAGTAATTGTGAGACGATAATATAGTATAATCTTTAAACCGAGATATATAAGTTATTGTTTACGAGTTGATTGTGCATTGATAATGCGTAAACGCATCAGTAACTTGATGTTAAAATGTGTTGTTGTGTACGATTTGATGAGTAAATATTACAAACATATAAGTCAAAGTTTATATGTTCCTTTTGCCTTAACGGGAAAAGCGATATCTTGGGCCCCTCGATGATTTTGTGTTGACTTATGTGTCGGGCCCGGTCAGGACTAAATTGATGTGTTCAATTAAATTCATTGTCAGACAAATCAAAAATTGGGAAACAAACTGTTGAACATTGAGAATGATTATGTTCCATGTCTTTGTCCACATGATATATTGCAAAATGGAGGATTATATGGTCCCTTATCTAAAGGACGCGTCATTGACTAGGTAAGAGTTCGACAACGACTTTTGAAAGCTACGATTGCTAATCTGATTCTAAAGTCATATTTGAAATTTTAGTTATTAGACTTATCCAAGTGGTAACTGTTGGATTAGGTGTCTAAACCCATAACTATAATTGGTATGTACTTGATCTGATAGTAGCATGGTCATTTTGGGTTGTCTTCACCATAGCAACTTGACATGATGACTTTGGAGAGAGAGGTTATTTAATGACTTATTAATATACTATAAGAATAATATATTAATTAGAAATCATGTTATTTAATTAGTATTTAATCAAAAATTAATTTAGTATTAATTTTGGGATTAAAGGAACTGATTAAAAGTGTGGGGACTGATATTGCAAATCATTGATAGTTGGAATATTAGGCTGATGGACTCCCTTTGAAGGGGGTTGGGACAAAATCTATAGAAGGCCCTATAGAATTCGTCCATGGCCTTCTAAAAGGTAGGTTCATGGGTTGCTTGGAGCCTAAGCAAGGATTAGGGTTCCCACCTGGAAACCCTAGCAACCACAAGTATTTAAAGACCCCTAGATCTCTCAATTTCGGCCACTACTTCACAAGGTGTAACCCTAGCCGAAATTATGCTCTTTCTTTCTTTCTCTCTCTCACACGCACACTCGTCCATTGCTTTTGGTGTTTGTTATTCCATTAGAGGTGCGACACGTGAGGCACTCAAGCTTTCAAGAGTCTAGATCATCATTGGATTACTTGTTATTATAAGATAACAAGAAAGGTATTCATCAAACCCTTGTTTCATATTGAATTTCTGAAATTATATGCTATTATTAGGGTTATTGCTTTGGAACTTCTATGTGCATGTATAACTAGAGAAAAACTTAGATACAAAGCAATTATGGTTGCATGAACACATAAGAATGTTGTTATGCTCAAGACCCATCAGATCTTTGGCCACAAAGGCGCACAATATAAACAATCATATAACAAAACAATAACTCATAAACCTAATAAACGAATCCACGTTCAACCAATCTAAACAAAAAAAAAAAGCAACCATATGGGGAATAGAAAATTATACATTCATAGTGTTTTCTTTCTTTATTCTTGTTGATTAACGTGGTAGGACCCAAAGTAAAATCCTTTTAATGTAGTCGCACCTAATACACAAATCGACAACTTTGGAGCACCAGAACCACCACGACACAACGCAAATTTGATTGCTATATTTTGCGCAATTATAAGACGCGTAGGATGAAAAACATTAGGGTAGATAGAAGTATGTCACTAAGTTTGGAGAGTTTTCAAAACTGGGATAAGCACGTAATTCATGATATATGTGCCTCTCTCTATGAGGAAAAGATTTAAACCCTATGGGATAATTACTTGGTCACTAAGTAATTATTTTTATCTTTGGTAATTATCTAAATATCAGATTCTTACACATAAGCCCTTATAGATATACAAATTTTATTTATTTAATTAAAGACTCAACTAATTAACAAATTAGATCCATATGATTCATCTCTAACCAATATTGCTAATATTTTTCTCTTACCAAATGTTGTTACTGTCGACATTATTTATAATATGTGACATATGAGAGATGAAGGAATGAATATGTGACACGTTATTTATGATATGTGACATATGAGAGATGCAGGAATGAATGTGTAGGTGCATCTTATTTGCCAAGTTTTCAAATCCTACCATCAGTTTATATGTTTTTGCCAACACAACACCATTTTACATAATTGTTCCACTCAACTTATAGAGTTTACACAATTAGTCATTTCTTTTAGGGATAATGACTTAAAAGTGTAGTATATTTTTTGATTTGTACACATTTGGTCACTGAGTTTTTTTTTTTTCGTCCACATTTATCCCTTCAACCTGTTAAACTATACACATTCAGTCCTTATGACCGGTTACTCCAGGTTAGCCAGGAAAAATGACTTAATAAGGTAATATATTTCTCATTTTGTACATATTTAGTCCTTAATATTTTTGTACACATTTAGTCCTTAATATTTTTTTGTTTCAAAATAAGTCATTTTTGTTTTTGTAGTCATTCAGTACTTATGAATATGGGACAATCATTGATGAAGTGTGTGGGGTTGTTGATATTTATGTGTAATGTCTCATTTTCACAACAAAAAAATATCATTTTTAAATATGGCAAAAGTCCCTAATTATAAATCTATTATTAAGAAAAAACTTTTATTCAAAAATACATTTATTGAAAATCAGAGTAATATAAGAAACACGGAATCCTCAACACTATTGATGAGTGTGTACAGTTATGCCTTCGTCTTCCCACGATCAACGATAGAACCTGAAAACATAAACAACTGGGTAAGCACAAAGATTAGTGAGTTTACTCCATAATACCCGATACAACAAACGTATTATCATGCATAACAAACCCACACTCACCATATTAGAATACATTGGCCTAATCAGTCATTGGACTGGAATGCCAACATGTAACAGGTCCAATCAGTCATTGGACTGGAATCGTCAGGGTTTGTTGGCATGTCGCCTTAACCCAACCACTTCTCAAGCCTCTGTGGCTACGACTTACAGCCGACCCACATCAGGTATCTTGTCCTACAACATATAGCAGGACTACCTTAACCTATCCCACCACCATATGGCTATCCGACGTAAGATGTCGCAAGAAAAACCTAAAGAAATCATTCATAAGTACTTAATGAGTACAAAAACAAAAATGACTTATTTTGCAACAAAAAAAATATTAAGGACTAAATGTGTACAAAAATATTAAGGACTAAATGTGTACATAGTGAGAAATATATTATCCTATTAAGTCCTTTTTACCGGCTAACCTGGAGTAGCCGGTCATAAGGACTAAATGTGTACAGTTTAACAAGTTGAATGGGTAAATGTGGACGAAAAAAAAAGTTAATGACTAAATGTGTACAAATCAAATAATATATTATCCTTTTAAGTCATTATCCCTTTCTTTTATAGTTCATGAATTTATTGGTCTAACTAACACTTAAGTGAGTCAATTCTTTGTCAAACACACTTTTGCCTTTATGCGTTTTTAGTCCATAACTTTCAAAGGTTATAATTTCAACATTTATTCTTCTAAAAATTATAATGAACTAATTTAATTTATTTATTTTAGTTTATTTTATTTGTTGATTGATTTATCTATTTATTTATTATTTAAATAACTATTTACTTAGCTAATTTAGAAAGAAATGTCTAGCCTTGAATTTAGGATGTTACAAACTTTGGGGGGTGTTTGGCTTAGCTTTTTGGAAAAGAAAAAAAAACAAAAAATGTTTGACAAAACTAGTTTTAAAAGCTATTTTTGGAGTTTTTATATAAGTAAAATAAACTTTTTGGAAAAGTCAGGAAATCCTGACTTTTTGTAACTTTTCCAAAAAAAATTTTTGGGCTGTGAAAAACTAAGCCAAACACCCCCTTGGTTGCGATGTGAGAGCTATGTGACAAGAAAGGGGGAGGTGCTACAGGTCTCGGTGAAAAGAGAGAAGATGAGAGAGAAAGAAGAAGAATGATTATGGCTTATAAAAGGAGTAAAAAAGTATGAAACATTGGTAATGAGTTTATAAGCATTGATTATATGAACTAAGAGAAAATAAATTAAAGACCAAAGAAATTATCTATGGACCATTATGTAATTTATTGTTTAAGTTATTATTATTATTATTATTATTTGATAAAATAGTAGAAACCTTTATGAAAAAAAAAAACTATGAATGACGTCTATCATGCGGATACTAAAAAACAAACGAAAAATCTTACTGAACATACTCATATGCTCAACTTCCGGTTCGGCCCTAGTCGTAAGTTCATGTCGCTGTCTCACTCTCTTGAAACCTTTCGCTTCGTTCTCTATCAAGATCTAACCATAATCTTCTATCTATCTCTCTAAACGTCCTGTCCTGACATTCGCTTCTGATCTTCGCCTCATTCTATGGATCTGCATTGTCGTACCTGATAGCTGTGTTTGCGTTTGATGCACACCAATGGTTCATTCACTATCGAAGAATAGAATTGACGGAGGGTTTTGTCGGTGGAAATTAATTCAACGGAGAAAGCCTAGATTGGCGTTCAATGTAGCATTGTTTATTCAAGCACTGACGTTCCGACAATGATGTTTATGAATTCGCTCCCAAAATGCTCGCTATTCTGGTGCTGTTGTTTAGTTTCCATCTTCTCCCGTTCGATTCTACAGCTGCCACTTACGGTATGGACCATACTAGTTCAATTTTATTTCTTTAACCATTTTAGGGTTTAGTCGTACATACAAGGGAACAATAATTGTTAATTGATAAAGGTATGTGTAAACACTGACGGTAATTTGTGTGCGTCAACAGTTAATTGATGAACTGGGAGTGAAATTAGGGTTTTGTTAGTGCGTTATGATTTGTGTTCGTGCTGCACGCTTTGGGGAAACTGTTTGATATAAAATTATATAATACTCCTTTCTTGAAAATCGAAAAAGTTATGGTTCGAATTTTTATGTCAAACCTAAGTATTTTTAAGATGCAAAAATTGATATGAATTTGTTAGCAATGTACCCTGTACGTAGTTCTTGTTATTAATTAGATTACACCGCACTAATTGTGCCAAAATCAGTAGTGATAAATGTCCCAATTCATCTGCATAGAAGTGCGCTCTTCTGTGTAGCACTCAACAAAAGCTTGGAGATTCCTAACCTTGACAAATCTACATGGTGATGTTCGCAGCTTCACTGTGGAAGAACTACTTTTGGTTTCAGACAATAATGAAGTTGCCTTAAAACTGTTTTATTGTTTGGGGAATATGTGATAAAAAGTAATACTTACGCTAAGCAAAACCTTTTCTTGCTTATGTGCATATGCTTGATTGTAGTCATTACCATTTAGAGATGGTTGTCGAACATCCAATCTATATCTTAACTTTGTATAAAAGTGAAGCTAAGTTGCATCATATTATCAAGTAGTATACTACGAATCATTTATGGAATAAAAGCAGTAGCATACCAATGCATCCTGTTTACAAATGAGGAAAAGGAATAACATGGAGATTCTTATTTCTTACTGCATGGTATTCTACCTTAAGTAAATAGCTCTCTAATAGATCAAAAGACTACCATCAAGGTTCCCAAAGACTATCCGAAAGGTGAACTTAAGTCGCATTTTAAAAATCTATAACAAGAAAGAATTCTGCTTTGGTATTTGACACATTGCTCATGCAGTTATTCCGTTTCAGTCTCTCCAAGTAACTGAGAAAAGTTACGCCAGTTATGCTTTTACTTTGCTGATGTAAACTACAAAGTACAAACTAAAACAACAATGTGAAGTTGCCTTTTTGTCACAAAATTTCTATTGACACCGTATTGAGATTATTGATGTTGTGATTATTAATTATTATCATGACGTAAAATGGAAGATTATATACGCAGTGCTTGCTCCTTGTGATGAACATTAACCTTGTATGTTAGAAGCAATTTTGGTGGCTTTTCTTTTGAATACCCTTACTATAATTGTAAAAAGAGATCAGGGATTATTAGTGATGTGATGTTTTAAAGAAATCAGGGGGTTGTCAGTCAAGTATGAGATAGGTTTATATCATGATTGAACATTCTGTACGTTAACGGGTTTCCTTTGCATGTCGTTCTGCATGGATTTCAAAGAAGCCTAAGGTAAAAAAAAAAAAAGTCTACATCGATATGCATGCAAGGGCTTAAGATCAACCTAATGTTTTTGGTATTTATTTCTTTCCATAACGGAGTCGAGAATGTGTTGTGGGGTCCACTAAATACTAATCTAATATGAAACCCGATCAATAAATACACTTATACTTACCAAAAGATAGCCACATTGCTGGATCAATATACCTTGCATTAAATTGCCATATTTTTCTTTTTATTTGCAGCGAGACTTATGTCAATGAGGGATCCACCAAATACACATCACCCGAAACCTTTTTTTGAGCCTTCGATTGTTCCTGCTTCTTCTCCAACAATTCAAGGTCCTTAATTCTTATAACCACATTGTAAGCTCTTGCAAGTTTCAAATCTTTAGCATTTTCTCATAAAGCATCTTTCTATTTAGGTCTTGTTTCTGGTCCTACTGGTAGCAGCTTGCCGCCACATCACCACCACCGCCACCACCCCCATGGCGGACATCATCATCCCCATGGGATAAGAACTCATGCAGTCTCCCCATCTCCATCCTCCGGACCAGGTATATAAGTATCTTTTATCTACCTTCTAGACTCAATAACAATCTTATTATTAAAAATTTAAAATAAAGATGATTATGCAGGTTGTGGCCTAACATGTTTGGAACCACTGACTTCGACTCCTATTGGTTCACCTTGTGGTTGTGTTTTACCAATGAAAGTGAGACTGCTTTTACAAGTGTCTGTGTATGCTGTCTTCCCTGTTGTGAACGAGCTAGAGATTGAGATTGCATCAGGCATGTACCTAACACAAAGCCAAGTGGTGATAACAGGTGCCAGTGCAGATAGTGAAAACCAAGGACAATCAGTCATTGATGTAAACTTGGTGCCATTGGGACAGCGATTCGATAACGTCACTGCTGCTTTCACATACGAGAGATTTTGGAAGAAAAAACTCTCATTGAATAAAACCCTTTTCGGAGATTATCAAGTGGTATATATTATTTATCCAGGTAAGGTATAATATATTATACTTCCATTTATTTTTGTTCTGTTATCAATTATTATCACCAATTTGGGTTCTAAAATATGAGATGTCATGTCACACAATCAGGGCTTCCTACTTCGCCATTACAGATCGAACCAAGTGGAGGTCCCGGGACGCAAGATTTCCCAATAACCGCAAATTTTGTTCGCAAAAGTCAGACAATAAACCGGAAAACCATTTTTGTAATTGCGTTGTCTGCAGCAGTGCTCTTGATTGTTTGCTGTGCTGCAATTTGTGTTATCATCAAGTACAGAAAGCTATGTAATTCATCCAGTGCTTTTACATCCTCAAATAACAAGACATGTGGTAAGCTTCAACCTTGGGATGGCCTTCCATTCAATTTAAAAAACAATTGAATTGTGTATTTTGGTGCTAGTTTAGTGTTTCAAGTTATATAGAAATAAATGTATGAATGATTTGTGTTGTACTTGTAGGACTTGGAGCATTGTTAGCAAGTAATCCAACAAGTTCCATATCAGTATCTGTTGTTTCCGCCATGCCTACTTGTGTTCTTTCCGTTAAGACGTTTTCATTAGCTGAGCTGGAAAAGGCAACCGAGAAATTCAGCTCATTAAGAGTTTTGGGTGAAGGTGGTTTTGGATGTGTTTATCTTGGGATCATGGAAGATGGAGCTCAGGTTGCTGTAAAATTGTTGAACAGAGATATTAACCAGAATGGAGATCGTGAGTTCATTGCAGAAGTTGAGATGTTAAGCCGTTTGCATCACCGTAATCTTGTTAAACTCATTGGTATATGCATTCAAGGATGCGCTCGCTGTTTGGTCTATGAGCTTGTTCCCAATGGCAGCGTTGAATCTCATTTGCATGGTTTGTTTTAAATCTTAATGCTAGAAATAGCAACATACTTTCACTCGTTTCTTTTTATCATAAAATTTGTATTTTGATTGGTATTGGTGTTTCAGGTGTGGATAAGCAAACGGGACCTCTTGATTGGGATGCGCGATTAAAGATCGCTCTGGGTGCAGCAAGAGGGTTGGCTTATCTTCATGAAGATTCTAACCCACGTGTCATCCACCGTGATTTCAAAGCCAGCAACGTTTTGCTAGAAGACGATTTTACCCCTAAGGTATCGGATTTCGGGTTAGCAAGGGAAGCTACAGAAGGGAGTCATCACATTTCAACCCGTGTCATGGGAACTTTCGGGTATATTATATTCGTCTTTTCAACTTTTTTTTTTTAAAGGGGGGTTTGGTTTATAATTTAAATTTAAAATAAAAATATTTGATTTTTCTTTCACATCACAGTTATGTGGCTCCCGAGTACGCGATGACGGGGCATCTACTAGTGAAAAGCGACGTGTACAGTTACGGGGTGGTGCTGCTGGAGCTTATTTCGGGAAGAAAACCGGTCGACATGTCACAACCTCCGGGTGAAGAAAACCTCGTCACGTGGGCCCGCCCACTTCTCACAACCCAAGAAGGTCTGCTCCGGTTAATCGACGGGAACTTAGCCGGGACCTACGACTTCAACGACATGGCAAAAGTGGCTGCAATCGCTTCCATGTGTGTGCACCCACAGGTGGCTCAACGACCCTTCATGGGCGAAGTTGTTCAAGCCCTAAAACTCATATACAACGACAAAGACGACACTACTACTCAACGAGACTCCTCCGCCTCCGCCGTCGAATCCGAATTCAAAGCCGACCACACCGTTTCCGATGGCAGCTGGTGGAACGCCGGCGGTTCCACACATCTCATGTACGGTAACGATTCTCCCATATTAACGATGGATTATAGCTCCACCTCCGGTCCATTTGACGAGGTTGAAAACCGGTTGGTTTTCAATGGCGGTCTTGGAAATAGGTCCGGCCCGCTAAGGACGGTTAAGAAGAAACCCGGGTTTTATAATAGATTAAAAGGGAGTATGAGTGAACATGGTGGGGGTATTGGGGGTAAACCTTTCTGGAGTCAAGGCTCTATTTAGTTTTTTAAATGTACAGAACCGGAATATGTTAAAAGGAAACTCGGGTTTTCGTGATAGATTGGAGTCGGACCGGGTTTTAGTTAATTATGTAGGAAAACAGCCGAGGGACCTAATTGAAAAAAGCTGGATTTTTTTGGGGGTGAACTACATTTTTGGTCCCCGAACAATATAATTATTGACATCTTTGGTTTCTAAGAATATAATATGGGATACTGCATGGGTTAAGCTATTTGAATTTTTACTATGTTTAGGGAACAAATTTTGGGTTTTAATCATTGGTGTAGTGTACATCATTTTTTTTAAAGGTTAAACGCGAAATGCGATGCACACAATAATTAGCATACATTTTAATGATTATTATTTTATTTCTAACAATCTGGTTTTCCGCAAAATAATAACATATTTTAATGTTTGTCTATTTTACGTGTCATTTCATTCATTTTTTGTTTATTTTACGTAAAGTAGCCACTATCTCACTTTACATTTAAGGATGATAACTAAAAAAGGTAATATATTTTTTATTTGTGTATATTTGGTCACTGAGTGAGTTTTTTTTTTTTTTTTTTTTTTTTTTTTTTTTTTTTTCATTCAATTTGTTAAACTGTACAAATTCAGTTCTTATGACCGGTTACTTTAGGTTATCCAAAAAAATGACTTAATAGGGTAATATATTTCGCATTTTGTACATATCTAGTCCTTAATATTTTTGTATACATTTAGTCCTTAATATTTTTTTGTTTCAAAATAAATCATTTTTGTTTTTGTATTAATTCAGTATTTGTAAATGATTTCTTTAAGTTTTTCTTACTGACATCTTATATGAGACAATCATTGATGAGGTGTTTGAGGTTGTTGATGCTTATGTCCATCGCGATCTCGACTGTTTGGTTGCGTAGGTCTTGTGTTTTGAACATCGTAACTTCATACGATATCAGATTTTAACGATCTTTATATCCACGTGTTTGTTTTTTTTAGTCTAACACAACTTTCGTTATGATTACTCTCGTTAAAATGTAACATATTTTTACTTACGATTTTATAAAAAAACATTCATACATGCATTTATAAAAACGTATGGATATAAAGATCGTAAGTAAAAATATATTACTTTTTAATGAGAGTAATCTAAACGAAAGTTGTAGTAGACTAAAATATAAACGCATGGATATAAAGATCGTTAAAATCCGAGATCGTATGAAGAAGTTATGACGTTCAGATGACATGAGCAACCAAGTAGTCGAGATCGCGATAGACATAAACATCAAAAACCCCAAACACCTCATTAATGATTGTCCCACTTAAAATGTCATGAGAAAAATCTAAATAAATTATTTATAAGTACTGAATGAATGAGTACAAAAACAAAAATGATTTATTTTGTAGAAAAGAAAATATAAACGACTAAATGTGTACAAAAATATTAAGAACTAAATGTGTGCAAAGTGAGAAATATATTATCTTATCAAGTCTTTACCGGCTAACCTGGAGTAACCAGTCATAAGGATTGAATGTATATATAGTTTAACAAGTTGAAGGGATAAATATAAACGAAAAACAAAAAACTCAGTGACTAATATGTACAAATCGAAAAATATATTACATTTTTAAGTCATTATCCTTACATTTAATCATTGTTGACGATTTTTGATATTTTAATTATTTTTATGGTAACATAATTTGATCAACAAATAAGTTGTAATTGTTTTCGCTTGATACTTTTGAAGGTAAATGTAGTATTGAAATCGATGCATATAATGATAATTTTTATGCGAATGCATAGTATTTTATAAAAGAATTGTTTTTAAGGTTATCACTGATTTTGGTAAACAAACTATTCAAATTGTCAACAAATTGTTTGTAATATTGTATACTAGGTTATAGTCTATAGTAACAACGGTTACAAAATATTAAAGTAAAATTTTATAATTATTAATCAATTATTTTCAATAAATTATTAATTAAAAGATTTATGTTTTTTTTTTTAACTATTTAAAATTATAATTGTTGATTCAAATAAATACGTGGAGTTATTTTTCAAAATATATTAGACAATTTTTATAACCCATGTGTTACACGCTTGACAAACCTAAAACAACATTGAAACTTTTAAAAAGTTAAACTTTAATCACAAATTTGCAAACGATTATTTTTATACAAAGTGTGCTAAAACAGACCTCTGTAAATACCATGATGAACATCCAGGAAGCACTTGAAGCACCAAATCACCAATAAACATCTATGTAGCAATTGGTTCAAGGATCACTTGTATGGGTAGAGAATCAAACTAAACCGATATAAAAAATATAGCTAGTCCAAAATCCAAAATAACCAATCAACTAATGTTTTAGTGTTGAACCTTCATAAGAAGTTGACTGCAATGATAAGACGATACTTGTTTTGAATTAGAATCAGGGCCAATATCGCATATCGCAAGCCACTTAAACCTTCATAACAACCAAAGATAAACATATCATGTAAAAATCATGTGGATTCTTAGCTAATAACTTGACATTTTTAGTAGATTTCATCTTAACCACATCACATAATGTGCTGATTTTATGAAGACAAATCACTACTTTTATGGTCGTGTTACTTCTTTTGCAACCGAATAATTAAGGCTACATGTTATACCCTAATTGTAACAACAATATTGAAGTATGATATCTTGATATTCATATGAAAAAAAGATGATGTTTGGAAAATTTTTAATAAACACCAAGTGTACTACTGTGGAGTTTACAAAGTACGACATTCCGATATCCAAAATATCAAATGTGATGTCGATGTATAACCTTTGTTACAAAGATAACGATGAAAAAAAATCAATTTAAATGGAGTTCGTATGACAAAGTTATAAAGCTTCAAAGTTTGCTACAATTCCATATATTTTCACCATTTACCTTTGTAGCTAAAAAAAATATAATTTTCCGACATCCAAATTTGGAATGTGATATGTTCATAAAGAACTATTGTTACAAAGAAAACAATAAAAAAACAGCTTAAACATAATTCGTATGAAGGAGTTATGAATGTTCAAAGTTGACAAAAAAACATGATTTTCGGAGGTGGTGGCTTACGAAAATCATGGCTATATTTTTTTGTTTTGTATTTTTCGATTATTTTTTGGCATTGTTTGTTATAGCGGCGGGCTCTCACATTCGACGAAGCATAATAGAATTTGGTGATCCCATCGTTGTGGTTATAGTAAAGATGGCAGGAAGGTTATCGTCATGAATTGTTGTCAGCTGCCGAAAAAAGGAAGAAGAGAGTGGTATGTATATGTTGGGTTCGATGGAAGAGAATGAAAGAGATGACAAAAATAATAGGAAAATGGGATCCACATATTTAATTATCGGTTCTTTTAGTAATCTAAACTATAATAATAATAATAATAATAATAATGATAATAATAATAATAATAATAATAAATAAGAGTAAAATTAGTCGATGTTTATAACTAGTATTTGGGTCTCATCTTTGTCGTGGGTTCTTATGTATGTTTTTCTTGCGTATTAGGCATGATAATGGATTAAATCAGTATAACATATCACAACTTCAGAAAAACACTAAAAGTTTTAAAAAAACGAGAGTTGGATGATTTATCAAAAGTTGAAAAGAGTTTACAAACCATTTTGATAAGTTTGATGGTTTTTGAATAATCCATAAAAATATAAGGGGCGTAACTATAAAAAGTAGTCCAATGCCCATTATACAAAGTAGAATAGTGAAAATCCTATTATATATATATATATATATATATATATATATACTATAGAGATGGGGGATAAACACAAAAGTTTAGAAGACAGAAGGATAAAAATGATATCTTACAAAGTTGAAGGTGTAGGGGGTCAAAATGATATTTAAAAAAAATAAATGGATAATAAATATCATTTTACAAAATAAGAGGGTTGTAAGTGACAAAATTATACAAAATTAACAGATCAAAGTTATGAAATATTTGTACATTATGCATTAGTTGGTTTTAGTATTAGTTATAATAATGTTCTCAGGAACGTTATATATATATATATATATATATATATATATATATATATATATATATATATATATATATATATATATATATATTAAAAAACAAAACAAAAAGTTAAATCTAAACACGTACTAATAATAAAGATAAAGAGTATCATATTTCTCAATAGTTCTCATTAGTTATCATTGCTAATTGATAGAATTCCACAAAAGATTGACTATTGATTTCACAATAGCTCTCATTGGTTTTCATTGATATTTGATTGCTTTCCATATGTGATTTGATAAAAAACAATTTTATACTTAAAAAATTAAATTTGATATATTGTATACTGATTTGAAAGAAAATATATATTTCTTTTAAGAAGAAAAATAAGTTAAAGAGAAAATTATAAGAATAGTCTATGTAATTTGGTAGTTTGTATGTTTGGTCATTAACTTATTTTTTTTTTTAAATTCGTACCGTCCTTATCATTTGGTTCTGTTTTAAGAAAAGTACGATAAGACATGTTAAAAGTAAAAGGCATCAGAAGAGCATGTGTAGAATATGAGAAGAGCAAAGAGATGAAACGAGATAAGAGTAAAGGACAAGAAAAGAGATGAGATGAGATAGGAGTAAGGGACAAAGAAAAAAAGATGAAGCGATAAAACTATGAGAAAGGTAAACATAGAGAAGAATAAAGCGTGAGAAGGATGCGAGAAGAGATGATAAGACGTGAAGATAGAGTATGAATAGATTAGGAGACGAGTCTAAGAAGAGGCTAAGAAAGAGTGTGAGTTGAGAATGCAAGATTAGAATAAAAGATTATGTAAAGAGAAAGAATAGTTGAGTAACATAAGAAAAAGAAGAGACTAGATTTAAAGAGTATGAGAATGTCGGGAAAAAATGTTAGAATATGTAAAGAAAAGAAAGATAAGAAGAATATGGTTTACATGGAAACAAATAGAGTATAACTCACTTCTTGAGGAAAGTACGGAAAGATGTGGAAGGTAGTATGGGCTCGTACTACTGGAAGCAGAGGATCCTGTCACACCCCAAACTGGAACAACGAAAACGTTCAGGGGCAGAGGACGTCATGTACAGTATCACAACAATTGTATAATAGTAATCAAAGCAACAATAACCATTATATTAATAATATAAAGTTTACATTGTTTTCAAAACATTTCATGATTTACATTAAAACTATAGCAAAAGTTAAGACGTAAAGCTCCGTCTTCGCAACACCTGAGAGGGTACCTGTCTACTAACGTTCCTGAGAATACAAGTGGTTTGAAAAAGTGTTAACATTAAAATTGGTGAGTTCATAAGTATTTTTGTTATAAAAAGTATATTCTTTGTTCTTTGGAAAAGTTCGCTTATTCCTCTAGAAAATCCTATATTTTCTTAATGAGTAATATGACCGTACCCGTTCATTCTGCGATTACTTAGTGAATACAAATTATATATAATCCAGATCGAATAAACAGTTGAATGTGTGGATCTGCCCTAAGCCCACAACCAAACAAGGAACAGGAAGTAAGACGGAAGTCACACATTCCACTGCCTATCAGATCTTAATTATATATAACCTTAACGTATTCACCAAGAAATTACTAAATTAACAATAATGATCCTTTTAGATATGATGAATGTGTTTCCTTCAGAAAATCTTATATTTTCTTAGTAAAATGGTGACCACAATAGTTCCTTCTACGATCACTTAGTGTATACTAGCTATATATAATCTAATATCGAATAGACAGTTGAATGTATGAATTTGCCCTAAGCCCACAACCAAACAAGGAATGGGAAGTAAGGCGGAAGTCACACATTCCACTGCCTATTGGATATTATTTATATATAGCCCTGATGTATAAGCTAAGGAAGTCATAGAATTAACAATTAAAGGTCTTTTGTGTTATACTAGTTTGTAAATAAGTGTTGAACCTTTTGTAAAATAATGATGTTTACCCTAGAAAATCCTATATTTTCCATAAAATCGAATTGTAGTTTTAAACTTTCCAAGACCGAAAAGTACAAGTATTATTGTCATACTTAATTTAATGATACGTAGTTTTATTCATACATAAAACTAACTGAAGACGTGTTTGCACTGTAAACTAGATATGAATTTAATACCCTCCTATGATTACTTAGTACATACAAGTTATATAAAATCGAGATCGAACAGAAAATTGACTGGGTGAATCTGCCATAAGCCCACAACCAAACAAGGAACAGGAAGTAAGGCGGAAATCACACACTCCACTGTCTACCGGATATTAATTTCACATAACCTTGATGTAAGTGCTAAGTAATCACAGAGTTATTTCCCTTTAAGACTGTGTAAAAGTATATCTTTATGTAAATAATTAGTTAATACTTATTGTGAATATTCATTATAACCATACTAATATGACTAGTGGTCTACACGACGTTCTTCAAGCATCGTAAAGTTAATGACATTTGTCACCCCTGAACTTCCGTTCCAACTTTAGCTAATAGTCAGAGCGTGGGATTGACAGTCCCGTATAGATGTATACACAAACTAACGCTCTCCCTCCAGGAGACTCCAGTTATAATTAGGATTTTAACGGGTACCATATTTGGTACATCAAGCGGTTCACAATCCTATATTAACTAGTTTACATAAAGTGAAAAATAGTTCCTATGATACATAAACTATACTTACTATAGTTTATAAGTTTGTAAAAATAGTTCATATGATCCATAAACTATACCTATTATAGTTTATAAGTTTATTTCCATGTTTTGATAAATTTCACGTTTAAATACATACTAACGGTAAGAAAACGTAATAAGTAAATTATATTTTTAAACACAAGATTTCTTGTGTTTTACTTGTATTCCCCCCCTCCCGCAAAACATTGTAAAAGCTTGAAAAGAATATGTGGATATGAACTCACCTTGTGTGCGCTTTTGACTAGATATTGAGACGAAAGCGGTGACCTTCAAGATATAATACGGGAAAGTGATCGTATCCTACGAGAATTTTAACACACGATTGTGTGTGAATAAGATGTATTAATAACACAGGTATTTTATAAAACTAAATAATTGAAGAATACTTACTATAGTATCTAAGGGATGAAGCTTCAATTATATGATCCAGGGGGCTTTGGTCTTTGATTTCTTAAGAATGGAAGAAATATGGCTTGTTACTTGAGAGACAAAATGGAATGTTTTCGTTTACTGCTTGTGTAAAATGAGAGAAATGTTCCTAGGTTGTGACTTATATGTGAAGGAACTTATGAGGCGGTGAATGTGAGGTTTACGGATCTAGTCACATTTGGAAGCTAACTATGGATAAGATATGAAGATATTTAGGAGTGTTTACGGATGAAATATGTTATAGGAAGGGTGTTTTCGATCACACTTAGGCTGTGAACCCTATTGATCCTTAAATTTCCAAACCGTGAACTACTTTTGGCTTATCCCTAAAACCGTGAACACCTTGAGTGATTTGACTTCTAACTGTGAACACTTCTTTGGTAGGATTCTTTGGACCGTGAACCTAGTTTCTAGATACTTTTGGATCGTGAACTACCTTTCCTTTATTTACTTTGGACCGTGAACACAAAGGGGTGGGTTATTTTATGGCTTAAACATTAGTCTTTCAACTTATATTAACTTATACTTGCTTAATCCAACATAGTTTCCAATCTATTCTTAGTTACCAGTTTATAAACATGTCCTAATGGCCATAGGGGATACAATGCACCAAGGATTGAAATGTAGTTTATGTAACGCCCGTAGATCCGGGCTAGTCAATTTCGAGACGATAAACGTCAAAAATGACTTTTTGATAAAAGATTATTTAGGATGAATAATCTTAACTAAGTTGTAGTATATGTTACAAGGATTCCGTACATATAAAGAACGCCGAAATCCGAGTTATAACAAAGAAGTTATGATCTGTTGAAGTTTTGTGACAGAACCGACACGACGCCGAATGACGTAAAAAGTGAATTTACGTTAGAGCGATATTTATCCATAGTGATCTAAAAAAATGTTGTAGAGTTCGTTAAACCGAGAGCGTGCATAAAAAGAATGCCAAAATATGGCTTCGTATGAGGAAGTTATGATTTTTCTAAGTTTCAGCTTAGCAGTATGCAGCCCGAAACTCGGATTCGAGATCGAGAGATTGTTGGTCGAAACAATCTAAACAAGAATCGAAGATCTCGTTGATAGTAGTGCATTGGTGAAAATACAAACAAAAACGGACGTCAGATGAAGAAGTTATTAATTTATAATGGAGTTTTCCTGTCCTGGCCTACTAAAAATAAATAATAAAAATAGAAGTCAAAATTAGCCGACGAAGTCTAAACGAAAGTTGTAGAGTGTAGTCACACCTACGCGTGGATATAAAGAACATCGAAAATGGAGTACGTATGAGGAAGATATGAATTTTTAAAGTTTATTAAATAATTTAAATATTTAATTTAAATAAAAATTCGGATATTATCTGAAGGAGGGGAGGAGTCATCGATCCGATCCGAACTACGCCCAGCGTAGCGTTGTACGCCCAGCGTACCCCGATGAATGAACCACTTGAGTGTTCCGCGTTCGTAAGCGATGATTCCGGTCTGATCCGGACTACCCCCCGTGTACCGGAGCATTACGCCCAGCGTAACGCGAGGAATCAGACCCTATAAAAGGGCAGCAAGGCCTCCGGCTTTTGTTGCTAATTTTTACACTTCTTTACCCTAAACTTCTTTCTTCTTGGCACTTTATACTCCCGAAGGCCCGGTATTAATCCCGAGACCCGAAGCAAGTCACGAAGCCCCGAAGATCCCGAGAAAAATATTTTACGAGCCGAAGCTCTGTCCGCGAGGAGCCCGGTTTTTGTGAAGATCTTCCAGATCTACCGAAGAATACTACTTCTACGAGCCGTAGTGCTGTCCGATCATCTTCTGATCGAGTGAGTGTATATTCACTTTCTTCTTACACATAGATATGAAGTATTTTATAAAATACGTGCTATATGTATATATATTGTTGTTTATATGTGTGAGTGTATAGTCACTTTCTTCTTACACGTAGATATGAAGTATTTTATAAAATACGTGCTATGTGTATATATATTGTTGTTTATATGTGTGAGTGTATAGTCACTTTCTTCTTACACATAGATATGAAGTATTTTATAAAATACATGATATGTGTATATATATTGTTGTTTATATGTGTGAGCGTGTGATTACTTTCTTCTAGCACATAAATATGAAGTATTTGCTCGAAATACATGCTATGTGTTTATGTACTGTTGTTTATTTGAGATAAGTATGGAATGGATGTTTTATATGGTTTTTACATGAGTTAAACTGTATATGTATTTTATATCTACTAATATGCTGGGTAGAACATGGGTAGATGAGATAGTTGGTATGTGATAAAATGATGAGATATGTAAGATGATTAAAGAATAATATTGGTAGATGCACCAATTAGAGAATGTCATAATACTAGCAGATGCGCTTAAGATTAATATTGGTAGATGTACCAGATAGAGAATATCATAATACTAGCAGATGTGCTTATGAGATAATCCCGGCAGATGCGCTTATAGGATAAATGTCGGCAGATGCGCCTAAAAGAGAATGTCATAAACCTGGCAGTCGCGCCTCATAGTGTATGACGTAATCCTGGCAGAGGCGCTTAAAGGATGATGTTGGTAGATGCGCCTTATGTAGCAATAGATTTTGTGCCAATTCCTTAGGTCAATCCTTAGGAATGAATGAATGACGGGTAGTTGAGATCTTAGGGTAAAATCCTAAGAAATAAAGGAAGATAATGGGGATGGGTAATTGGGTTGATTGCTTGATGGTTGAATATAATAATTATATTATTGTGGGTCGAAAACCCTATATGCTCACCAGACTCCCAAGCATGACCCACTCATTTTTCTTTGCATTACAGGTAATGGCACAAGAGTATAAGTCGGTGGACTTGACGAGAAATTTTGGATTAATAGATCAATAGTTATAAATGACTGTTGTAAGGTCGATTTTTATTGTTTATGCTTTTGGTATGTATCGGAACATGACATCCCGAGATTTTGTTATTTAATGGAAATACATTTCTCTAAAGAAATGCTTTGATAAATTTTTATCATATTTTGTTTTGGGAACAAATTCCGCAACTGTTTTCTTTAAAAGATTACTCTGATTTTAAAAAGAAGCATAAACAAATCGGTCTTTTCTGACCGAGAAATTGGGGATGTCACAGTTTACACTAGTACTTGGTTAGGGTTTAGAACATGCTAGGTCTAAAATTTTGAGTTGTGACAGATCCGTACTCGATTCAAGGAGGGTTGTAATGAAGCCAGGGAGCTTGTGTAGTTATGATTTTCCCGATATGTGCATTGATGCTTTTTCTGATAGTTTTATGGTCTATTTTCAGTATGGTGGTATTGCGAGGCGAGCCAAGGAGCAATTCCGGTGTTGGAGAAGGTTCGGGCTCAGGATCTGGAGTCGGGAAGCTTGATGACCATACAAGGGAGTTCATCTCGTCTGAGATTACGCGCAATATCCTTGATCAGACTCCTGTGATATTTGGCACAAGCACGGAGGGTATTTTGAAGATTCTTGATTAGAGATTCTGCGCCTTTCGCGCTGATATTGTGGCTTTGATTGGGACGTGCTCTCTAACCTTCAGGGAGTTTCGAGCATGTGGAGCGCTAGACTATCATGGGGTGAGGGACCCCATTACGAGCAGCAGGTGGTTGGAAAATGTTGCCAACGCCTTTCATACCAGTCGTTGTTCCGAGGGGGCAAGGTCAGACTAGCTTCCTGCCTCCTGAATGACAGGGCACGTGATTGGTAGGAGGAGGCAGGGCATGCTATAGGAGATGATGTTGCTATTGATTCGATGACCTGGAGTGATTTCTCGACCAAGTTCCGAGCCGAGTTTGCACCAGTGATTGAGGTGCAGCAGTTGGCGCGAGAGTTCCAGGATCTCCATCAGAGTACTAAGACAGTGACTGAAATCACCACTATGTTTAGGGAGATGGCACTTATGGTTCCGTAGTATGTGGAGGACGAGGAGATGAAGAAGGCCTGGTACTATGAGACTTTGAGGAGTGATATTTGGAAATTTGTTACCCGATCCAACTACAAGACACTGGAAGACATGATAATGAGGGCTAGGGAGAGGGAAATTGACTAAGAGATGGAGAGGAAGAGGAATCCAGATTCTACTATGAGTGTTGAGGGTTCGGGCAAGAGGCCCAAAGTATCTGATTCTAGACCGAGAGCCCAGCATGGGCGTAGCCACTATGGCAAGTGTGGCAAGACGCACCAGGGGACGTGCAGAGGGGTGGGTTTTGGCTACTTCAAGTGCGGTCAGATTGGTCATATCAGCAGAGATTGTACTGATACCACCCCCATCACTCCGGTATCTGATCTGATTTGTTTTCAGTGTAATCATATGGGTCACAAGAAGTTCCGTTGTCTGAGTCTAGTTGCGGCAATACCAGTGTTAGCACCCGCTCTTGCGACATTGAGGATTAGTGACGACCGTCAGGGCTGGGCAGATGAGCCAGTTGCAAAGAGCAGGTTTACCAGCTGACGGCGGAGGAGGCGTGTGCAACTCTCAATGTTGTGGCGGGTATGTATCTTCTCCTTATCTATTTATCTGTATTAAATTGTTGCTTATGTTTATGTGTTTTATTTTAGGATCATTCAATGTCAACGGTATCTCTGCCTTAGTATTATTTGATTGGGGGCTACCCGATCTTTTGCATCTCTTGCGCTTAGCAAGAGATTTGTTGGAGCTCCATGGGAGATGGATCTTCCTCTTGATGTAGAGATGGCTGATGATAGGACGGTCAGGGTTGATGTCACAACTAGCAAATTTAGGGTTAAGATGGTGTTTCATGAACATAATTTCCACTATGTAACCTTGCAACATCAAATTAGTGAAATTCAAACTACAATGTTATTTGAATACATAACGGGCATACATTGTAAATCAAGTTGAAATAACCTCATACAAGCCCAAAACTCGATCGAACATCTAAACTCAATCAATTTTAGGCCTTGGCCCAAGAATTCTCGGCCCAACACGTTATTCGGTTGAAATCTTTTCCTTGGGCCTTATTGGGCCAATAACCCTTTTATTGGACCCAATTAAACCTAAAAAGCCCATACATACCCAAAATGAACACCCTTCTATCTTTGGGCTTTAATGGACCGAAAACCTCTTAATGGGCAAGGCCAAAAACCGAAAACTCATTTAAGAAGCCTATAAAGGCCGAAAACCCTATAGGGTTTCGGTTAGGGCATGTGTAAAACAAAAACAAAAAAAAGAGAAAAACAAATTTGCAAAAAAGGCTTGCCACCTCATTTTTATCCCACAAGCAACAAAGCTATGGACCATCATACTTCTAGGCAAGCTTCCCATCAAACATCAAAGAAGTCAACCCATCCTTTCCCCCCATTTTATTACTTACGGCCGATCACCACAACACACACACACACCAAACACTTTCTTCCAACTCATTCTCAAGAATTTCCTCCCATTCCTCTCTCAAAAAATTGTGTGTGTATGTGTCATCTTCAAGGATACTTCTTCAAAAGCTCATAAACTTGGTAAGTTCCTTGTAAAACTCTAGAGCTTATATACATGTAGTGTTAAGATCATTCCATTTACACACCCATTTTCGTGTGTATGCTTCTTAGAACATCATCCATCTCGAGTGGTCTTCAAGCTACACAAACCTAGGCTCAACAAGTTCTTTCTTCTTCTTCCAACCACACGAAATCAAGGTGAGCTTCATACACCATTTTTTCGTGTTTTTCATACTTTTCGGGGGGAGAATAGAAGTCAAGTCTCGTTTACCCTTTGGTTATTTGCATGCATCATAGTTATGGGTTGAAAATGGAACAAGTTCTTGAATAAAAAGGTTCTTAACATGTGATAAAATCATAAAGTAAATGTTTATAACATCTTTGTGTTATAAAAGTTTTGTGGTTATGTTTTTACACTCAAAAATGGTGAAAATATGGGTGTTATGCCCAAACATGTTTAACTCTTGAACATATGTATTTTTAACTCTTATATTTTACACAAATATTTGAAGATAAAAGATCTCATGGTTATTATATGTGTTTTACAAAAATCGTGACTTATTAGAGTTACAACCAAGTAGAATTTTTTGTATTACAAACCTTTCAAACTTATTATGGTGTGTTAAACAAATTACAAAACTTGATTATTTTGCTAAAAATATTTTTTATTAGTAAAATAGTCGTAACTATGTTGTCACTATTTTGATGGCTTTAAATCTAAGGTATTATACTATCTTCACAACATATGTTACAATTATACATGTTCACTAACGATTATTTATAAAAAAGTATTATAAATAATTTAACCAAAATGGTAACCAAAACAGAAATTATGACAGGAAATTCGTGTGTCATAATCTGCATATCATAAAGCTTTTAAAGCATGAGAAATGAACTGTATGTCATAAAAGCTGTAAAACGCGTGTCATAAAACTTCAGTCATAAATTTACACTGGTAATGTCATTTTCACGATTGAATAATGGGAGTCAAAGTTTGCGTAAATCCGTTAAGGCTATAGTGAGACACTCTCTTCACCGTACCTACCTAGCATGCACCTCAAGTCTTTCTTTATAACTAGAGTCTCCTGGAGAGAGAGCGAGACCGTTATGTATAGATCTATAGAGGACTGACAACCCCACACCTCAACTGTTCACTACAGTTAGACCGGCAAGTCTAGGGTGACAAAAGTCTACTAATTCTGATGCCTGAAGAACGTCGTTCAGGCATAACAGTCATATCAAGCATGGTTATAAGAACTCACTTAGAGAATTAACAATACTATCTTGGTTTACGGGAAGCTTACACTTCACCGGTTTATTAAAATATAAAATTGCATATCATTGTTCAGTATACAGTCACTTACACTCTTGGTCTTAGGGTGTAAGACTACAGTTTACTTATAAGAAAATATTGGATTTTCTGGGAACATACGCTTTACATTTACAAACAAAACAAAACAAAGGACATGCATGCATATATTCACAGATTTGGAACGAGACTTACAAACCATTTTCATAGAAAATATCGGATTTTCTGGAGTCATTCAAACTATTACAAACAAGGATGTTACAAATCTTTTTATTCAAATATGCTTATAAACTCACCAACATTCAATGTTGACGCTTTTCAAAATGACTTGTATTCTCAGGGAACCAGTAAGCAGGTACCTAAGAGTCGGATTTGTTGCATTTTGAAATTTCATACTTTATGTCACTTTTGTGTAACATGAACAAGTACATTATGTACACAATGTAAGTGTGTTATCTCAATGTATGTTGTTTGGTTGCTATGTTTCATTGATATTCAATTGTTGTGATACTATACAATGATGTCATCCACCCCCGTAAGTTCCCGTCGTCCTGGTTCGGGGGTGTGACAGATTGGTATCAGAGCATTGTTTATAGTGAAATAGTATATCTAACCATACAAGATATACAACTATAAATACAATGAGACTAAAACACTATGACCAAAAGTATACTTTAAAAAATATAAGTATTTTATAAAAGTGTACATACATACATATTAGAAATAATAAGAAGAGTTGGACATCGCGACTAAACTTAAACAGTTATGTAATCATATGTAGGGTAAATATAGCCTGATCAATTATATTTATTCGAGATATGACCAACATGTGTCTAGGAGTGGTCAAGGTGGACAATAAATCTAAAACTTACCAACTGCAAATCAAAAGGGTCTAAGAACAAAACTAAAAGAAATAAAATACTACATGAGTATTTTAACATTTTATCTATTATCTCGTACTTATATATATTATCGTGTAGACGCCATGGCAGACTTTCACCACCCAGGAGACTCATACTTCCCCAACCAGGGGAACGGGGGATGGATAGAGGAGGATCCAGAGGAGGTCATGGAGGAGTTCGAAGAAGAGGAGATCAATTAGGAGATCGATAAGGAGGTCGATGAGGAGGAAGAGGATGATGATTCGGATGCTGAGCCCGAAGTCATCGACCCTCCCTACATGGCGAGGGCACCAACACATCGATGGGGCTACAATGGTCGTACGCTCCCTAGGCATATGATCTGGAGCAATGGAGCTTGCACCAGGGACAACGTCCACCATTCAGGATGGAGCGAGGGTTTTACGATTTTTGCCATGGAGGGCCCACGGACCGAGCCCTTCCTGTCATGGAGCGGAGGATTACAGACATCGGAGACTAGGCCCAGACGACATCCCATCAAGTCATGGAGATGAGGGCTACTCTGGAGGTCACTACCGCACGCACACAAGACCTCCAAAGGGATTACTACTCCATGGAGCAGCTCGTCGAGGATCTTCATCTTAGACATAGATATGAAGTTTTTTTTATATAAAATATGTGCTATATGTATATATATATATATATATATATATATATATATATATATATATTGTTTAGTTGAGATCGATGTTGAATGAATATATTTTATACATGTTTAGAATGATTTAAATTGTATATGTACTTTTATCTACAAATATGTTGGGTATAACATGGGTAGATGAAATAGCTGATGTATGATGAAATAAAATGATAAGAGACCTCGAAGTTGTTGATGTTCCAGTCATCTTGCGGAGTATAGATGACGACCACAGACTTTTCTAGACAGTTCAGTGGAACGTTAACAGGCTCATAACTTGTAGGTGTTTTTGAACTAGGTGTTCATTAAGTATTTTCGAACGAAGTGTTCACCAGGTATTTTGATTTACGTGTTCACCAGTTGTAATCTAAATATCCTGGCAGCTACACCTAATGGATGATATTGGCAGTTGTGCCTAATAGATACAACATAATCCTGGCAGTTGTGCCTAATAAAGAACATCATAATCCCGACAGCTACGCCTAGATGATAATATTGGCAGCCGAGCCTAAAATATAACATTGACAGTTGCGCCTGGTTGAGAACAACACAATCCTGGCAGCTGCGCCTAAAGGATAATATTGGCAGTTGTGCCTAATAGAGAACATTGGCAGCTGTGCTATTGGCAACGATGGACTTTGTGCCTATACCTTAGGACAAACCTTTGGAATGAATGAGTGAATGATAGAGGATTCTTAAGGTGGAACCTTAAGAAACTGCAAAAAGTATCCCTTAAGCAGTGTTGTCAGACCGATGATGATCCTTAAGCTAGGTCCCTTTTATTAGATGTTTAGGGACATAAAGTGAGGATAACAGGAACGAGTAATCAGGGTTATTGTTGATTGATGAAAATAATAACTTTATTGTTAGTTGATGAAATTAATAAATTTATTGTTGGTTGATGAAAATTAATAAATTTATTTATTGTGGGATGAAAACCCTATATGCTCACCAGGCTCCCAAGCCTGACCCACTCAACTTTTATATACATGTAGTGGAACAAGAGCATAGTTGGATGATGCGATGGATTTTGGATTATAGGCCAGTAGATGTAAATAACTGTTTCAAGGTCTATAATATACTATTTATGCTTTCGGTCTGTATCGATGTGGACATCCCAAGTTTCGTAATGAAATGAAAAATACATTTCTTTAAGAAATGCTTTGATAAATTTTTATCATATTTTGTTTTGGGACAAATTCTTCATATTTTTATCAGAGAGATTACTCTGATTTTATTTTAAAAGCATAAACTAAATCGGTCTTTTCTGGCCGTGAAAATAGGGATGTCACAGGGCGGGGTGCGCCAAGTTCTGATGGAGGAGGCTCACAAGTCGAGATTCTCCATTCATCCCGAGGCGGCGAAGATGTATAGGGATCTTCGCCATGATTATTAGTGGCCCTGCATGAAACGGGATATAGCATGGTTTGTGGAGCGGTGCTTGACTTGCAGGAAAGTCAAGGTCGAGCGTCAGCGACCTCACGACAAGATGCAGCCGTTGGAGATTCCCGTATGGAAATGGGAAGACATCACAATGGATTTTATCACAAAAATACCCCAGGACTATGCGCGGGGTGGATTCTATTTGGGTCATCGTGGATCGATTAACCAAGAGCGCGCACTTCATCTCGATCCAAGAGAGTATATAAGCAGAGAAGTTACCCGAGATATATGTTTGCGAGGTGGTGGCATGTCATGGGGTGCTGGTGTCGGTGGTTTTAGACCGTGATGTTCGTTTTACTTCCAGATTTTGGAATTGATTTCATGACGAGATGGGCACTCGTCTCCATTTCAGTACGGGGTTTCGTTCGCATACCGATGGACAAAATGAGCGAACGATTCAGACTTTTTAGGATATGTTGCGTGCGTGCGTATTGGATTTTGGTGGGAGTTAGGATATGTATCTTCCGTTAGCATAATTTTCGTATAGCAACAATTATCACGCTAGCATTGATCGACCTCCTTTTGAGATGCTCTACGGGAGGAAATGCATGACCCCTATTTTTTGGGGTGAGATCGGTCAGCGAGTCATGGTGAGTGCCGAGGTGGTACTTAATACTATTGAGTTGATTCAGCAGGCTCCAAACAACTCAGACTCGACAGAAGAGCTATGTCGACAAGCGTCGGTTAGACTTGGTGTCCCAGGTCGGAGATATGGTTATCCTAAAAGTATCGCCTTGGAAAGGTGTCATCTGGTTCAGGAAGCAGGGCAAGTTGGGCCCCAGGTATATCCGTCCCTTCAGGGTTTTGGCTCGAGTGGGCCGGTTTGCGTATCGTATTGATCTTCCAACCGAGCTCAGACAGATTCATAGTACATTTCATGTCTCTTAGCTGCGGAAGTTTTTGGTGGATGATTCCGCAGTTGTACCCTTAGAGGATATTCAAGTGGATGATCGCCTGAATTATGTTGAGAAACCAGTGGAAATATTAGATCGTAAGACGAAAATCTTGAGGAACAAGGTTGTGGAGCTAGTGAAGGTGCAGTGGATGCACCGCAAGGGGTTGGAATAGACTTGGGAGCTCGAGTAGGAGGTGAGGGAGCATTAACCAGGATTGTTCGAGGCAACGGAATTTGAGGACGAAGTTTGATTCAAGTGGGGGAGAATTGTAACGCTTGGGTTCCGATATGAATTTATTTTTCCAATTATGTATATTGTCATGGAAGACTCTACGAGTTGTAATCCTAAACTTGGAGTGTCAAGTTATTTTTAGCCACAAAGTTTAATGAGTCAACTCAGTGAGTTGAGGTGTCTCAACTCGACAAGTTGGCAGTTGGGAAGGAAACCCTAATTTTTAGGGTGTTGAACCCTATTTAAAGGCCTTAAGTCCCTTGGTTGGCCTTCTTACCAACTTCCTCTATCCAGAAACCCTAAAACCGAGCATTCCTTCCATTAATGAATGTGTAAGCTTGGGGAGAGCCTTGAGTGTTCATTTTTGGTGCTTGTTGAAAGAGCTAAGGGATTGGGGGTTACTTGGCTTGAAGAAGGAGTCTTGGATCCATAATCACTAGCTCATTTGCCAAGTTTTTGAGGTATCAAGTTCTAACCTTGCTTAATAACTGCTTAGATCTCTACTTGGGTTAGATTGTATGCTTTTAGCCATGGTTGGGTGGTTGTTTGGGAAGTAGAGTGTCCCAAGTGTTTATTATTTCAAATCTATAATCTTCATGAGCTCTTTTGGTATAAAGGTGACAACTTTATAGTCTTAAGGGATTCATGCATTCATTGAGTCCTTCTTTTGGCTTATTTTGAGCATTTGAGCCTCTCCTAGTCATGCATGAGTGTAAAGTGGGAAACTTTGCGTGGCCATTCAGCTTTAAGGGGTCAGATTTGTAGTTTGGGGCTATGCCTTTGGTAATTTAGTGCTTAATGATTAAGTCCTCACCCTTTTAAGCTTAGGGTTTGGGTTTTGAACCCGTTTTGGTGGTTCCTAGGGGTAAAGTAGGAAACTTTACCCTTCTAGATGTCATTCTAGTTGAGCTCTGAGTTGTAAAGCTCTTAGTTTAAATTTTGTCGGCTTAATGAATTAAGATGTTGGGTTTTTGGCGAACTCGGTGAGTTTATTGATAAACTCGACGAGTTGGATCGGTTTCTTCCCGACTTCGCAGATTAATGGAGAAACACGACGAGTTGAAGGACAACTCGACGAGTTGAGTCAACTCAGGCCTTTGACTTTGACTTTAGTATTTGACCAGGCTTGACATGTAAGGGGCTTTTGGGCATTTTGAGTTGTATTTAAGGAAATTGTTTTTGTTTAGGGGTTGAGTAGAGTCGATATTCGGAGCCAAAGATTTGTTCTGCTATCATACTATATTCGAGGTGAGTTTCCTTACTAGGTTTAGTGGGTCGAAGGCACCAATGTCAGCCCATGTTCATTATATGTTGTTGGTATGTTATCTGTATTTGTGAATCTTGCATGGGCTTGTGTTTATATGTTTCTCAGGCTAAGGCCCGATGTCGGGCGGGGACTGATGAATATTTGTATGCTATGTATTTATGTAATTATTACATGTGTATGTGTTCATTTGATATATGTTATTGTATGTTGGGTAAGGCCCGTTTACCAAGCTTAGCTCGATGTCGGGGGATGCCCGATGCTGGACGGGGTCCAATGTCGGGCAGGGCCAGATGATAGGGCATGGCCCACTATATGTTTATTGTATGTTTGCTATGTGGTATCTTGGGGGAACTCACTAAGCTTTGTGCTTACGGATTTTAGCTTATGTTTCAGGTACTTTTGGTTGTAAAGGAAAGAGCTCTGGATGACTGCATCACACACACCATTGGGATTCTATTTATGATGTTTTACTCTGATTTTATGGCAATTGATACATTGGTTTTGTTTAAATGTTTGGATGATGTTGGAAACTACTATTTTATCTATAATTAAAATGAAATTTTTAGGACCATATTTTTGGATGTTACACAAAAAATAGCATATAAACTGTGTAAAAAGTCTGTTAAATTGTGATATACAGGCTGAAAAAAGATCAGGCTAATCATACAAATAACAAAGACGCTATGACAATTCAAAGGTATCTTAAAATTCCGCAAACATACTAAAATTATAAAAAAAACAATGGAATGGACTATGGAGTTACCTTTCACTTCAAACTTGCCAAAAAAATTCTCCAACTCCACCACAATCTTTAATAACCCGTATGTAGAGCTCCATCGGGTTGGACAGTCATTGCACAAAAACTTCTTTGGATTCCACATTTAGTTCTTTCATGCATTCTTTGAATCTTTGAATTCGTTGAGTGGAGTTCCTAATGTATCTAATGGCCCTTTTCATACACTTAATACTAGATTGGTGTTGATCCAACTCATCCCTAACAATAAGGCTAATGATGTGGGCCATATACCTTACGTGTAATGAGCTTCATGAAACATGGAGATGGAGAAATTTAGTTTGAATGTGAGAAGGAAGTGCTTACGAGTTCATTGCCAATTTTTGCAAATTTGGTCTTCGATTTGGCCCTCTCATCCTCGATTTCGTTCCAGGTACCTTTAATTTAGTCAAATGGTGGAGGTTGTTAAAGACCTAAGAGCCGACACAAATAAAGGAGATGACGGGTGCTGTAATTTACCGATGGTTTAGGTGAGACCATGAGGGTTGGTGTCGCAACAAGTGGTGTTGGCAACAAGTGGAGTGATGGTGTGAATAGAAAGAAAAGGTGATTGTTGTGATAATTTTGTGATTTTCTGACGAGGTGGATGGGGTTTTTTGGCTAGCGCTTTTCCGATAGTAGAGAAGACTGGTTGTGGTTGATCGGCGACTAGGTGCAGCGGAGGCGGAGTAATAAGACCGACGGCTGACGGCAGGTGGTTGATGGTAGACGAGATGTTGAGAATGAAGGTGGATGAAGAAGGAAATGAAGAAGGGGATGTGTGGGTTTAGGGAGAAAAGTCTAGAGAAGAAATAATCTAGTTTTTGTTTGAGAGAGAGATAGAAGGTATTTTATTTCTGTTTTATTTTTACTTTTTTAATTGTTGGTAATAAAACAAAAATGGAAAATTAAATAATAAGGGGCAAAATCATCTTTACAAAAAAGTTCAAACCAAATTGGACGAAACTCGTGAGAAAATGAAACTTTTGACCACTGGTGCTAGTCCAAACTTTTTTAGCCCAAACATACGAGTTTTGACATACCATTGGGACCATTCTTGCAATTTTCTCTTTTTTTAATATGTAAAAAAATAACAATAATGTCTTTTGAAATATATATATATATATATATATATATATATATATATATATATATATAAAGGGTTTTATAGTATTTCATATGGGGAAAATGTCACTGTAGCACAATGAACTTATGTGTTTTGTCCAACTTGATCAATTATCTTTTTTTTTCTTGTGCAATAGGTCATCTAACTTTTACTGTGCATGTCAATTAAGCCATTTGTAACAGCTCGGATTCCCAGGTATTATTTATTCTTATAATTTTTGGTGATTTGTGAGGAGACTCGGCGAGTGGGAGCTCAAACTCGCCGAGTATGATCGCAGTTTGGGCACGGGTTCGCGTCCGGACTTGGCGAGTCCACGCTGTTTAATGAAACCCTAATTTCCAGGGTATGAGACCTATTTAAAGGGGCTTATGGCCGTCATTTGCGGCCACCAACCTCAGAGAGAACCCTAAAGAGTCTTTGAGCGTTTTGTGAGAGAGAAGAGGAAGATCCTTGACTATTTGTGGGTGTTTTTGCATATAGAAGAGGATCAAGGCAAGAGGAGACCAAAGAGGGTGCTAATTCAGTGATTCCTGAGCTCAGAGACTTCATTTGAGGTAACCATTCGTTCCTTTCTCAGTCCTTGGTGTAAATCTTAGAGTTAGGGTTTCTTTGTGGAATGATCCACGGAGTAATTGGCCTCTTCTCGTGTTGGTGATTTAGATCTGGACCCAAAGAGGTCCAGAGACTCTTTTCCCTCAAGCTTTATGAGTGTTAATGGAGGCCATGAGCTTAGAATAGCATTCTAGAGACCATATCATCAAATAAGGCTTTTGAACCTTTGCATGAGCACCAAGATAGTAACTTTACGTGATGTATGTGCTTGGAAGGACTGGATCTATGAGTTATTGGAACGGATCTGACCTCAAGAGTGAGTTTGAGTTTATGCATGGCATAGACTCGCCGAGTCCGAAGAACAGACTCGGCGAGTAGCATGAAGATTGTCCATAACCACTCAGCGAGTGGTCTTGCCGAGTTAAGGGGTTGACTCAGTGAGTCAGGGAGAGTCAGAGAGGGTTGACGGGTGGACTGAGTCAAGCTGGAACTCGCCGAGTTGTTCTTGAGACTCGGCAAGTTGAGTCGTGGTGGCCCTGCAATTCATGCCAGGTGGAACTCGTCGAGTTAGGGAAGTACTCGACATGTCAAGAAAGGATCCTAGGGAGTCAGTGAACACGTATAGACTCGCCGAGTTGCTCTAGTGCACTCGCCGAGTCCGTTCAAGTTGACCGTTGATCGTTGACCAGAGTTGACCAATGTTGACTTAATAGGGGTAGTCAACCTTAGTTGTGAAAGTGTTAATTAGAGATATATTGTGTTATAGGAGGATTATAGCTCGGGGGATCGAGCACAAGTGATTTCCGGGATCTGCGAGTTATCGAGATACGCGAGGTGAGTCTTCTCACTATACTTTACCTAGTGTGGTAACAGAGTTAAGAGACAGAGTATTATAGAGTTATATGCCAGTGTGATTGCATGTTATAATGTGTTGTGATTTATTGTGATATGTGATATGCATGATTCAGAGTTACAGAGTTGGGACTTTCGGGTCCCTAGAGTTAGGGCCAGAGGGCCCACAGAGAGTTGGGGCAGGAGGGCCCCACCGAGACACATTGACCAGAGGGTCAACAGAGTTACAGCCTCGGGTGGCTATTATGTGATTATTGTGGTATTTTGGGGAAACTCACTAAGCTTATGCTTACAGTGTTCAGTGTTATGTGTTTCAGGTACCAGTGATGACCGCGGGAAGGCGCCGGCTTGATTCGTACACACATATGGGAATTGGATGTATTTTGATCTTGGGAGACATTGTGATTTGAAAACTTGATGTTATGATGCTTTGTGAACGAGTTGTTTAATTAAAAATGTGTTTTCAAAAGTGAAAAATTGTTTTGATTTTTACGGTGTTACACCATTATCGTTAGTTTTTAACCATTCATCCGTTAACCAGTTATCTAAATTACACGAATGGACCATGTGATTTAAATTTCTTTCGTGGTGGATCCCTTACCAGCTATGGTTTAAATTACACGACCAAACTGACATATTTATGAAACCCTGGGGACCGAAGTGTAACATTCTCATCAGGAATTGTATCCATTGCAGAAAAAGCTTGAGATTCTTCATCAATGGTGGTGTCATCTTCACAATGTATGTTTTCTTGAACAAGTCTCAACTTCTGTTTTAATCCTTGGTTTATTTTTTGTTCTTCACACAATTTCTTTTTAGTATCGTTGTAGATCGTCTTCAAATTTTTGAGGTCGTGTTTGCATATCGTCTTCCATTTTTCGAATCTATGTTTAAAGATCATCTACTGCTTTTCTTAACATGTCTGCAAGAATAATTTGGGATGAAATCGAGGATTCTAAAGCAATCACCATGTTCAAAAGCGTATCAATAGTATCTGCCAATTCTGTAATTATTTGTGGATTCTTCGATAAACCTTCCAAATTCTGATTTGATATGTTTCTGATTTCCAGTTCTCGTTCTTGTTCTAGATCTAATTCCGAATTATATTTTTGTTTGATTGATTTGAGTTTTTGTTTACCTTGATCGAATCTCTGGTGCCCTAATTTAACATCATACCTCAATTTCTTTTGTTGAACTTGTAACATAGTTAAGGTCTCTTAATATGAGTTCAAAGCTTCTTCCGCCATTAAAGTACCTTAATCGCCTGATTTGAAACAGATTGAGATGGAGGAGTCCTAATCGTTTTCTAATTCGTCTTCATGGATTCAACTTTATCACGAACACCTCCAGTTCGTGTTTGATTTGGAGCAATTGGCGAATCATTATTCACTATCATTGACTCACTATTTGCACTTATAGATCCATAAACAATACCATTCGAACTTTTCACACCCCAAAACCAGGATGGCGGAATCATTCCGAGGTGGAGGACGTCATGTTTAGCATCACAACCATTGTACAATAGCAATCATAGTAACACGACCATTACAATATATATATATATATATATATATATGAAAAATGTTTACACCAGTCTGAAACTTGTTTAATTACAACAAAAGTATGTAGAATATAAAAACATGACTCTTATTGCTCTGGCTCCTCTAAATCCAAGAAGTACCTGTCTACCGATTTCCTGAGAATACAAGCAGTTTGGAAGAATATCAGCAAAAAGCTGGTGAGTTCATAAGCATTTAGTTTTAATGGAAAAATGTTCTTTGATTCTTTTGAAAAGAGTTCCTCAAGAAAATCCCATATTTTCTTATGACAAGTAGGTTGAGAGAGTATTTATTAGTAGAAAATAAACCGTCAGTTTTAGAAATACCGCTGTTATCCTAGAAAAATCCCATATTTTCCCTAAAAACAGGTTAACCGTCCTAGAGGTAGAGATGCTAGTTTAGAAATCTCTGATTACTATCAGTGTATTTATGAAAATAGTTTTATTACTCAAAATAAAACAAAGAAGAGTAGAGTCCGTAAACCAAATTTAGTTTATACTTATTTGCGAGTCGTATAACCATACTTGATATGACCAAGAGACCTTTATAACGTTCTTCAGGTGTTAAGCTAAATGACATTTGTTCACCCCAGGCATGCCTTCCTAACTGTAGCTAGCAATTCAGGTGTGGGATTGTCAGTCCCAAATAGATCTATTCACAAATCTCACGCTCTCCCTCCAGGAGACTCTGGTTAAACTAAAAGGATTTATCCCTGTACACCTAAGGGTACAGTATTGAAGTAGCGCCTCACAATTCGGTATAATCTAGTTCACTAGCAGAAAACAATAATTATTCTTGAATAATTGTACTTTATACTCCTGAGAAAATATATAACATAAACTAAATATGTCATAGTTTATACATATTCATTTATGAAGTTTGATCTGGTAGAGACTGCCTAGATTGTTATCCCAAACTAGACCTATTATAGTTTATTAGAGTTGATATAGAAAATCCTTTGTAAAAACTTCTCTGAAAGCGATGAAGTTAGATTTCCAAATTAACAGTTTCCCCTTATGCTCAACATATTACAAAAAGGGATAAAATATCTGAATATGTTATTAAACATGGAAATCATTAACTGTATTAATAAGTTTAAACCTTAATAAAATACTTTGAGTTTGGCTTGTATCCCCCCCCCCTCTGAAAACATTAAAAACACAGAAAAATGTAGGGGTATGAACTCACCTTGAGTGGGTGGTTTGTTTGAAGGATTGATACAGAAAGTTGGATGTTCAAGTGAAACCCTGGACACAATTTGATCATAAACAACACATACTGACACATAAATGAGTCAAATGAGGGTATCTCACTACTAGATGTGATGGAGAACCATTATAGGGACTTGGAACTACTTGCACTAAGTGTTAGGACCTTGTAGGATTGCATGAGGGGAGTGTATGGCCACCTTAAAGGTGTGTGAGGCCCAATGGGTGTGCGGCCGCACACTCATGATGAGTGATGCCTTTTTGGTGTTTTCAAGGTCCATACTTGCATCCTTGATGTGTTATAGGTCTATACTCGATTGTAGTGCAAGTTAAGGGTCCTAGAAGTGGGTTTGCGGCCCTAGGATGAGTGTGTGGTCGCACACAGGAGTGTGTTGCCGCACACTAAGAGTGTACAACCGCACAAGGGTGTGTGCAGGAATACACAGGTGTGTGCGGGCGTACACTCCACAAGATGATGTCCAAATTGTCCATTCCAAAGTGCAACAAGGCTAGGGGCATGTCTATCTCGAGTATGGAAGTCAACCTCTCACTTTGGAGGGTGTTTTAGGAGTGTGTGGTTACCCTAAAGGGGTGTGCAGCCACAATCACTTCCAACACAAAGAACATGTCGATTATCTTACATTTAAGGCTTAGATAGAGTGGTCTTCCCTAAGGGTGTGTATGGCCCAGTTTTCTCACTCTAAGGCTTGCTGACTCATTCCTAAACTCAACCTTGGTCATTCTCAAGCTTAGAACACTTAAATAAACTCTTAAACAACACTAGAAGTTAACAGAACAAGTTTAACATTGATTGAATTGACTAGGTGTACAAGATGAAAGTTTCGGGTTGTCACAGAACTGGATGTAGAAACCATGGAATTCTGATTCGATTATGTAGAATTTGAATTGAAAAGGAAAGAGTAAATCGAAGAGAATTGGGATGCAATACTCTCATCAGAATCAGAAGAACTGGATGTAGAAACCATGGAATTCTGATTCGATTATGTAGAATTTGAATTGAAAAGGAAAGAGTAAATCGAAGAGAATTGGGATGCAATACTCCCATCATAATCAGAAGAACTAGTTGTACCGTTGGGTTGCAAATTTATACTAGCACCACTCCTACTACTAGAGATCCCAAACCTTGAACCACCGAAGATATTCAAGAACTATATAATAGAAGGATTAGAGGAAGATGATGAGAATATTACACTTTGGTCCCCAAAGTTTCATATATGTGGTAATTTTGGTCGTGTAATTTAAAACCATAGCTAGTAAGGGACCCACCACGAAAGAAAATATATCATAGGGGCCATTCGTGTAATTTAGATAATTGGTTAACGGATGAATGGTTAAAACTAACGATAATGGCTTAATTGACATGTACAGTAAAAGTTCAATGACCTATTGCGCAAGAAAAAAAAAACATAATTGGTCAAGTCGGACAAAACACATAAGTTCATTGTGCTACAGTGACATTAACTCTTTCATGTATTGTCAATACTAAATCCGAAACACATGCTATAAGGATTTATAATGGTCGGAATTAAAAAAATAGTTACGGACGAAACACATAGACTAAGGTCCTGTTTGATATACGTCTGACCGAGTTGGGTCAGACGGTTTTTGCTGACTCGGTCAGACAAACTTGTTTGTTAAGCAGATTTATTGATGTCTTACTCGGTAAAACATATCTGAATGAAAAAAGATATGAGATATCTCCTAACTAAGAAAGATTCCAAACGTGCCCTTGCCCTACCTTCAAGTTTCAACGCCTCCATCTTGTTTTTTTCTCTTTCAACTATTGACGATTTGAGACTCTCCCACCACCGATCGACGCTGCATAAATATGGTGCAAAATTTGCATTATGAGATTTGCTAAGCTAATTGATTTGTTATCTTGCTTATTGACTTCTTTGATTTGCTAGTTAGTTGATTGATTTGCTAGTCATGCTTTGATTTGTTGGATTCAAACTTAGAACATCATAGCTTTTGTAAAGATGTTTTTGCTGTTGAATTCATAGATACATATTTGTTAAATGCTGATTTTGCTGTTAAATGTTCATTTTTGCTGATTTTTGTTGTTGAATGTTGATTTTGAAGTTCAATTTTTATGGAATGGTTTCTAATTGATGTTAAGATCTTCTATGTCCATAAACAAACGATTTCTTATTGATGTTAAGATACATATTTTTTCTGTTGAATCTTGATTTTGCTCATAAACAAACGATTGCTTTCTGATTGATGTTAAGATCTTCTATTGTCTTTTTGAATTTAGTTGATTTTTGGTGGTTGATATGGAGATAAGGGTGAAATGGTGGAGGTAAGGGGTTTTATGGATGGATGGGGTTATGGTGGAGGTTCAAGATGGGTGATGATAGAGGTTAAAGTAGGGTGAAGAAGATAATGATGCAGTGAGAGTGGCGTAAAGAATATGAGGGTAAAATGATTATTTTTCATAAGTCAAAACATTTAGTCAGATATACAATTAAACAACATGGTTTCTTATTCAGTTAAGATTTATTACCAAACCTTTCTCAGCTAGCATTTTCTCAACCAACAACTATCGAAGCCTCAAAGGGACCTAACCCAAACTAAAGGGATTATTCATGTAATTTACCCCAGATAACAAAAGGTTTTGGAGTGTAGTTGGTGAAATAGGATGAGCGATGTGACTTGCTCTGTTCCTCCCCTCCCTTTGTGATTTTTCAGGCAAAATCGGTTACTCTGAGGCGAGACGCACCAACGCATAAGGCTGACAATGACTGCCATATTCTCTACCAGTACTAGTGCCATGCTCCCGAGTTTCATCTCCTATTCTTCACGCTCCTCCTCCACGACCCTCAGGTATCCTTCTTCACTTTCTCCTCGCATTATTCAATTCAATTCCGGTATACAAACTTATTGGAAAGATATTCAGGGCAAACATGTCGTCGTCTCCGTCGAGTCAGTCTGATAGTCCAGTCGTGGTACGTATTTCCACCTGCTGCTTTCTCATATACGGCAGTACAAGCAAATATGAGCCTGCAATTGATGTGGATAGTTATAGTTGTTTGATTGATAATCACGATATATGTTAATTATAATTGGATATTTACGGTGTTAACAACACAGCTTGGATTTGGTGGTGTTTCGGTGGATCTCTTGGCGACTGTGGCTTCTTTTCCCAACCCCGACGACAAGATCAGAAGCACCAGCATGAAGGTAATAAATAATCTAGGTGATCCATTTCACCATTTGTTGTTTTAGAGTTTATATCGGTACTGATAATGCTTGATACAACAGCTCGTTAATCAGTCAAATTAAGTCAAGTTTTGTGACTTCGATTACTGGATCTATTGTTTGGGGATTTGGAAACTGTGATATTAGTGATGCTTTTTACCTTTGTATGTATGCAAGTAATAGCTTATTTTTTAGTGAAATCGGCGGCTATTGCAGAATTTGCAGTGCAAACTTATCCATAATCACTAACATTCAACAGTATATTTGATCTTGTTACCACTGTTTTCTTCTGTAAACAGGTGTTTAAGTTTCCATTGAAATTCTTCTATCAGCTTTATCCGAAATTCTTGGATTTTAGCTCTTTGAAACTGTCATGCTTCTTTTCTACTTCACGTTTTAATCAAAGGTGCTTGATTTAATTTGCTTCTTTTTGTCGGTCTTTATTAGTCCAAATTTGGTTGAGGTTTATGATATTGTTGTCTAACAGGCAAACTAGTTGTAAATCGTGTTTTCTTCTGCGATATATATATTTTTTTGTCAATCGTGTTTGCACTTACTTCATTTCAACCGTGTCTAACTTTGTTGTAGAGCTGTAGAAGTTTACTGAAAGTCTTGAATTCAGAAGTTGCTCTTTTACTTATCATTCACTCAAACTTGTTCTCAGGTTCAAGGAGGTGGCAATGCAGGAAATGCCCTAACTTGTGCAGCTCGTCTAGGATTAAATGCAAGGTTGATATCCAAGGTATGCAAAATGCAGATTTGATTTGCTGAAGACCTCACGCTAAAACTAGTTATTTCAAGTTGTGGTTTTGTGGCTAGCAGTAAGCTTCCAATATGAGATGAATCTTTTTCTCTCCTGATCATGTTAAGACTAACTTAGCCATTCTGAATTGTATCCCATGTGCTCAAATTACTTGTCAGGTTGCCAATGACGCTCAAGGAAGAGGAGTTTTGGAAGAATTACAAGTTGATGGTGTAGATATCTCCTTTTTTGTGGTAATGAACATGGCTTTATGAAAATCTTTTCCAACACTTATTTCGTTGCATAAACATACATAACATATAATGTTAAATCAATAGATTGTAAAAAACTCTCGTCATAGTAGCAGGTATCTTTGAATGATTTTGTTACAAATACATCAAAGCTTACTTTTTTCCTGTTTGCAGGTTTCTGAAGAGGGAAATTCAGCGTTTACCTATATCATTGTGGATAATCAAACGTAAGGGTGCCTAAATTAGTTTTTTGTTGTACTATTTTTATTTACTTTTTGTTTCAATTCTGCTGTTTCCAGGAAAACTCGAACATGCATTCATACTCCAGGGTGGCCTCCAATGATTCCTTCAGACATCTCCAGCTCAACTTTAAAATCAGCATTAGATGGCGTGAAGCTTGCTTATTTTGATGTACGATTGCATGAAACTGCTTTAATTATTGCACATGAGGTAAGTGTTGTGGTTTCTAATCTGCACGAAACTGCAATTTCAAGGCATATTATAGTCAGAAATCAGCTGTGTCTTTTGTTATATTATTATAAATTGGAAATAAATGATCCCTGTTAAATGCTCTACCAGTGCAGGCAAATCGGAGGAATATACCTATCTTAATTGATGCTGAAAGGCTAAGGGATGGATTGGATGATTTTATGTATTTATCTGATTATGTTGTGTGCTCAGCAAAACTTCCACAGGCAAGCTTCCAAATTATCTACCTATAGAGCTCTATTTGCAAAGTTGACAAAATAATTTGATGTTATTTACTTATAGCATATTAGCATAAAGATATATTGTAGAATTAGGAATTTATGTTTGTGTATGGCTGCATGTTCCCAACCAACAGGCATGGACTGAAGCTTCAACTGTTCCAAGTGCACTTGTTTCCATGCTGTTCAGGTTGCCAAAGGTCAAGTTTGTAATTGTGACTTTGGGTGCAGATGGTTGCATAATGCTCGAGAGAAGTATACCTGGTGCATATAAAATTTAGCTTTATTCTTTCTTTTACTTTTATCTGTTGGGGATAAGATCATATATAATAACAATTTACTTTTTCATATGTCCCACTTAGTTTGACTTTCTTGAGAGTTTGACTTAGTTTCTTGAGTCATCTCTTCAACATTTTGGTTTAAAACAACGAAATACTAAACCATTTGGTAGATAATATGCTTTGCAAATGTCTTAGTATTGCTCTGTTGTGTTGATTCTTAACATTATAAACATTGCAAACATTGCAAATTGCTTACAAGAAAAGGAAACTGTTTTTAACTAAGTGAGACACTTTTTAAAAGTATAGTAACTAAAAAAAGAAGTAGGTTGCTATTTTACGACCTTATCCGTTATCTGTTGGGTAGCATTCTAGCCTCAATGGTGACAGCTCAGCTTCTGATGTTCACTTTCAGCAGACAACAGTGAAGCTGAAGAAACGGATGTAGACAATTTAGTTGAAGTATTGAAGCAGAAAATCGATACTAGCAAAGCTGCTCCTACTTGTGTTTCATCTGTAAGCTTCCTTTTCACACGTTAAGAAATCGAAACATGGATATGCATAAATTGTTAAAAAAAAATCTAGTTTTTTCTTCTCATGTAATTATTTTCCTTTTACTTTTACAATATATAGGATGTTGTAAGATTCCAAGGCAATGGCGTTGGGAGTGTCTGTGGTAGACTATATCTCGGAACAGCGGAGAAGATACCGGAATCAGAACTCGTGGATACCACAGGTGCTGGAGATGCATTTATAGGGGCTATCCTCTATGGTATGTATAATGTATATCATATATTATGTATACGTAACAAAATATCAACCTACTTTCATCACAAAATCAATAACTCTTTGATATATAAATGTTATTTGTAGCTATTTGCACCAACAAACCACCCGAAAAAATGTTGCCATTTGCTGCTCAAGTGGTTAGTATTAAAACTACTCAATCCAGTAGATATCATCAAGAAATAGCAATATACTCTTACTATATGTGTATAATAGCATCCTACTTTCATTTCTTTTTATTACATTATTAAGGCATAAAACTTTATAAAAACTACCTAAACTAGTAACTACAACATTATACTTTGAAAAATCTACCTAGTTTATAACATTGAAAATTGCTTATTCTTTTAATTAGGTATATTTTTTAAAATACAACGTTGTAATAGGAATAAATGGAAGTATGATGCTATGATAAACAAAGTACATTGCTATTTCTTGCACGAAGGGGGTGTTTTTAATATATTTTATGATGACAGGCGGCTATTAGTTGTCGAGATTTGGGAGCTCGGTCGGGTCTGCCACGTCTGTCGCATCCTTTGTTGGCGCCTTTTTTAGGTTAGAGGCCCCTTACAACTACAATGGCGGTGGTGTTGTGAGAAAAACGGGGCCCGGCATCCGCCGTGTTTGGCTTTTCTTTCTTGTTTACTTAGTTGGACTTTTTTGGACTGATATTCTACTCCTTTTGCCACTTTAGTTTCGTTTGTTGTATCTTTGAGACACAAATGTTATAATTGATGAAACTGTTTGGATGGGTATATTGGTGTCGATGAAACCAAATTTGCAAATAGGGACTTGTTCTGGATCTCTCATCTTTGTGTCGATGGGTAAGTTTTGAACATTAATGTCGCAATGATTTATAGGGTCTGTCTACATCTGGATGGAAAATGGTGTTTTATGAATATCACCAAAGTCGGTTTTTAGATATTTTTGAACTCACAAAATTACATAAGTGGTCTATGTGATTGGCAAAGCAAAAAATATCATGAATGGTCATTATGGCAGTTTACAAACAGGACACTCTTTTTGTTTTAATTACTTGCGTGGTTGGTTCTTAGGCTAAGGGGAGTGGTAATATTCTTTGTATCTTGTCGCATCAACTTTTTGAGTGTCATCTCATTTTTCTCCATTTAGCACCTAATCTTAACATTTAGTAGCACTTTATTATTTTTTTCTTTTTTTCCAATTTAATTAAATTACTTTATGTTAATACACAAACATATTTTATGTACAAGTATTAATCAAATTTTATTTTTTTAAACCACCAACAATTAATATAATATAAATCAATTACATTAAAATAAGTATAATATTTAAGTGTTGGGTCCTTTTGATTCTCTTAAATGGATGTTTGATGTTTGGGACCAAATTTGTAGGGAATTATCAAATGAGGGTTAAAACAATTTAAATGAAATCAAAGCTTTGAGTATGGGACTATATTTGTAAACAAATTTCTAATAGGATAGGAATCATTTATTTGGAAATGAAATTTTGGAATGGGAAATGGTTTGCTGATTAAAAAACATACACATGCATAAAAACAATTGAGAACCAATGAGTTGCACGTTTTTCTTTCTCTCTCCACTCGCCAAGGGGTTAATGACTTGGAATTAGCGAGTCTTCTAGCGAGCTGCTAGGGGTGGTGTTTCAACATTGCTAGCAAGCCCGGTGGCGACCCCCACTCTTAGCCTTAGTGGTTGTATGAGAGTGTTTTTTTAAAATGATTTATTAACTTGTTAGTTTTTCAAAAAAGTCAACAAGTTAAAAATATGTTTAGTAAACCCTATCTTTTTAATGAAAAAAAATGATTTTTTCGAAAAACCATAAATTTATGGCTTTTCCAAAGAGTCAATTAGGAGTTTGAAAATAAATCTCAAACACGCCCTTAATTCTTATCACTAAGTCCGTTGGGAAAATGACATTAAGTGTTTATAAGAAGACTATTTTACTTTTTTTTTTTTCTAATTGTTATTTTAAATCAAGACAAACCCACAATCTTTGTACTCTCTCACTGCCTCACAGCGTCCTTTTTCCGGCGAGTCTACCCAATAAAGATGATGACCCTCTTTCAAAAATTAAATAAAATCTCTTCTACCAATTAGAAAATCTATTAATAGGTTCTCATGAAAGGTGTTAGTGACGTCAACATTAATCCACTGAAAGAGGAATCTGTGAGGGAGTACACAAATTGTGTAACTAAGAGGCAAAATTGGGAGTAGGATGTCATATGAATTTAATTGTTTGACATATTTAAGCGTGCCGGGGTTTCTGCTAAGAAAGAGGCACCTGTTAATTTTTTGACTGATCCGACAGAAGGAAGGTCAACCCTCAAACCGGCTGACATTTTGATTTTTGGATGGGTCGAAGGGAAACACGCATGTGTCGATCTTACAGGGGTATCCCCTCTCGTGGGCCTGAGGGATGGGGGTTTCACAGCGGGACATGCTGCTTTAAAAGCAGCCACAAGCAAAGTCACCAAACATGAGAGATCGTGCATGGAAAATCAACACGTGTTCATACCATTTGCATTTGATACGTTTGGTTTCCTCGCACCAGATGCGGTAAAGCTTCTTAAAAGAGTACAACGAATCATGCATAGTAATGTTATATCCCCTAAATCTTCGGATGTAGTCTTTAAAAGAATTAGCTTTACCATTCAAAAAGGCTTAGCGGCACAGTTTGTTGCCCGTTTGCCATCTCACTCATTGTACGATGACAATTAAAAATAAATATTATATTAACAGGAAAAAAAATAAATAAATAAATTTCTCAATTAACATTATTTGATCTTACATTGCTAAATGGTGACATTTTTCAAATTCATTGTATTACGTTAGATTAGATTGAGGTTGTATGAATTTAATTTCTTAAGATATTATAACATGACGATGACCCCATTTTTTCTTAAGTGAAATATAGGGGGAACTCCCAACCTATCAATTTGTTCCTAAGTTTTTTTTGTAAATTCAATAAAGGAAAAAAAAGGAAAATATTGACATAACGAAAGGGAGGGGAAGAAAAAAAAAATCTTAATCATGTTCCCACGTTCGATGGAAATGAAAGAAAATTTTTAAGTTTCTCTGTTCTCAAGTTAGGAGAATTTTTTTTCTTCCCCTAACTTTCTTCCCCAATCCACCCAATTTGGGAGGAAAATGTGGATCCAAAATATTTTCTTTCCATCAATTAAACTTGGGAACACCATTTTCCTTCAACATCTTTCATCTTCCATCCATATCCTTCCTTAAGTAGAACTCGGAAACAAGACGTAAAGAGTCAATCACAATATATTCTATTTGAACTTCAAGACCATCGTCCAACCAGATTCTTTTTTATTTAATTGTGATGAAACTTATAGGCTTTGCGACAATGATGGCATGTCGAGGCAGTTGTTCACCAAATGCAAATCAATGTCAAGCATTCATCAATGACATCGACAAAATATATTGACATCTATCCATATAATGTGATATTATCAATTTTGAAAGACTTACTTTGATAGGTAGGGTGGAGTAGTGTAGTGGGCCAAATATAATATAATAATAATTAATATGTTAATAAATTAAAATTTGTTAATATAAACAAGATAAAAGGTAATTAGTAATGGAGTAATTTTGTATTAAGAAAGGACCAACAATATTACAAGACCTTATTTAATGACCAAAAATGTAGCTCAATTCTTTTTATGACTAAAATCGGAAATATCAATTAAACTCAATGACCAAAAATGTAACTAAATTCTTTTTATGACTAAAATCGGAAATATCAATTAAACTCAATGACCAAAAATGTAACTTACTCTTTCTTGATTCTGCAATATTACTCCAGCTTCCTGCCACCTCCTTGTTTTACTCTATTTGCTCCTTTTGGTGGCGGTGCACTTTGTCACTTTCCACTCCTTGCACACAAGTCACGACCCCTTTTTAGATGGAATTCACGCCTCATTTTATTGCACCTGTTACGTCATTATATTTGTTATTAAGTATGCGTGTCGATTACAATGTTGTAAAGCGCGTCTGCTTTTTTATTTCCTTACGCGTTTTGTCTTGGATTGTCTGTCAAATAAATTCCGTGACACTTTATCCGGCCCTTGTAGAATTTTTTTTCTCTATAAATTTGAAATTCGGTGTAGTTTTGGAGAAAATGCAAAAAATACGTTAGATTCAAATTAGGGATGTTATTTGGGTAGAAGCCGGATTGAACCAGACCCAAAACCGCAAAATCAAATAAAATTAATTGTAGGAACCGAAAACCGGACCGATTAAACTAATACGGGTCTGGTTTGGTTCAAGTGTTAATCGATCATGTTCGGCTATTAAAACAAATAACATTTACAATATGGTTAAGGACCGAACACTAAGGGTTTTTCGCACAACGGTGTACGGTATTGTCCTTTCTCCTTAAGATTGAGGGTTCAAGTCTTGCAGTAAACATAGGTGAAATTAATGAGTAGTTTAGGAGGAAAGTACATTTGTCGTTTCAAAAAAAAAATAATGATCGAATATAACCGAAAAAATAGAATAAACCGTATTTTTTGGTTTTTATTTTAAACTTAGAGGATTGTTTTTGTAATTATTTAAGGTATTAAAAATATAATAAGATATATTTTCGAATATATTAAACTATTTATATCGTTTGGTTTTACAAGTTTTAAAATAATAATTTTATTTAATTTTTAACATGTTATGATGCTGTAGTTAAATGTTAACTCATATCAATTCATTTATAAATAATCAAGATTGATTATAAGTAACTATAAGTTATATACATCCAAAGTTATAAACGCAATATATTAAACACTAATAATTAAACATCAAAAAATCCATATAAATATATGAGTTAAACATTAAACACCCAAAATAAAATATGAATAACTCTAAAATGCATACCCGATAACCGACCCAAATAGTTTATTATGTCGTAATTCAATCCAGTTTCTTTAGAACTGATTAAACAGTTATTTGAGAAATCTGGACCGAAATATCCAAGGCCCGAATAAACCTAAAATACATACTCATGAACTGAACATGATAACTTATTCGATCCTAATTTAGTTTAAGTTTCACTTCAAATATTCGGTCCAAACGCCCATCCTGATTCAAATAATATAACTTAAGTTACAAGTAAGATGCTTAAAACAGAGAATTAAAATCAAATAATTAAAATATTATAATTGTTAAACTTTATATACAATCATTATTGTTTAAACTTTTCATATAAAGTTTTATTGAAATCCAATACACGAAGAAACAACAAAATTTTATTGTTATATTTGATTAAAGTTGTTGGTAATATATATATATATATATATATATATATATATATATATATATATATATATATATATATATATATATAGAGAGAGAGAGAGAGAGAGAATATTAAAGAAACTCAACATATTTTTATCAAATGTTTAAGAAAACCACTACATGTTTTTTAAATTTACTTTAATAATAATAATAACTATTACAATCGTTTAATGTTCAACCTAATTTAACTTTATTATTTTGATTCCGAACAAAATTTCAAGCTCGCGGCCTTAATAATAATTTTTTCATAATATACGAAACATCTATCTTTATAAATAAATAAATTTTATCTTATCATAAAAACAATATGAACAAAAATTAAAATCAAGAAGAGTAAACTTATAAGGAAGGCTATGAGAAGGGAAGCAACCAGAGTCGTATGTGCAGCAGCAACAGCTTTTTTTTTATGTATAAGGGATATAATATGAAGTGTTTGAAAGAACTAGGCACTTAAGAGATAGGCTAAGAGAATCGGAAAGAGATTGTTTAGAGAGACATTAGGGAAATAACAACAGAATTTTTTATCCGTATGAATATTCGATGATTTTTACAATCGTTTACAATCATTTATATAGGAAAGGGTAGCGTAATATTTACAATTAAAATATCGACAGACAAAACATGACATTACATAAAGTAGGAAAAGACTGCACACCAAATAAAGTAAAGGCACATTGTAAAAGTCGAAAAATAATAATTCTATACGACAACTATAATTTCATAAATGGCCCCTAAATTTGTTCAAACTATCACTTTGTATCCTTTGTTGGAAAAACATCATTTGCTAAAAATCCCGATGAGTACTATCAATAGAAACCGGTGATCCTGGTTCTGTGTCATCCTGTTCTTCACTGTTCATGATATCTTCTAGTCTCAATAGTGTATCTCCTTCGCCGTTGAATGGCAAGAGCATATGCCAGTTTTGATGAGACCAAATTTGTAAGTAGTGTTCTTCTACTAGGAGTTTATAATTTTCCCAACGAAAGCTTACAGGTAGTAAAGGTGTTTTTTGAGTTGTGCATATATCTTCATTCGAAAGATTTTGTAGAGTCCCAAAATCTATTTCTTGTTTGCATGATAACTTTTTAAGATATCCATGTTGTACTGTTCTTTGGGTGATGAAGATCCTTTTTCTAGCAGGTCTGTATGTATGTTCATCTGCTGCTGGAAAAGAAGAAAAAATTTTGCACCCAATAATTGGACTGATGCTGTGAGAGGCGATGTTTCCGGCTGTTAAAATAAATTTTTATCCTAATTTATTAAGAAGACTTTATGTGCTGCTATTAAGGCAGAATTCTATGTAATCTATCATTCCATTGTGATAAAAATTAATTATTTGTTCTTCTGACATATCTGTAGTCTTTAGGTTTATCTGTAACAGGAGTATGGGAGTATCTTCTCCTTCATCATTCAATCTTTGGATTACTGTAACTCCTTTATAACTGATTTCTTGAAAAGCAATCTGTACAATTTTCTGTTGTAATTTATATAGAATTGCTGGAAATTCTATACAAATTTTTTGAGACACCATTTGCTAAAATTCTTTGAACTGATCAAGTATTGGTCTCAACGTTTGTCTCCAAGGGAGATCTAAAATGCGAGTTTTAAAGCATTCATAATTTCTATATATTGTTGTTTTTAATTTCTCGTCTTTTTCTCATTCCTTTGTATAAGTTGTACATTTTTTGCTTCAAGAATTTTTATTTTTTGTTTCAAAATATTGTTTTCAATCTGGCTTTGTATATGTTGTGTATATTTTCCAGATTGGATAAGTTGTTGTTGTAACTTTGCAATAATTTCCTCCTGAGCTTTGATCATTTACTCTAGACTAGTTTTTGCTATTTCTGAAAATGTTTTCACCTGTTCGGGTTCTATGAAAAAACTGTTTAACCCAAAATGTTCTCGAGCACTATTCATAGCTTCTTGGAAGCTATAACATCTCTTGTAAAGGGGATTTTGACACTGTATATATTTTATGACTGTTGCCCAATTATTAAAAATCCCAACTTTAGTGCCCCTGATGACAACATAATGTGTAAACTTCTTTATTTGTTTTTCAGGAGTCAATGATGATTGTTTATGAAAGTAAAAACTTAAAGCATTGAGAATTTGAACTTTAGATGATGAAGCTTGTGGAACTGTCTGAATATGCCATAAGTTGTCTAGCAAACATTGTTGGTCTTCTGTCAAGTTTACCCCGATCATGGGCCTAAACTTTTTACGTTTATCGAAGCAAATTGGTAAATGCAGTTACCAAATACTATAACGGCTTCTCTGTTCTGTGTATATTGTGTATTTTTTGAAGGTCCTGTCCAATAATGTGCATGTTGAATGTTTTGAGATTATGGTCTAGATCCTTGCAAAAGGTTATTATTATGTGTAATACTCGCTATTTCCATATAAGGAATCGAGTTCTGTTGTGTGGGTTTATGTAGATATTCTATTTTTATTGCTGAATCCAATAATTTTTCTGTTGATGTTGTGTTTCTATCTTCTTCTGAGGAAATGCTCATAGAAGAGGAACTCCTTTTTTGCTGTGTAGGCTGTATTAATTTGCTCTTTCCTTTGTTTCGACTATCCATCTGCATAAAATAATTTGTTAATATTTCGGGATAGCATATCAGCTATTCCATTATTTTCTCCTTTTATGTGCTCAAAATTTATCTTATATCCACTTCCTTGTATTGTATTTTGTAAATTAATCCATCGTGTCCTATTTATTTTCTTACTTTGATCATTTTTAATAAAACGAACTATAGCTTCACAATCTGTTCTAACTGTAAATTCTTTATGTAAAAATATTTTAAATTTTTCTAAAGCATTTATTAAAGCTTGTATTTCGTAGTCTATAGACGTCCAATTCATTCCTGTATTATTAAAGCTTCCACTAGCATATGAGCATATTTTTTCTGTATCTTTTGGGTTATATTTATCGGATTTACAAAGGAGAACGGCTCCCCATCCTTCTTTGCATCCATCAACTTCTATTATTATGTAATCAGTAACTAATGGTAATTCTAATGATTTAATATTTTTAACTGCTTCTTTAATTACTTTAACTAATTTAATGTCTTCTTGGTTAAAATGTTTTTGTCCATTTTTTGTTGTTTTACTATATAATGGTCCTACTAACTTTGAAAGATTAGGAATAAACTTTCGCGCATAATTAACCAATCCTAAAAAAGCTTGTATCTGTTTTAGATTTTCAAACTTCTCTGGGAATTCTAAAATTTTTGTCGATATATGACTTTGTAATTTAATTTTTCCATTTCCTATTTCTAAACCAAGAAACGATATTTTTCTTTTAAACAATTCCATTTTTCTTTTAGAAATAACAATACCATTCCTTTTTATTTCTTCAAATATTTTCTGTAAATGCTTCTCATGTTCCTGTACTGTTTCACTGGCAACCAAAATATCATCAATATATACTAAACAAAAATCATATTTCAGAAAGATACTGTCCATAAACCTTTGAAATATAGATGGGGCATTTTTAAGCCCAAAACTTAAAACATTCTGTAGTGGTGTTGATTCTGATGGCATGTGCGGAATTAGGAAAGATCTAGTGATTCATCATACAAATCCAAGAACACAAGGAGTAAATAAATCTTTGTAAGCTCTTATTAGATCTAGAAAGATTATACAAATGGGTTTGTATACAAATTCTCTCTCTAGTCTAACACTCCAAATTGACTCTCTACATAATAGGCGTCACTCACTTCCTATTTATAGGAAAGACTCAACCCATTTACACATACAAAGAGGAAAGCCTAAACACATTACATCCAAGAGTGACTTTGCACCCTAACATTCTCCCCCTCAAAGTTAGGATTGGATGTCCAGCTTTAATCTCCAACGAGCTAGCGCGATCAAGACCAAACTCCCCCTCGAAGTAACACCGGTCTTCAAATCCGCAAATGAATATTCAACAAACCCGAGAAGCTTAGAATACTCATCATTCTCCCCCTTTTTACAATCAAAAAATGATTATAAAACCCACTAAGGATGAGAAGCGCCCGAGGAATAATCTTTACAATACTCCCCCTTGATGTGTACCAAAAATGAATCACCAAAAATCTTGCACGAAAAAACAATCACGAAAAAGCCACAAAAATTTCCAATTTATGAAAAATTTTGACTTTTTGAGTGAAAGTTGCAAGATTTTTCAAAATTCGGGTAGAAATTGTCACTTTCTGAAACTTACAGGGACCCGTTGCGTCCAAAACAGCCAAATATGCAAAACTCTCCCCCTTTTCCAAAGCTGGGTAGAAAGCGTCAATTTGCACAAACTGCAGGGGCGAAGTGTCCGACACTTTCTCTCTCCTCTTCGTAAATTCATACCCTTCGAAAATAAAGCCCAAAACTTCCGAGTCTTCGCTTTTTGCAATAGACCCTTCGGGTTTTTTTTTTTTTTTTTTTTTTTTTTTTTTTTTTTTTTTACAGGTCTTCGTTCCTCATGAACCCTTCGTTTTTCCCAATTAAAATACACTTGGAATATCAGTTATCAACACCCCTTCGTTTTTCATTCCAAATATCACTTCTTTCAAAACACCTAAACAAACCCAGTTCATACAGTTCTTCGTTCAAACTCCAAATACAGGAACCCTTCGTATCTTAACCCAATTCTTCCCAACATTAAATTTTCTCGTTCAATTTACAAAACTAACGAAGGGTTGTCCCAATCACTTCTTAGAGTCTTCGCTTTTTACAATCAAGATCTCCAAAATCGATTTTTCATTCTTAGAGTCTAAAATCAACCTTCGATTTCCAGATCATTTGTTCTCACAGCCTTTATCCTTTGAAATCAAAATCATATTCATACAGTTCTTCACTCTTCATACATTCAACCATATACACCCTTCGATTCCTTCATCCAGATCTCGTGAAAAGAAAAAAAAATCATATATCGATTGCTTCATTCATTCATCGAACAACTTCAATGAAGATCCAAAAATCCAGTCTTCGTTTTTCTCAAACCAAACATCACTGGAAAATCTATTCTCAAATCTTCTTCAACCCTTCGTTAATAATCACTCCATTTGTTCTTCATCATTCGGAATCAAATCAACCCAAACTAACCATGCCGACACCCAATTTATCCAATTATCACAACATACGAACTTCAAATCAACGATTTCTAGTCAAGTCGAAACCAAATCGATAAACTCATATCTACATTAGCAAGCTTATTTCGTCGTCAATTACTTCATTGATATTGACAATCGTTCTTGAGTGTTCATCAAAATCAAAGAATTGATTGATGATTTCTCAAGATCTAGATCATCATCTTTAATCGATTCACTAGTTTTGATTAACAATTGCTTCAAACCGATTGATCAGAAATATTGAATCGAAATTGAAATTCAAGATACAAACAATTAAAGATCGAGACATGAGTATCAGATTGCTTATTCCTGTATACGATGTCGAACAAAAGTGAATAAGGAGTTAAATCGATTTAATGAAATTTTGGGCTCACATTATGCTGTTATCAGATCAAAAGAACATATGGGCTTTCGAAATTGTGAATGATGAACAGTGCTTGTTTGGGCTGGGTTTTGAAATTAAAAACATTTCCAAAATAGCTGAATGAATGAACAGTATTCGAAATTAAAAAAAATCTGAGTTTAATTTTGGTTTTGATCTAGACAAAAATTAATTGGATCATCAATGAGGTTTGAAACAGATTAGATCCAATGAGGCAAATCGATCAAAAATGAAAAACGCAGAGTACGAATCGAAATCATTGACGTTTTGGAATTCATTTGAGAATTTGAGATACCTTTTTGACGAATCGAGTTCCGTTTTCAACAAACGAATCAAATTTGGAAGATCTTGGTTCTTTTGTCGGAATGAGAAAATCTCCAAATCGAACATTGTACCACCCACCATGCGAGATGTACAACTCGTTCTTCGTGTTCTTCGTGTTCTTCATCAAACCAAGAACATCTTCAAAAGAACCACCAACACATTTGGGTTTTGACTTCAAATTCAATTCAACACTTAGAGATTGTTGCTTTTGAATCCAAATTTGCTTCACGGATTTCGGCTTCACAACATTTGACAATTTTTGTGAGTAAACCCGCTTGTTCTTCCGATTCATATTCTTCTTCTTTTTCTTTCTCATCTTTTTGCATCTTGAAGACTTGATTTCATGAACAAACCCACTTTCAACAACATAAATATTTTGAGTTTGAATCAAATCTTTTGGAGTTTGATATTTGTGATTTTCTTGGATCACCGGCTTCCGATAAGGAATCATTCCTTCAAACGAATCACAAGAACACAAAATATCATCGGTTTGAACTCCAATTGAGCAAAAAACTTTTTCATCTTGAGAATCAACTTGAACTCCTTTTTCTTGAACATCAAGAACATCACATTGAACTCCTTTTTCTTGAACATCATCATCATCAAGAACACCATCCCGAGCTTCACGACAATTTGCATAATATTCAAGTTTATTGCTTCCATATTTGCATTCCACACGAGAAATTCCTTTTATGACTTCTCCATCTCTTCTATTTCTTCGTCTCTTTTGATATGTTGTAATCAAACGATTAAACAAATGTTTGGTTCGAAAAATTGGACAACTAATTAATTCCCCAACTTCATTCTTTTCTCCATTTACAACAATATCACATTCACTTTTCGATCCAACAGTCAAGTTATAAAGAAGATATTCAAAAGTGCATTCACCTTGAACATCTTTACTATGTATCATCCATTTCTCCATGATTACAAGAACTTGAAATTTTTTAGAGAGAGAAAGTGATTTTGAATGAGTTTTCTAGAGAGATAAAGTGATACAAACAAGTATTCTAGAGAGAGAAAGTCGAATTATGGATCAAATCAAAGAAAAATTCGACTTCTAGAACACAAAAACACTCTCTAAACACGAAGATCAATGAACAAAAAGAATCACCAAATCAAAATAGCCATCAAGGATCAATTCTTGATGAAAATCAAGAACACCCGCTCTGATACCAATTGTAGTGGTGTTGATTCTGATGACATGTGCGGAATTAGGAAAGATCTAGTGATTCATCATACAAATCCAAGAACACAAGGAGTAAATAAATCTTTGTAAGCTCTTATTAGATCTAGAAAGATTATACAAATGAGTTTGTATACAAATTCTCTCTCTAGTCTAACACTCCAAATTGACTCTCTACATAATGGGAGTCACTCACTTCCTATTTATAGGAAAGACTCAACTCATTTACACATACAAAGAGGAAAACCTAAACACATTACATCCAAGAGTGACTTTGCACCCTAACACATTCCATTCATATTGTCCTTCAGAACATATAAATGTTGTCCATGATTTAAAGTTTTCATCAAGCTATAATTGATTGTATCTAGATTTTAAATCAAACTTGCTAAAAACTTTTTTCTTTTGTATCAAGTTTATTAAAGAGTCTTTATTAGGGATATTGTAACCATCATCTTCTGTATTATCATTTAGTCTTTTATAATTATAAACTATTCGAGTTTTTCCTCTTTCTATTTCAGAATGATTTCTTACTATAAAAGCTGCTGATCTATGTGGACTTTCCGATTTTCTAATTAATCCATGTTCTATCATTTATGGTATTTGTTTTTTTAAATTCTTCTTTATCTAAAGGACTATATTCTATGTTTGCTGTTCTTATTGTAATATCAGGATTTTTTAATTTAAATTTACAAATATAATTAACTTTTGATTTTGTAATATCTTCTCCTATAAGTCCAATTTTCTCCAGGTGTAAAATTATAGGATGATTCATACTTTTTGTTATATCTTTTCCTTTTTCTAACTCATTTGTTAAAAATTCTGTTAATAACTTAATTGTTTCATTTTCAATGTTTGTCTTAATTTGATTATGTTTTAAAAAGTCTAGTTTACCTTGTCATTATCAAATGTTTAAGAAAACCACCACATTATTTTTTTAGTATGTTAAAACCCTCATATTTTTTCAAATGTCTAATTTAAAGGTTTGAGCTCGATAAACACTAGATAGCCATAAATGCTTGGTAATTGATTTTTATGGGGTTCCTTGCTACATACCATTGGATTAAAATAATTCAAAAATATATAAGGGTTTTAACACACTAATGAAATAATATATTGGTTTTTTAACGCTTTAGTAAAAATAGATTGAATTTTTTTAAGGTAAAAAAACCTTAAAATAAGACTTTCAAAAACATAGGGGTTTTAGTAGATTAAAAAAATATAGTAGTTTTTTTAAGAATCGGATGAAAATACATTGGGTGTTTCTGAGGTTTGCAATATATATAAGAACACCGTTTATATGCTTACCCTATACGACTTGACGATGTACACTATAAGACCGTACGACTTATAGTACTACAATGCAACATAACATGTAACCTTGTACCATATAAGTTCAATTTTATTATATTAAGTCACCCCATATATGATTGACGACCCCTCATGTTAAGGCATGCATGATTTATAAGTGCTTACTTTTTGCAATTGCAATTTATAGGTACTAAATAGGGATAAATTCTAGCACTTATGGCCAATATATGACATTAAAAACAATTTTATAATATATATTCAACACCAAAACAATTACTCATGTGTGTAATACTCACCTTGGTGAGTGGTTTAGCAGGTTAAACATTCCCAAATGTTGATCAAATCCGAATTTCAACAATCCAACACCTTGTTTTCTTACAAATTTCTCCAAGATTAATTTATTCATATATATATATATATATATATATCTTTCTATTTGTCTCTCTCGCTCACTCTCACACACACTCACTCATTATCTCTCTCACTCTCTTTATTTCTTTCTTTCTTTCTTTCTTTCTTTCTTTCTCTCTCTCTCTCTCTATCTCTTTCTCTCTTTATATTTCTCTCACTCACTCTTACACACACTCACTCATTCTCTCTCTCTCTCTCCCTCTCTCTCTCTCGTTTGTTCTCTCATATTTCTCCATTAACACCCTAATTGGGTCATCACTTGGTTTCTTTATACTCTATGTAGCATCCGATCCTTAAGGTACTTAAATTCTTGAAATTTTGCTTGTTAGAGGAGGCTTGCGACGTGAGCCATAGTGGCCACGACGTGAGAATGCCCATTGACCATTTGTCCAGTGTTCTTGAACCTCACGACGTGAGGCATAAGATCTCATGACGTGCGCCAGGTCTGATGACCAAAAACCCTAATTTTGAGTATTTAATGGAATGAGAGGGCTAGGATCGCCCATCCTCAACCTCTCACACTCTCTAGCCCCCTGGAAACCCTAACTTTGACTTCCTTGAGACCGTGGGGCATTGTTGGTGATTTTGAAGAGCTCACATGGAGGTTTTTGGTTCTTTGAAGTGGAAGAAGGCTCTTGTGGTGCTTCATTTTGGCAATCTAGTTTCTACCTATTGGATTTATTGAGCCTGTGAGCATTTGTAAACATAAAGCTCCTATCTTTTTGCCTTAACCATACTAGATCTAAGCTTTAAAACATTCCTTTGCTTGGTTGGGTTGTTTAACACGCATGAGATCCATAAAGTTGGCAACTTTATGGATCATTGAAACATCTTCTGCATGCGAGTCCTTGGATCTGAGTTTTGGTGTGGGTTTTGGACTCCAAGCTTGAGTCTTGATCTTAATACCCCTCATTTTACCTAGTTAGTGTCTAAGTCATGCATTAGACATGCGTGACTGAAAAGTTACGATTTTTATGGTCCTTAGGGTCGAGGAAGGTGTTTTAGAAAGTCCTAATGTATGTCTTAAAGGATTAAGAGCTTAATGGTCAAAGTTGGTCAGAACCGATCCCACGACGCGAGAAATGGAAACTCACGATGTGAGCAAGGTGGTTGTCCCGATATGAGGATTCAGTTGGATGAGTGAAATTGAGTTGACTCGCTGAGTGGGTCTGGGTCGAGTCGATCCTCACAACGTGAGCCTTAGTAGCCACGACGTGAGGGTGAGCTAAGGAGGAAGTTGACCTTTGACATGAGTTGACTTTTGGTCAACTATTGGTTTTGAAGGATAAATTTAAGGTTTTCCTTGCATGGTTATCTAGGTGTGGAGTAGCACCGGTGTAGCGGATCGTGAGAGCAACAATAGTTGATTATCGATCAAGAGGTGAGTCTTCATTCGCAATATACGTGGGTTGAAGGCACCAATGCCTGCCCACTAGTTTATGATGTAGTGTAATGATTGTCTTTTGTGACAATTGTCAGATATGCTTGTATTTGCTTGATGACTCTGTGATTTCTGTTATAATGTTACGTTCTAGTAGTAGGGGGTGAAATAGACTCGGTATCCGGTTGAAATAGACCAAATGGGATTGCAAGCACCCGTATATGCTTGATAGTATCCGATTGAAATAGACCGAAGGGGTAAGCAAATATCCAGATATGCTTGATAGTATAGACCGTAGGGATAGACAAACACCCAAATATGCTTGGCAATATGTTTGTTTAGTATGTGGTATTTTGGAGGTACTCACTAAGCTTTGTGCTTACAGTTTTCAGTTTATGTTTCATGTACTTCCAGTTCGAATGGTAAGGACGTGGCCTAATCCCACCGCATCACCCTATGTTTTCCGCACTTAGTGATTTTGGAAATTTCTACTCTTATAACATGTTACTATAATACTCTTTTGTCTATTTTGATATTAGTATTGAGCGATTTGAATGAAACTAAAAACAAAATTTTATCTATATTTTTGAGATGTTACATTCCAATCATAAATATCCTTATTATTTGATTATGAAATAAATAAATTCATTTTTTACCAACTTATCCATTAATGATTCCCGAAGAAGTTGTAAAATCAACTAAATCATCAATATTCGCCGTTCATATAAAAACAAAGAATAAAACACAAAAAATAACAATGTATTTTAAGGTTCACCATATATTAATACCAAATTTGAGAAATCTCAAAAGTTACCATTTTCTTTAATTATTCACCTACATAAGAATTTATAAATTAAACACCAACAATTAAATTAAATAAATAAATAACATTTAAGACTAAAATATCTAAATTTTGTTTACAAATATCGAAGTATGTTTCAACAAAATGTCATGAATACCTAAACATTTTCTGTTCAACAACATACCCATAAATAATAATGATTACTAAAATAAATAATGATTACTAAAATGTTAAAGTATAACTTTTTTTTTTTGGAGGGCAAATTGATTTAAAGTTTCACACCAAGTACCATCAATAAAGTGATCCACTTTCTTAATTGCCAATAAACTTGTCAATGTTGCGTGTTTCTAAAAATGTTTTGTCATATTAAAAACGATTTAATCACGAGATGTACTTAGTATACTAAAGTTATATACGCTTTGTATAAACATATTATATAAGGAACATCACTTTTATAACTCTAGCATACTAAAGTTATAATAGTAAACTAAGTGATTTAAACGGTTATAGTCGGTTATAGAAGTGATATTCTTTACCAATCGGTTGGATTGATTTTATAAAAAATTGAGATTAAGTTTAGTGTGTTACTCATATAATTTGGTTATATATTCTTATATATGGAACACACCACGTATGAGCAAACGGACCGAACCGGCCGAAACCGGCTCGTCCGGACCCGACCCGGGAACCAGCTTCGGCCAAAATCAAGAACCAAACCGGCCTGACTGTTCTATCGGTTCTAATTCTTCCGGTTCCGGTTTTTGCCGAGTTTTCGATTTTGGAGTCAATCTGATTTGACACGCTTCCTTGTGAGGCTTGTAACCCATTCAATTTTTAACTAAATCAAGTGTTTTTATATTCTAAACTTAACTACAAAACCTACATTAAATGTAGGAAAAAGATTCAGGTAAAAGAAACTTAAATTGAGTGAGTTATGTAAATTTGAACAAGAAAGTCAGATTACGTTTAATTGTTGTAACATAAAAAATTCTGATTTGACACCCTTCCTTACGGGGCTTGTAACTTATTTAGTTTTTAACCAAATCAAACTTTTTTTTATAGTTTAAAATTAACTACAAATCATAATCTACATGTAGGAAAAAGATTCAGGTGAAAACAAGTTAAGTTGAATGAGTTATGCACATTTGAACAATAAAGTCAGATTACGTTTAATTGCTGAATTATAAAAAAAATTCTGATTGGACACCCTTCCTTGCGGGACTTGTAACCCATTCAGTTTTTAACAAAATCAAGCATTTTTATAGTATAAACTTAACTAAAAATCATAATCTATATGTAGGAAAAGATTCAGGTCAAAACGAGTTAAACTGAGTGAGTTATGCACATTTGAACAACAAAGTCAGGTTACATTTAATTGCCGAAACATAAAAAAAATTATGATTTGACACGCTTCCTTGCGGGGCTTGTAACTCATTCAGTTTTTAACCAAATCAAATGTTTTTATAGTCTAAACATAACTACAAATCATAATCTACATGTAGGAAAAAAAATTCAGGTCAAAAAAGTTAAATTGAGTGAGTTATGCAACTTTCAAATTTAAGTGAGTTATTCGGTCCGGTTCCAACGACTGGTTCTTACCGGGTCCCGGTTAACAAAAATATAGTATCGCTCCCGACCCGACCGGTTCCGGTTTCAGGACCGAACCGGTTCCGGCCGGTTCCCCAGTCCATGTGTTTATCCCTAAAACACACACTCTCTATTTCTAACGCACAAATATATACTTGAGAACTTTTTTTAATGGATTTAAAAAAAAACACAAACTTTCATATGTACTAGCAATATCATTTAGGAATTATGCTTTTTTTTTCGAGATGGACACACACACACATATATATATATATATATATATATATATATATATATATATATATATATATATAAAACATGCACATCTGCATCGTTTAAGGGTTTCATGAATAGAAAACACCCAAAAAAATGTATTTTTGAAAGGTGTATATGTGCATGTAAAAAGTGATATATATATATATATATATATATATATATATATATATATATATATATATATATATATATATATATATAATGTTTTATCCCACCAAATCACTTAGACATAATGTTTATTTACATTTGGTGTTTCTTTTGTTAAAAAATGTCATTGCAAAAAAAAATTCTCAAGGATATAGTGTTCGTAACTTCCTATTTAATCTTATCATATTTCAGAAAAGCATATATATATATATATATATATATATATATATATATACTAGACGAATTTTTGCGCGTTGTGTGGCGCAGGTTAAAAATATATTATTAGAATATAGTTTTCAGATACCTTTTAGTTAATTCGATTCATCAATTTAGGTTCTTTTATTATTATTATTATATTTAATGTTTTCCTTTTAACTATGTTAAAAATATATATTGAATTTTTTTAAACATTATTCGATATTTTACTTTAGGTTTTAAATTTTACATTAAATTTTGAAACCTATTTAATATATTAATGTAAGTTATTTATTTAACTATATATTAAAGTTAACACATTAAGCATATCATATTGATAAGTCACAAATTCTTCCATTTATAAAAATGTTTACAACTAAAAGCATATTTAAGTTAATAAATTAAGTACATTGTATGAAAATACAAAAACATCTATTATAACATTTGTATTAAAAAGATATATATACAACGAATAATAAAAAATATGAAAAATAAACACTACAACTTTTAATAACATAAAAACACTAAAACATTTATTATAACATTTATATTAACTTTTCATATTTAAATCACAAATCTCTTCAAATACATTAATGTTTTTAATGAACAAAACTTTACAACCTTATAAAAGAAAGGAAAATAAAAAGTTATTAGTGATTACTAATTAATAATCATAAGTTAAAAACTCTTGAGTTGTAACTAATAAATATACATAATTTAGAAAACTTTTTAGTTGTAGTGTGAGTTTCAAATAGATACAGTACTTGGAAATGTGTATTTATTATTATTATTATTATTATTATTATTATTATTATTATTATTATTTTATTATTATTATTATTATTATTATTATTATTATTATTATTATTATTATTATTATTATTATTATTATTATTATTATTATATTTGTCTAAATAATTGGTTTTGACGCATCATTTTAATCCCTTCGATTATTAAACATAAAGATATTTAATTATAAATTTATAACATACATATGTGCATATATATGTTAAACAAATCACATATAATATATATTTTCGTAAATGTCATATGTAATTTTTTTCGTAGTAATATGAATAAATTACTTTCGTACGAAGAACATATCATGATAAGTCATCATAATTACATATTAAATGTTAAAAATTATGTTATCTTTTAAATATTGTCTTGTAAATATGATGTGTAGGATAATCCAACAAAAAAAAAATAATAAACATAATCAAAATAGAAAAACTACAATCAAATAAACAAGAACATTGGGTGGTTGAATATATAAATAAAAATGTTACATAAATATACGTTTAAATCAAAAAAAAAAAAACTAACATTCGTCTACTTTGCTAAAAAAACCTATATCCATTTTCTAGAATCTTCTTTCATTATTGAACACCATTCAACCATAGAAACTTGATGACAATTCTTCACTAACCTGCAATCAAAATGTTTTTCTTGAAAAAAAAAAAATGAGAAAGATATTCCAAGCAAAACATTGATGTTTGGAGAGTCACATTCAAGATTGACTAATACATACAAATCACATATAAAGGTCAAATGAAAAATTGAATATAAAGAAAGAATAGAAAAACTTAATTTGTTTGGTTGAAAGAAAAAATCATATTACAATTACCATCGATGTAATGTAACCCATTTCTTCAAATCATCTTATTTGGATCGTGAATGCTTCAACTATATGAAAATTTTTGAATCTTAATATCTTCAACCAAATGACGACCTTCAGTATTTAATATGCATTTATTACTTTCTTAAAATAGCTAAAATGATTGTTCCAAAATAAATCATACATGCACACAATAGATAGTGAAAACATTTGAACCTAACTCTCTCTCTCTCTCTCTCTATATATATATATATATATATATATATATATATATATATATATATATATATATATATATATATATATATATACACACACTAGCCGTCTACCCGCGCAAAGCGGCGGGCGGCGAATAATTTGATCTCTTTAGAGTTAGAACCATTTCGCGTTCACTTCGAGAAATGAATATTAAATGACATCTATTTTTCTAGAGCATTACCATACCATATTAAGGGGGTGTTTGGCTAAGCTTTTTTTAAAACAACTTATTAGGTTTCACATCACTATAAGTTAAAAAAGTGTTTGGATTAAAATAACTTATTCCGGTGGGGAACCTCCAATACGTCATTTTTTCATAAGTTACCCTACACTTACTTATTAACTTATAAGCTAATAAACTAATTAGCAATAAGTTTTTTTTGCCAAACACCCCTAAATGGTTATTACTTCCATTTATACATACCCAAACCACTTGTACTGTTTATCGTCCTCTTTTTTTTGTTTTCCTTAATTCCTTTATTAATTTAATGTCCTACTAAGTAAAATGCTAAAATATATAAATAATAGTTTATAAAAATAAAACTTTAGAATATCAGGTGTTGTGATTCAAAAGTCGATAAATAGGCTTTTGAGAAGGCCAAAATACTCAGGTGTCAACTTGTTCATTGTGATTTTAAACCAGGTTTGGTCACAAATTAAAACATTTTCAACGATGGTATGTAATTCAAGAATTCATATTGATTTAGGTTCTCGAAACCTTAAAATATTGAACAAAATCTATATAGAACCTTATAGTAAGGACAATAATCACCGTAATCAGGAAGTCCATGTGATGAAACTTGATATTATAAGGACCAATGATGAAAAATGTTTCATTTTTAGACTAAACAAGATGAAAAATATACAAACTACCTTAATCATGTCAAATCTTGTGTTTAATTGTTCTTTATTGCAAAAGTAAGATGCCAAAATATACAAACTAATGATAACATAATGCTCTAACTGACCCTCTTGGTTGAGTTCTTTGAACCTGCAAAGCCAACACATTAAAGAAACATAGTAAAAACCTTTTTAGGAACAAACCTGATATAATAAAGTCTTCACCCAATATATTTATAAGATAAAAATACAAAAAGTTAAAAATGATGAAATTAATTACAAGTAAGGATTAAAATAAAAATTTGTTAAGAAATAGTCATCTGCAGGAGGGATATTTGAATCAACATGTATTTTCTGATGGTTTCAAAATTTGAATTATCCGAAATTCAGGGAAGAATATAGAATTTGTTGAGAAGTATAAGGATTCAAAGCACAGGTTAAAATTTAATATTATTTTATTGATGACTACTTGTACTATTAGCTTAATGATTTGAACGTCTTAAAAAAATAATATTATTATATTCAATCTATGTTTAGAAATAGTGAGATTTTTTTTATAAGATAGTATATATATATATATATATATATATATATATATACACATCTAACGTAATAAATAAGAATGATTTTGCCACATGTCCTCTTCTCCTTCATTTTGACACTTGTCATTTTCTAGATTTTTTTGAATTATTTAATATCCACTTGTCATTTTTATAGTTTTTTTCTTTTTTTATTCAAATCTCACTTATTAAATGTCACCTCATATTAATTAATTTTATAAATATATTAATTAATGTGCATAATAATTTTCTATTAATATATTAATTAATGTAGATAGTACATTCCACTTGTGAATTCATATTAATTAATTTTATTAGTATAAATTAATTAAGACCAAATTACATAAATAGTCCATGCGGTTTATAAAAAGGTCACACGGGTTTCACACCTATATATATATATATATATATATATATATATATATATATATATATATATATATATATATATATATATATATGCATTTTTAGATGAGTCATAATCCATTCTACCTCTTTTATTTATAGTTAATTTTTTTAAATGATACCATTTGATAAATTTGAGATAAAATATGAATAATATTAGCCCTATCAAAACAATGAGTTGAAATTGCCATATTTAAATTAATAATTATTTGCATTATTACGATATCTAATTTATAATAGGGGGGGGGGGGGTTATATATATCTTTAGCATATATAACTTAAAAAGATCATTTGAGTATCTGCTTTTCTATTTGACAAATTGCACTTGAACGAAAAGTACATACGTTTCGATTTTGATTTTCAAAAATATATATTTGGAAACGATTTTCACAAATATAATTATAATTTTTAAAGTAAACTAATAATAGTATAATATAAATTGTAATTTTATATGATGAAAATTAGAATTTAGAGCAATTCCGAACGACGTGGGAGGGAACCCCAGCTAAGCGAAGAGAAAAGAAAAGAAAAGAAACAGTCGCCTTTCATCAACAAAACACGAAAACTTAGGGATCCCATTTTCCTTAAAAATCTCAAGAATCCGACTTCCATATTCGGCAGCGGCCCGTCAATCAACTCGATCTCTGCTCTGCTGCCTGATTTTTCACTGTTCTTATTCGATTTGTACGAACATCGGATCAATTTATTGTTCTTTTTACGGATTAAGCTGCTTGGAAGGGATATACTCGTTGATTTGTGTATTAGCTTGTTAAATTTAATTAATGAAGCATAGGTAGAAGCTGTAGTTGATCTGTTGTTACATTGAAGTGATTTCAGGCGCTGCCGTTTCCCCGATCTGATCCAAGTTTAACTGCAAATGGTATGTGTTATTCTGAATATTCATTCAACTAGTTAGCAGTATTTACTTGAAACTTGTAGCTAATTACGATCTACGTTTTTAAAAAAATGTTTGGTATGAAATGTCGGTGTTTTGTGTTTAATAGATGTCTATTTCAGCTCTTTATTATATTTAGTAACGATTAATTCGTTTAAAGATGTTCCTTTTTTTCAAATAATTTTATTTTTCTGGGGAAAAGAATGGTTCTTGATTAATATCTATAGATGACTAGAATTCTGTAGAGTTGGTCAAAATTATGCATATTTTAGATTTGGACCTAGGGTGCTCTGGATGCTGAACTACCTTTCTGTCGTTAGGTGGTTAAATGTGAAGCTCATATGATGATGGATGCGTCTTTTTTATATTTAAATCCATCTACATTGTTGATCCTGTTAGCATATGCTTTTTCCTTGTTGTCATTTCATTGAATTTATAACTGATGAGATGTAAGGAACCAACTTCTTTAACAAAATTTGTGGGAATATCTTATAGAAGTATCCCTAACTTCAAAACATATTGGTACCTTATGTAGGCTGCAGTCAGTGTAGGGGTTGGATCACTTGTTTGGGTGGAGGATCCAGACGAGGCTTGGATAGATGGGGAAGTTATTGAGGTTACTGGTGAAAACATCAAGATTGCTTCTACTTCAGGAAAGACGGTTAGTATTGTTTCTTAACTTCTAGCTTCTTATATTAAATATATTTTGAGTTGACATTATCATTGAAAATTTAATGATAACCTGCTTGTTGAGTTTTTATGTCATTTGTCTTTGTTATCCCATTGGATGATTGAAAGATCAGTCAAGGAGAGCTTTGTCTTTTCTTGTATACTTTGTCTTTTTGCAATGCTTCAAACTCTTTTGTTTGCACATGAGAAATGGAGGCATTGTATTTGTCTAGTTATGTTTATAATTGTTTCCTTTTCATTCTATTATAGGTTGTTGCCAAGTCATCACATGTATATCCTAAAGATGCCGAAGCACCACCATGTGGAGTGGATGATATGACAAAGCTTGCTTATTTGCATGAACCAGGGGTTCTTGCTAACTTAAGATCTAGATACGATATAAATGAGATATATGTGAGTTCTGTTATGACCTATTCTTTTAATATAAACATCTCAGACACATAATCGAAGCTAATGAACTTAAAATGGTGCTATTGCTACCAGACTTACACAGGGAGTATATTGATAGCTGTAAATCCTTTCACAAGATTGCCACATTTGTATGATAGCCATATGATGGCACAATACAAAGGGGCAGCATTTGGGGAATTGAGCCCCCATCCTTTTGCAGTTGCAGATGCAGCATACAGGTACTGTTTCACAATCATATTGTGGTATGTTGATTATGGAATCACAATAAGTGAAAAAAAATCAATTGATTTGGTGCAGAGTTATGATCAATGAAGGGATAAGTCAGTCAATTTTGGTTAGTGGAGAGAGTGGAGCTGGTAAAACTGAAAGCACAAAACAGCTCATGCGTTATCTTGCTTACATGGGAGGTAGAGCGTCAACTGATGGAAGGAGTGTTGAACAAAAAGTCTTGGAGGTGTTTACTCTTTACATTTATAAACTTTTTTTTTACTAGATATTTATAATGGATCATAATATTTTTATGCTTTCTTCATGTTGTAGTCCAATCCTGTGTTGGAAGCTTTTGGTAATGCGAAAACTGTCAGAAACAATAACTCAAGGTGGGAATAACCTCTTCTTCTTTAAAGTTCTACCATGTTGTACATTAGTTAGTGGTATCTAATTATTGCTATTGCTTCAGTCGTTTTGGTAAGTTTGTGGAGATTCAGTTTGATGAGAAGGGAAGAATATCAGGGGCTGCTATCAGAACATATTTGTTGGAAAGATCTCGTGTTTGTCAACTATCTGATCCTGAGAGGAATTATCATTGCTTCTACATGCTTTGTGCTGCACCACCTGAGGTAAAATGGGGTTTGACCCTATTTGACCCTATTTTTTGGCATTCATTTTGTGAACAAAAATATAAAATATGCTTACAGACTGTATCATCTTCGACATATCTCTGCTTTATTTTCTTAAAATGTTCTCTTGAATCTTCTTATTTGGTGTGTTTTCTGTATTACTCATATCCATTATGCTTCCAGGATTTAAAAAGATACAAAGTGGGAGATCCAAAGACATTTCATTATCTTAATCAATCAAACTGCTACCAGATAGATGGGCTAGATGAAAGAAAAGAATACATTGCTACAAAGAATGCAATGGATGTTGTTGGAATTCACTCTGAGGAGCAGGTAAGTTTAAATAATAACTCAAAAAGCAAAAGTTTGGTTTAACCAACCGCATGTTACCTTCCACTTTTTTTTTTTTTTTTTTTTTATTTTTATTTTTTTTTTAATAATTATTTCTTTCTACAGGATGGAATTTTTAGAGTTGTGGCTGCAATTCTTCATCTGGGGAACATAGAGTTTACAAAAGGAAAGGAAATGGATTCATCTACACCCAAAGATGAAAAATCTTGGTTTCATCTAAAAACTGCTGCAGAGCTGTTCATGTGAGTGGCCAAATTTATTACACAAATTTAACTGAGAGTGATAAGCACTAGTAAATGTTCTAATAAGCTAAAGATTTGTTCAGGTGTGATGTGAAATCTTTAGAGGATTCTCTATGCAAACGTGTAATTGTAACACGTGATGAGACTATCACCAAATGGCTGGATCCAGAAGCTGCTGCTATCAGTAGAGATGCATTAGCAAAAGTTGTTTACTCAAGATTATTTGACTGGTAAGCTTCACTTTGTTTCATGATTTCATGCTGACTTAACTACATTTTCAACAGCTTCGATAGCTATGTTAAAGTTATGTACTTTTAACTATAATTATATTATCCAATTTGCATTGCAGGCTTGTTGATAGGATTAATAACTCAATTGGTCAAGATCCAGACTCGAAATACATAATCGGAGTGCTGGACATTTACGGATTCGAGAGTTTTAAGACAAACAGGTGCTTTACTGGTATGCCTTTTGTTTTCATAGTTGACCAGTTATGCCAAGTGGCATAATATCTTATTCCAAATGTGGATTCTTTCAGCTTCGAGCAATTTTGCATCAATCTGACAAATGAGAAACTCCAACAACATTTCAATCAGGTATAAATCTTTTCCAAGTTCATTGCTGAAATATAAATACTTGTGTATTACACATGGTTATCCGGTGAGCTATTTTTGTTTTGCAGCATGTCTTCAAAATGGAGCAAGAAGAGTATACAAAAGAAGAAATCAACTGGAGCTACATTGAGTTTATTGACAACCAAGATATCTTGGATCTCATTGAGAAGGTTTGGTGTTTATATGCTAAAATCAGTATCTAAGCAATGTTCATATCATTTCAGCTCTGATGCATTTTCTTTCTTTTGTATAGAAACCTGGTGGCATTATAGCTCTTCTAGATGAAGCTTGGTAAGTAGTCAAACATAGGAAACAGTTGTGTCAAGATGTGGATTCTATATAAAAAGATATAATTATGGCATTTTGTAAACACTAAACAACCACTTGTGTTTCTGCAGTATGTTTCCTAGATCAACACATGAAACATTTGCACAAAAGCTTTATCAAACATTTAAGAACCACCAGCGTTTCACCAAGCCAAAGTTGGCTCGTTCTGACTTCACCATTTGTCATTATGCTGGAGATGTAAGTTCTTTTAAGAATAAACACTTTCTGGTTTTTTGAGAAATCATGAATTTGAATTGTATTTTTAGGTCACATATCAAACGGAGTTGTTTCTTGACAAAAACAAAGATTATGTCATTGCTGAACATCAAGCGCTCTTGAGTGCTTCAAGTTGTTCCTTCGTTGCAAGTTTGTTTCCAACTTCATCTGATGAATCCTCCAAATCATCAAAGTTCTCTTCAATTGGTACACGATTCAAGGTATGATCTCTCACCCTCAATTTCCCCTCTTAAACACCATTGCAAACACACAGAATAATTGTTTCTTTTTTCTTTTTCGTTTCAGCAACAACTGCAACAACTGCTTGAAACTTTGAGTTCAACAGAGCCTCATTACATACGTTGTGTAAAGCCCAACAATCTTCTCAAGCCTGCTATCTTTGAAAACCATAATGTTCTACAACAACTTCGATGTGGGGTAAGTACGTGCGTGACAATGACACATCATTTTTCTTCCACTCATTTTTTGTATTTCATGTTTCTGTATATATATTTAATTGATACACAATGTTTAATTCAGGGAGTCTTGGAGGCTATCAGGATCAGTTGTGCTGGATATCCCACCAGAAAACCGTTTGTTGAGTTTGTTGATCGGTTTGGCATTCTGGCTCCTGAAGTCTTGGATGGCAAGTAAGTTGAAAGATCATTTATTTATTTATTATTATTTTTGTTTCTGATAACTCAATTGTTTAATGAGATGAATAAACTGAGCTAAAACTATCCTTGTAAATGACTTATGATAGCAACGATGAAGTCCTTGCTTGCAAGAGGCTTCTTGAAAAAGTTGGACTTGAAGGGTATCAGGTAGGACTGCAAGTCTGCAATTCCATTTGTTGGAAGCTTTTCTGCATACAGAATCTTAAAATTCAAGAATCCTTTTTTTTATGCAGATTGGTAAAACAAAGGTGTTTTTAAGAGCTGGACAGATGGCTGAGCTGGATGCTCGCAGGACTGAGGTGTTAGGTAGATCAGCCAGCATCATTCAAAGAAAAGTCCGTTCATATATTGCTAGAAAAAGTTACATATTGTTGCGTCGATCTATCTTGCAAATTCAATCTATTTGCAGAGGTACTTTTTCTTGTTGACTTTCAGATTTACATTTACTTTCTTAGACAAGTTTAAGCATCTGACACCTGTCATGTTTAATTCTTTTTGACCAGGTCAACTTACTCGTCAAGTTTATGAAAGCATGAGAAGAGAAGCTGCTTCTATACGGATTCAAAGAAATTTGCGAATGTATCTTGCAAGGAAAGCTTACAAGGAGCTTCACTTTTCTGCTGTTTCTATCCAAACTGGCTTAAGAGGAATGTCTGCACGTAATGAGCTTCGCTTTAGAAGGCAAACAAAAGCAGCAATCTTTATTCAGGTCTTGTAACTTTTCCCCCCAAATGTGTTATTGTTTGTCATCAGTCAAACATGATGGTAATTCTTGATTTTGACTTTCTTTAATTCTTGACAACAGAGCCATTGTCGCAAGTTTTTGGCTCGCTTGCACTTTGTGAAAGCAAAGAAGGCTGCAGTTACTATACAATGTTCGTGGAGAGGAAAGGTTGCTCGTAAAGAACTGAAAAAGCTTAAAATGGTAAAATATTCCACTGTATCTGTAACATTTTGATGTTAATACAAAACAGATTTTGGTAGTTACTCTGTTTTTTCTTGGAATGTAGGCTGCAAGGGAAACTGGTGCACTGCAAGCTGCGAAAAATAAACTAGAAAAGCAAGTTGAAGAGCTGACATGGAGACTGCAACTTGAGAAGCGAATGAGGGTAAGAGCAGAGAATGAGATTTTGTGTTTTAACTTTTATGTGAACTCTATCATCTGTTTGTCTTTCACTGTATGTGTAATGACACCATTTTTTACAGGCTGATTTGGAAGAAGCCAAAACACAGGAAAATGCAAAACTACAATCTGCTTTACAGGATATGCAATCTCAATTCAAAGAGACTAAAGAGTTGCTCATGAAGGAACGTGAAACTACCAAAAAGGTAGTTGAAGCTGTTCCTGTCATTCAGGAAGTCCAAGTTGTTGACCATGAGCTCACGAATAAGCTTACTTCTGAAAATGAGAAGCTCAAGGTAAGAAAGCTCAAGTTTATTGGCCAATTTTCAGGATTTACTTTTTTATGAGCTTGAGCCTTGAGTTTTATTTGTTATGTGGTTGTTCTTTTATTAATAGGATTTGGTTAGCTCTCTGGAAAAGAAAATTGATGATACAGAGAAGAAGTATGAAGAAACAAATAAACTCAGTGAGGAGAGACTGAAACAAGCTTTGGATGCAGAGACGAAAATTATTCAGTTAAAAACTGCCATGCAGAGGTTTGTGCCCAATTATTTTAACCATATATATATATATATATATATATATATATATATATATATATATATATATATATATAAATTCTTATTCAGAGCTTCTCAATATGTATTTTAATTTTATTTCTTGATTCAGTCTTCAAGAAAAGGTTTCTGACATGGCATCTGAGAATCAAATTCTTCGACAGAAAGCATTTTCTACAACTTCTGCACGTATGGCTGACTACCCACAAACTCCTGAAGCTAAGGTGTGTAAATCCATCTCTTCATTTTTATCATTCTATTCTTTTTTTACTTCAAGTATTTACCCATTTAGTAATTTTTCCTAACAGAGCATGGTGAATGGTCACTTTGCAAATGAGGTATGTAAAGCAATGTTATACTGGATGCGGTACACTATTGTCATATTAATATAATGTTTGAATGAAGTTTTGCTTACCATGCTGGAGGAAATATTTGCAGGAGACACAAACACCTGCTGCTAGGAATTTGAATAATGAATTTGACAGTAAGGCTAAAAGACCACCAGTTGATCGTCAACATGTATGATGATATCCTTTCTTTTTGCAACTGAGTCTTTTGAATAGTGGTATTATTATTATTATTATTATATTGATAATTCATTCAAATGTTGTTGTTGCAGGAAAACGTTGATGCTCTTATTGAATGTGTTAAGAAAGACATTGGTTTCAGTCAGGGAAAACCTGTAGCTGCATTTACTATATACAAATGCCTTATCCAATGGAAGTCTTTTGAAGCCGAAAGGACTAGCGTGTTTGATCGTCTCATTCAGATGATTGGTTCAGCCATCGAGGTATTTTTTCCAGAAAAAAATCAAAAGGGAACATTCATTTTTTTTTTTATTTTTTATTTTTTATTTTAGATTCATTAAAAGTAAAAAAAAATTATTTTGCAGGATCAAGATAATAATGAACACATGGCATATTGGTTATCGAATTCGTCTACTTTGTTGTTCTTACTGCAAAGGAGTATTAAATCTGATGGTGCTAATTCAGTTCGTAAACCTCCACCTCCAACTTCACTGTTTGGGAGAATGACAATGGTATTGCTTGCTATTTGATGCTTAATATTATATTAATGTATATTCAGATATTGATATGATTTGGTTTTATTATGTAAACAGGGATTTCGTTCATCCCCCTCTACAGTGAACCTGGCTGCAGCTAATGCAGCTCTTGAGGTAGTACGCCAGGTGGAGGCCAAATACCCTGCCCTTCTTTTTAAGCAGCAGTTAACCGCATATGTGGAGAAAATGTATGGCATTATCCGTGACAATTTGAAGAAGGAATTGGGATCATTCCTCACGTTATGTATTCAGGTACTTTAAACTTACTCTTCTTATAAACCATATGGTTAATTAAATGAGTTGATTCATTCATTTTTGCAACTGTGAAAAAATTTAGGCACCACGAGCATCCAAGGGAGTGCTACGATCCGGGCGATCCTTTAGCAAAGATTCACAATCTAATCATTGGCAAGGCATCATTGACTGCCTCAACACTCTCCTCACTACATTGAAAGAAAATTTCGTATGTATCCTCTTTTTCCTTGATATATTATTATTAGATGTTGGAATGCTTATATATATGGCTGTTGCGTTTCAGGTTCCCCCAATCATTGTTCAGAAAATATTTACTCAGATTTTCTCATACATCAACGTACAGCTATTCAACAGGCAAGTTTACTCCAAATTTGATTTGTTTCTGAATTTTGGCTTATCATATTCCTTGATTTTACTCATCAAACTTTTTCTTTTTGTTTCACCTAATATTGTAATCCAGTCTTCTTTTGCGCCGGGAGTGTTGTACCTTTAGCAATGGAGAATATGTGAAAGCCGGGTTAGCTGAGTTGGAGCTATGGTGTGCTCAGGCTAAAGAAGAGGTACATATAATATAATATAAATATATTTCCCATAAAATTGTTATAAAATCATTGAGATATTGTTGTAAACTTATCTCTACTTTCTGTTTGCTACTGAAAAGTGTTGTTATGTTTTTGCAGTATGCGGGGTCAGCTTGGGATGAACTTAAGCACATTAGACAAGCTGTTGGGTTCTTGGTATGTATACCTTTATTTATTTATTTATATATTTATTTATTTCAAGATATGATTGTTTTAACATGTTTGATGCCATCTTCAGGTTATACATCAAAAGTACAGAATATCATATGACGAAATCATCCATGATCTATGCCCGGTACATCTCTCTCTCTCTCTCACACACACACACAGATATACTTTATATTATTTTGAAGTGACTGATTTGATTGATATACGGGTGTTTATTACCAGATTCTAAGTGTCCAGCAGTTGTATAGAATATGCACGCTTTACTGGGACGACAATTATAACACCCGAAGTGTATCCCCAGATGTAAGTTATTAATTTTAAAAAATTCTATATTTTCGAGAATTATGATAGATTAGGCTATTTCTATATATAAATTATCTGTCTCATTTTTTTTTTTTTAATAAAAAAAACAGGTGATTTCAAGCATGCGGGTATTGATGACAGAGGACTCCAACAGTGCTGCCAGCAGTTCATTTTTACTTGATGACAATTCCAGGTAAAATTTACACCTATAGTTTATCAAATTAAGTCATGTTCTCAATAAGTTGATTAGATGAATTAATTAACATCCATTTTTTTTAATTGAATTGAATTGCAGCATACCTTTCTCTGTTGATGATCTGTCAAGTTCACTGCAAGTAAAAGAGTTTGCAGATGTGAAACCAGCACTAGAACTCATTGAGAATCCAGCCTTCCTATTTTTACACGAGTAAAGGCCACGGAAACATGAACATACACTACCCACCACCCACACATATCATATCATATCATATCATATCATATATAAATATATTATTCTTATGTTTGCAAATATAGCATACGCTTTGATTGTTGTAAAAAGGTCAATTCTTTATTATTTTTTTTTCTTCTCGCTTCTGCCCTTTTCAAACTGTAACATTGTTGTTACTTTCCTTTAGCATGCCATATTTTTGGGTTTTTCTGCTATGGTCAGCAGTATTCTTTAATCTTTATACGAGATAGGAGAGGGGTATTCGTTTTGTTATGTTATCTGGTCAAATGTCTGGGTTTTTATATTCTACACTTTCACTTCTTGTAATGAAATATATCATATCATCAGCTACACAAATTTATATGGAAAGTACTTTGTAATTTGGATTTTCAAATTCTTTCAACTAACCAACCAAATATTGAGCAATTAAATATATGCGACTTTCGTGGTCCTTTAAGTATGCATGTTAAAATTTCTTTTCTTGATGGAGTCTTTTATTATAAAAAAACATGTTATTAAAATGTTGTTTTAGTATATTCTTTTGTGACAGAGAACATCTGTGTTGGAAATTATTGATCTGTAAGTCTCACTATTTAAATTGAGGGTATCCCTTTAGAACACTTGAATTCTTTTTGAAAACTATTATACTCGGGATTGAGTTCAATAATTTGCTACTTGAAGCAAATGGTCTCGAAGTAGGGAAAGGCCATTGGAGCCACATTCCTGCAGGGAACATGAGGCCAACTCCCTCAGGAAAAGGTTTCGGGGTTGTTTTCCCCAAGCATCATGTGCGTCTTCCATGCTTCTAATGACCATATTCTCCAGTTATCTTTTTGAAAAAAATAAAATAAAAGAAAATCTACGTTTTTCTAATTTGTAATAAATCAATCAAACTTTCTCAAATTTCTAAAATCAAACAATGGATTTATATAGTTTAGATTTAGTACTTGACAAATATGTGTATAACAGATGCGTTCATCTTCAATTCTTCCACATCAAGTTCAGAAGTTGTGCCCTCATATAATACGTGTAACTCCCAAAATTTATGGTTTTGACGTGCATTTTTTGGTGTTGCGAACTCTAATAACGGCCTTAGTGTTCTTTGTCAGTCGTCATTATTCAACAAAGAAGAACATGAAATTGCAACCAATTGCTCATTTCATGTTAATGGTGTACAATACAAGTATACCCTACTTGGGCTACTTTTGTGCAAATATATACCCATCTAACTAAAAAAAAAGGTTAAAGGCAAAATAAGAATCAATAAAAAAGGATGTCGAACGAGTTTTTGGTATCCTAAAAAAGTAGTTGGGGTATACTAGCACAACTTGCACGGGCAATGGTTCCAAGGAAAATCAGAAAAATAATATACACTTGCATTATTTTACACAATATGGTTTTAAAAGACAAATGTGTAATGATATGTCAAGTGGAATATATTGCAAACACCTACATACCAAATCTCAACAACTAGGTTTTTTAGCTAGTATATATTTTATAATTTATTCTTAAGTTTTGTTTTCTATAAGACCAACTCCAATCAACCACTAAAACACAATTATAAAGGCCAATAAAGTGGTGTTTTCATTCCAATCAACCTTTAAAAAACACCATTTTAGTGTTTGGGATAACTTCACACACCAAATATGAAGGCCAAACTACTTGGCCTCTAAAAATCACAACTTTAGTGATTGGTTGGAATGCAAACACCATTTTAGTGTTAACAAATCACAAATTTAGTGATTTATGGTTGGAGTTGTTCTAAGGGTGCATGAAATGGTGTGCGGTTTGCATAATTAGGTTGGCAGTACCACCTTGGCCATAAATCCGAGTCATCGTATGGGCCACAGGCTTGGTCATTGGTGGGTTCTACAACTTGTAAAGAATTTTGGATTTTTGCATGCAAAGATTCTCTTTGACCATTGACCACGATTAACGAGTGATATATATATATATATATATATATATATATATATATATATATATAGGTTCAATAGAAAATTCATAACTAAGACAACATATATTGGAACCAATAAGCAAGTAACACGTGTCCAATTTTTTATTCATAAGTAATGTACTGTAGAAGTTATTTATATAGTTTAATCTAAAATGATGTGCTGTCATGTTTTCATTGGTTCCAATATGTGTTGTCTTAATCATGCATTTTCAATAGAACCCTCGCCTAGAGCAACATATGCTAGAATCAATAATCAAATGACACATGTTCATTTCTTTATTCATAATTAATGTATTGTAAAAGTTATTTATGTAGTTTACTCTAAAGTAATGTATTGTAGTTCTTTCATTGGTTTTAGCATGTCTTGCCCTAATCATGCATTTTCCATAGAACCTTCGCATATATATATATATATATATATATATATATATATATATTGTGTGCCCGTAAGCACAATTCTATACCAATGAATGAATAAAATCAATGGTCATGATCTGAGGGTCTATGATATTACAATAAGGTAACATGTACCATATAATCACACAAATTTCAACAGAAGAGTGTTTTGGTCAATTAACCTACATTAAAAAAGGAAATTTTCGGATTTTAAGGGATACTTAATTTTTTTTTTTTTAAATCTAAGTTTTTTAAATTAATTCAAATTTAATTCTATTATAATTTCTAATACTAACCGATTTTTTTCTGTCAGAATGACAGGGAGTCAAACATAAACTAGTAAATATATTTTCATTTTATTCTTGCAGAATATGGTTCATTCAATATATTTTTTATAATTAACATGCTTAAAGAATGATACAACATATAATCAAGAATAACATTTTTTAAAGAATACAAATTTTATTTTTTAAGAATCACTAATTACATTGATTCGAAAAGAACAAGACTAAACAATTATTACATTCATTCTAAAAAAAATGATTAATAATGGTTTAAGAATTACATTTATTCTTAAAGGTTAAAACTAATAACGGTAAAAAAAATAAAAATAAAAACATTAAAATCTAACAAAAACACTTTATACATTTTGGCAGAATGCATTCTGCTAGAATATTCTCGTTCTCCATGTTTTCTTCTTTTTCCACACCAATGACAGTCTCTTCAAAATCTATATCCACAAAGAAAACATAATCAACTTTAAAATATTAAAAGTTTTAGTATATTCTAAAAAAATAAAACTAGAAATTATAATAGAATGTGTTAGACATTAAAGATTTTTAATTTATTCTAGCAGATTACCAGTTAAACAGATATACTTGTTCACATACATTCTTAAAGACATTCTGCCAGAATGAATTTATGCAGTCTATGCTTTAGAATGTTTATACATAAAATACATTATGCTATATTACACTATCGTTCGCCATGATTACTTTCTTTCCCATATCATAATACAAAAACCTATTCATTCTATGAGAATGTAAATATAAAATAAAAATGTGTTTCTAGAAATTCTGACAGAATGCATACCACATGGTTAGATTCTTTGATTTTTTTAGCATTTCAACAAACACTTGTTAGCCATTACCATAAAACAAGCCAAATGGTAAGCATTGATTTGTTCATCATAAAAATTATGAAAATGAACTTGTCCATTCTGTGAGAATACAAGTATTACATAAAACATGTGTTCTTGATATCATATTCTATCAGAATGGTATTACATGAGAAAAAAACACTAAAAAACACAAAAAAAAAAATCAAATTCGGCTAAGTTAAAGAAAACACAAATCAAAACTATAGTATCGGTCACTAAATTTAAAAAAAACACACTAAAAACATCAACCCCAGTTAAATTCATAAATTAAAATAGAAGAAACTTTCTGATTCAATCTTTCTTCGCAAAAAAAATATGAACGAGATTCATTAATTACCTGTTGTGTGTGTATGATTGTATTCAACCCCAGTTAGGTTTCTTATACATTGAATCGCTAATAAAAAAGATCACCAACATCAATTAAGTTTGGATTCGATGATAAGGCGTTTGACAATGGTGACAAGAGGCTAAATATGGAGAGCGGTGATGATGATGATGAAAATCGATGATTGATATACCCTAAATGCAGCCGCCAACTGAAAATCAATGATTGATAAACCCTAACGTTCTTCGGCTGAAAATCCTCCATGTTCAGCCTCCCTAGATCGATAACAACGATAACCAATCATTTTTGTTATTTTAAGAAACTAATTAATGCATATTAAATGCTAAATATTTAATTAATACTCATTATATCTTCAACACGTAATATCTATTAATTATTTTCTTAAATAACTAAAATGATTGGTTCATAATCAATCCTACATGCACATAATAGATAGTTAGAACACAATAACCTAACCCTATATATATATATATAAAGAATTAGTATAAGCTGACTTTAATTGGTATTCATTATCTCATTCTCAGGTTACAAACGAAGACTACATATATAGTCTGATAAAAAAAAGCTAACTACCAATTACTAACAAATAGGATATCTATCTAAATAAAGATAAGAACTAAATAAACCATGCTAATCTAATAACCGGATAATCACCAAATCCTTTACTCCCCCTCAAGTTGACACATGAATATTTCAAATGTTCAACTTGACAAGTAGTGACTATAACCTGTCAGAACCAAGAGGCTTGGTAAACAAATCCGCCAGCTGAGCTTGAGTAGCAACACGGACATGAGCTATTTCTTTAGACTCCACTCTCTCCCGAACGAAAAAACAATCCATTTCAACGTGTTTAGTTCGTTGATGAAAAACCGGATTGTGTGCAATATGATGAGCAGACTCATTGTCGCACAAGAGTGGAGTGGGCTTGTCAATGCAAATTCCAACTTCAGAAAGTAACCACTGAACCCATATGTCACACCCCCAAACCAAGGATGGCGGAAACGTCCAGGGGTGGAGGACTTCATGTACAGTATCACAACAACGTGTATAATAATGCTCAAAGTAAATACAACCATCATAAGTATAATTGAAAAAGTTACATCAAAGTATATGTTTACATGTTTCAAAATCAATTACAATATGATGACAAAAATAAATTGTTGACGGTTTAACGTCCCATCCTCAAAGCGCTGAAGTTTTCCTGTTTCATTGATTTCCTGAGAATACAAGTAGTTTTGAAAAAGAGTGTCAACAATTAAGTTGGTGAGTTCATAAGAGTTTTGTTTGGAGTAGAAACCGTTTTCCTTCTTAAAATCAATGAAGTTTGATTTCCAGAAAATCCAATATTTTCTTAGTTAAGTGTAAACAGAATAATCCTAAATGATACGTTGATGTATTCTAGATTTACCCGTAGATTTCCCCTATAATTGTCCAGCCTATATAAGTTATATAAGATTTAGGTTAGATAAAACGTCGAATGTAATGGGTCCGCCCTAGGTCCACAACCAAACAAGGAACAGGAGATAAGGCGGGCACCACCAATTCCAAGCCAATCCAGACTAAATTCTTGTATGACTCAAGCATATACGCTCAACGATTATAGTTGAAGTCTAACCATATGAAAATCTATTGCGATTATAACCTATACATATCATAGTTCACCGGGGAGTAATAGGGATTAGGGAACCTGAACTATGCATATGAATAGCTTATCAAAAGTGATGGTGATGGTGAGTGTAACCTATACAATGTGTTAATGTGAATATAACCTATACATATCATAGTTCACCGGGGAATAATAGAGATTAGTGAACCTGAACTATGCATATGAATAGCTTATCGAAAGTGATGTGAATATAACCTATATGATGTGTTAATGTGAATATAACCTATACATATCATAGTTCACCGGGGAATAATAGAGATTAGTGAACCTGAACTATGCATATGAATAGCTTATCGAAAGTGATGTGAATATAACCTATATGATGTGTTAATGTGAATATAACCTATACATATCATAGTTCACCGGGGAATAATAGAGATTAGTGAACCTGAACTATGCATATGAATAGCTTATCGAAAGTGATGTGAATATAACCTATATGATGTGTTAATGTGAATATAACCTATACATATCATAGTTCACCGGGGAATAATAGAGATTAGTGAACCTGAACTATGCATATGAATAGCTTATCGAAAGTGATGGTGAATTCCTTTCTTGTAATTAAGTTCCTAGAGTAGATGAAACATAAACTATACCTATTATAGTTTATTACATTGTTTGTAATATGTGTTTACCATAACTATACCAATTATAACTAACGAGTTCGTTTGTGGGGGTATAATGGCTTAACTATACTTATTATAGATTATCTTAATCGTCCATAGCGGCAATAACTCTTATGTAAGTGTAAGACCTTTAATATTGTGTTTGTTATATGAATGACCCTAAACTATACCTATTATAGTTTATCGATTGATTTCGTGGGAAATGAGCATAGGCCTTACTTGTCATAATTTATCAATATTTATATTTTAATGGATATAGCCTCGTAGTATCGTATATATATATATATATATATATATATATATATATATATATATATATATATATATTTGTCATACTTGTGAAGATGTAAATCCATGTGTTTTCTGATGTATGTCTATGTAGGAATACAAAATTTGTCATATATTGCAACTACACATAATCAACTAACGATGTATACCTTGCTCGACATGTTACAAGGTGAAATGAAATTTATTGTGTTTTTCTGTTAATAACCTTTTCTGTAACTGATATTGGAAAAATTGTAGAAAAATCATAAAATGTCCAAATCAGGTTCTGTAACTTCTGAGAGTTTGGAAAATGAGTCTAGTTTGTTCATAATTTTTATTATAATTTTTAATGATCTCTAACTTGGGTGAAAAAGTCCATAATCACAGACTGGTCCGGATTGATGTTTGAAATGATAGGCGGTTTTGTAAAAATCACCATAAATTGTAGAAAAATCGTATGGAGATGTGCAAGTAGTCATTTTAAAGCTAAGAAGTGGAACTACATGCACCTAAAACAGTTTTGAAAACAAAAATATTTAAGATGTCCAAAACAGTCCGTGAATGGAGTGAAACTTTTCTGATGAAAGCTGTTAGAAGAATGTAGTTATGTTCTAAGCATTTTAACTTGTATTCCCCCCCTAAAAACTTGAGAAAACGTGAAAATGTAGGGGTATGAACTCACCTTGTGTGATTTCAGTAGATAAGTGATGAAGAAGAGAAGTGTTCAACCCAAGAACACTAGAAGAACCGTTTGAAGATTCGAAGCTCTAACACAAATATAATGGAGTTTGTGTAAGATATCCATGATTTGAGTGGAAATAATAGAGGTAATCATAAAGGAAATGGATTATGCTTACCAAAGGTGGAGGAAACTCTCAAGATCAGCCCTTGAATCTTGGATTTCTAGAGAGAGAAAGTGAGAGAGAAAGGAGTTTGATCTTCTTGTGAAATGAGAACAAATGAAAGAAAAATGAGGAGAGAGGATGATTATCCAGCCCTCAAAGCATGGAGGTGGCTTGTGAGGGAGGTAAAAAGTACAAGGTATGGTGGGGAGGAGTGTGGGTTGTCATGGAGTGGGTGAGGGGGTTGCTTGCGTCATAACTAAGGTAAGGTCAACACTTCTTCTTTTTGTACTTTACCAACTCCTTTTTAAATAAGATTTTACCCTTAAAATGTGATTAAATCATTAATTTAGGGGTCTTATAATTAAAAATAAAGTTTTGGGTGAAAATCCCATGTTAAAATAATTAGAAATGGGTTTAAAATGCAAAAATATGTAAAAATAGGCGAAATCCGAGCTGCCCAGCGAGACCCTTCGGATCTCGGCCGAGGCTCGGTTCTCTGGGCGAAGGTTTGGACGCGGGTGGCTGAGGCGGGGAGGCGAAAGGCGAACAAGCTCGGTCCGAAGCGATGCAGTCCGAAGCGAAGGCGAGAAGCGGAAGGTAGAGGTTCGGTCCGAGGCAGGCTAGAACCGAAGGTACTGTTGTGAACAGTAATGAACAGTACTTTCGGTTCGGACCCTTCTTCCTTGCATGGTTCGGTTCGGACCTTTCCTCCTTGCATGGTTCGGTTCGGATGAACAGTACTTTCGGTTCAGCTTATGAACAGTACTTTCGGTTCGGACCCTCATGAATAGTGCTTTCGGTTCGGTTCATGAATAGTACTTTCGGTTCAGAGGGTTCGTTTCCTTAAGTCCGTTTTTCGCGTAGACTTCCGTTCTTGGGCTATTTTCGCCAAATTCGAGGGTCGGGATGCCCCGAGTGATTATAGAAAGTTGGGAGAGATTTCGAGAGAGATTTGAGAGAGATTCCTCGTTCCCAGAGAGATTTGGGAGAGATTCGACGTACTTGGAGAGATTTCGCATACGAAGAGATACGTGAGAGAGATTTCACATACTTAGAGAGATTTGGGAGAGATTTGACATACTTGGAGAGATTTGGGAGAGATTTGGCATACTTGGAGAGATTTCGCATACAAAGAGATATGTGAGAGAGATTTCACATACTTAGAGAGATTTGGGAGAGATTTGACATACTTGGAGAGATTTCACATACAAAGAGATATGTGAGAGAGATTTCACATACTTAGAGAGATTTGGGAGAGATTCGACGTACTTGGAGAGATTTCGCATACGAAGAGATACGTGAGAGAGATTTCACATACTTAGAGAGATTTGGGAGAGATTTGACATACTTGGAGAGATTTGGGAGAGATTTGGCATACTTGGAGAGATTTCGCATACAAAGAGATATGTGAGAGAGATTTCACATACTTAGAGAGATTTGGGAGAGATTTGACATACTTGGAGAGATTTCACATACTTAGAGATATGTGGGAGAGGTTTCACATACTTAGAGACATGTGGGAGAGGTTTCACATGCTTAGAGATATGTGGGAGAGGTTTCACATACTTAGAGATATGTGGGAGAGGTTTCACATACTTAGAGACATGTGGGAGAGGTTTCACATGCTTAGAGATATGTGGGAGAGGTTTCACTGGTGACCTTTTTGAGTGTCCGGCCACGCACTGCAAGGTCCTTAAACCCAGTTAAGCCTTGATTAGGGATCTTGCATACTCCCGATGAGTATGTAACATTGTCGTATCGGTTTGGCTTTCTACGTACCATCGTTTCAGGTTAAGGAGATTTAGGTGAACGCACTTTTCGATTTATGATCTCTCATTAGAATAGAGAGTTGTTTAGAAGTTACTTAACGTAAACTCTAGTACTCACGGCAAATTGGGTTGACCGGTTTGACTTGTTGTCTTTTGTTGACTTTGACTTGACCGAAAATTGACGGTTGTCACACCATAAGATTTCACTGACCGTAATCGCCATGGCACGATACTCCGCTTCTGCAGAAGACTGAGAGACCACTGATTGCTTGCGAGACTTACATGATACTGGTGCACCACCCAACATTAACAAATAACCAGTTCTTAAACGCCTAGAGAAGGGACAACCTGACCAGTCAGAGTCACTGTAAGCAAGCAACTCTGGTTGTCCATCCTTTGGAAGAAGAATGCCTTGTCCTAAAGTAGTTTTAAGATAACGCAAAACTGTCAAGGCTGCATTCCAGTGACTTTGACGAGGATCAGATATGAATTGGCTTAAAACATTAACCGAATATGTAATATCTGGTCGTGTTGCTTGTAAGTAAGTAGTCTTCCAACCAATCGCCTATACAAATTAGCATCAACTTTCTCTTCTTTATCACCTTTGTCCAGTTTGAAATTTTGTTCCATTGGGAACTTGCTTGGACGACACCCAAGCATAACAACATCATCTAGTTTGTCAGTAGTATATTTCCGTTGTCTAAGTACTAGACCTTCTTGTATACGTGACACTTTAATCCCCAAGAAGTACGTGAGACTCCCTAGATCTTTGATGCTGAACCGAGCATGGAAACTTGACTTGGTACTCTCAATCTTCTTATAATCATTACCTATAATGATCACATCATCAACATATATCAATGCTGCCACAAACACTTCTTTATTTCGATGAATGAGCAATGAATGATCCGCATATGATTGATGGAAATCAAGTTCTCACAACGCTGAGGTGAACTTGTGATACCAGTTCCTACTAGCCTGCTTTAAGCCATACAAAGACTTATCCAACTTGCAAACTCTCGTGTCACCTTCTTTGCCAAAACCTTGAGGAATCTTCATGTACACATCTTCTTATAGATCTCCATGTAAGAATGTATTATTTACGTCTAACTGATGTAGGATCCAATTATTTTTGACCGCCAAGGTTAGTAAAATTCTGACAGTGATGAGTTTGGCAACCGGAGCGAATGTGTCATGGTAGTCCATGCCTTCCAGTTGTGTGTATCCTTTCATGACAAGCCTTGCTTTGTAGCGTTCTATCTCCCCATTTGGTTTAAAATTGATTTTGTATACCCATTTAGAGTCAATGGCACGTTTACCCGGTGGTAGCTCAACAAGTTTCCTAGTTTTATTTGCTTCTAAAGCACTTATTTCTTTGATCATTGCATCCTGCCACCTTTTCATCTTTAGCTGCATGCTTAAAACACTTTGGCTCATAGTGTGTGACTATGGCTGCTAAAAATGCTTTATGAGACTTAGAAAACTTTTTATAAGAAACATAAGAGGAGATGGGGTGTACCGTAAAAGCATGTCGATCGATAGCAGGCAGTGCATGATTGATCGATGGGGGTAATTCAACCTCATAGTCATTAAACCGAAGGGGTTGTGTTCGAGCTCGTGTAGCCCTCGCTAAATGAACATCTTTAGATTTAGTGTGCGTGGGGGAGTTATTTTCACAGCTAGAGCTGGTGGATATAGGAGATGCATTATTACTATCATCATCAGAAGTGGGTGTCACCTCTTGGTCAATGGTGACATCATCTTCGTGAGAGTCTATGTCAGATACAACTTCACCACATGGGGCAACATGAGCTTCACTTGCATTGTTGTCTAACTCAAAAAGTTCTTCTTGTTGCAGATTCTCATTTATTAAATCTGATCCCACTGAAAATTGTTCTTCTAGAAATCGAACATCCCTAGAAACAATTATTTTTCTGTTTTCTAAATCATATATTCGATATCCTTTTGTACCTTGAGGATACCCAACAAACAAACCTGGTCTGCCCCTAGCCTCAAATTTGTCACCCTTAGTCTCTGTACTTCAATAATAAGCCAAACACCCAAACACCCGCACGTGATCATAAGTAGGTTTGAACAATTATTTTTCTGTTTTCTAAATCATATATTCGATATCCTTTTGTACCTTGAGGATACCCAACAAACAAACCTGGTCTGCCCCTAGCCTCAAATTTGTCACCCTTAGTCTCTGTACTTCAATAATAAGCCAAACACCCAAACACCCGCACGTGATCATAAGTAGGTTTGTGACTAAAAAGTATCTCGTATGGTGTGATACCTTGCAAAACTTTGGTTGGCATTCGGTTTATCACATATGTAGCTGTCAAGACACACTCACCCCAAAAAAGCTTTGGTAGGTTTTCTTGAAAACGAAGAGCACGTGCTTCGACAATTCAGGGTACCTAATAAGTTTGAAACACCCGTCCTTGCTGTGTCCATCTCGCTGACAGTGAGAACATCGAATCTTCTTGTCATTATCTGATTTTGAGAATTTCTGTTCCACTTTATTCATCGATTGAGTAGCTTGCTTCAACAATTATTGTCGCTGTCCCCGTTGTGAATTATAGTTAGCCTGGAATGCTGATGCCTCAGTCCCAGTTCTTTTCACTCCACCCGTGATTCCCCTTTGCTACTCGTCTTCTGCTAACAAATGGTAAACCGTTCCGATGGAGGGTGTCAGCTTCATAGCAAGTACTTGTGTTCTGATGACTGCGAAATCTTTGTCCAAACCCATCAAGAACTCGTAAGTCCTTTCCTTCTCTCTCAACTCATTCAGTTGTTTTGAAATTCCAGAATTACAACCTTCATAGGTGAATCGTGGCGTGGGAAGTACCATCTGCAATTCATCCCAAATTGATCTTAGTTTAGTGTAGTAATTCGACACAGAGCTCCCATCGTGTCTCGTTACATAGAGTGTTTTCTTTAACTCGTAAGCACGAGTTACACCTTCTTTTGCGAATCGCTCTTCAAGGTATGACCAGATCTCAGAGGAGGTGTTCGCATATCGAACACTTGTTCTTATCTCCCTCTCCATCGCTGTGGTTAACCACCCTTTTATCATAGCATCGGCTCGAACCCATGCCTTGTACGTGGGTGATGTTGACTTAGGCTTCTTTACCGTTCCATCTATTAATCCAATCTTGTTTTTCGCCAAGAGAAAATTTGTCAGGTCCTGTTTCCATTAGTTGTAATTGTTGTCGTTCAACAAGTCACTCACTTGAACTTGTTTGGGATAATCCGATGGATGAATGTAGAATAGCGAAGTGGTATCAATTCCCTCATCGCTTTTCTTGCCGGATCCTTCTGGTATATCTCCCGCCATGCTCGCCGAAGATTGTTATTGTCCCCTGAAAACGACCCGTTCTGATACCATAAAGAATTAGTATAAGCTGACTTTAATTGGTATTCATTATCTCATTCTCAGGTTACAAACAAAGATTACATATATAGTCTGATCACAAAAAGCTAACTACCAATTACTAACAAATAGGATATCTATCTAAATAAAGATAAGAACTAAATAAACCATGCTAATCTAATAACCGGATAATCACCAAATCCTTTAATATATATATATATATATATATATATATATATATATTCTACTATCATTCATTTTTATATACATATATGAGTGAAGACATCATTTTGTTAAAGTTTGGCGGTAAGTACAAGTCTTGGAGCCATGACGCGCCATTGCGAAGCAATGACGAGCTTTTTAACAAAACCTATTACTAATATCTAAATATTTTGATTAATTTTAATTATTTTTGTTTTACTTTAGAAACTATCAAACTTAACGCCACTAATTTAAATACTTTGTTATTTCCATAAAAAAAATAGTATTCATTTATCATAAATAAAAGATAAAACATAGTTTATTTTGCTAACATCAAAAGTATATTATCATTCATTGCAATCTGTAATTAAAACTGGTCTATAAGACGTCCAAACATCACTGCATCTTACTCATACATACTTTTGCCTTCAATTGAATTTTGTTCATAAACTAAATACCAACTACAAAACATATATACAAATCATTTCCACTATGATTGTAACGCATTAAATTATATATATATATATATATATATATATATATATATATATATATATATATATATATATATATATATATATATACAAACGAACAAAACTTCAAAAAATAAATAAAAAGCAACATTAAATAATATATTCAAACTAAATGTCAAAGAAAAAATGTTTTAAATCAATAAAAATAAATAAATACAACAATAAAAAATAATAATATGATTTTAAATAATTAATAAGTAAATAAAATAATTTTATACCTAATCTATATTAATCTTATTAAAACAATTAATGATTAGCGGTTTGATGTGAGAATGAAATGATGAGCAAGGTATTTTTAAATATTTTTAGTTTTTTTTTATTAAGATGACTATTTCTATAATTTACCATTTTATTTGGTTTTGAATGAAATGTTATTTTAATTTTTTGTTTTCTATTTTTAATTACTTTTTAACATTTTTAATCTGTTATTTATTTATTTTATTTAATAATGGTTTAGGGGAGTAAAAAAAGCTAGGAAATATGATTTCCATGTGCTCAGTGTGGATGGAGTGGAGACGGGTTGACCTCCGACTTGGCTGTGGTACCGACCGCTACACGACTTTTGTCCGGTGCAAAAGATTTTTAAGCCGATTTGGGTTAATGGAACTCTTGCTCTTTTTTTCTCAATCTTTCTCTTGAATGGTGCTAAACGACTACAAAAGACATTTTTTTAGCCTAATTATTTTCTACATCTCAACGTCTTTACATTTCACACCTACTTTCATAACTCTCTCAAATTTTAACCTATTCCATTCCAAATGGATTTTAGCCGTGACAAATCAGAAAACATGGGTTCAAACCATAGACAAATTTATGGAAGTAATTTGCAAGAATTTTCAAATTCCATTCTTAAAACCCAATTCCCACAATACCCACAACATTAGTATTCTGAATTTCCTATGCAAACATTCTTATAGTAGTTTTCTCTCTCAAGATCAACCAAGTTTTAATTCATTCGAACAAATGATAATTGTCAAACCCATGGAGAATAAGACAACGAAAGCAAGGAAACCCAATCCTCCCTCCAAGCCCAAGCAAATATAGATGAAGAACCCCAAATGTGGCCCAACCCTCATCGTGTTTTACATAACTATAAAATTGAAGAAAATGATTTGAAAAAGAAGTCACATTAATCATAACTTTTATTGACATTTCGGAAGACTTGGAAACTGGAAATTAACAAACAACTGAGTCATTTTGAAAATTTTAAAATGCAAATGTCGGTTCGAATCATATTGTCCATTAACTGAATTCCAAATGAAAGGATATGTTGGCAAATAATAATAAGTTGAACCGTATCTACAACGAGATGACCAATCGCGCAAGTGGAAAATTGGAAATATATATATTTTGTAGTCTACACAAAGTGAGTATAAAAACACAACAAATATAAGCTTTTCCTCATAAGACAAGATGAGACATTATTAAAGAGAACATGAAATAGGGTGTCATGCCTTTAATAGATGTTAGTTTCCAACCAACCAAAAAGACAAAAACATATGAGTCAAACATATACACAACCTCTTTGGATTCCCAATTTTCATCTAAATTCAACGCAGCTGACGGGGACTTACATGTTGAAGAACCGTAAAGATCTCAACGAAAAAGAAGAAAGCGATATACTGGTCCTTTCTTTTCTATACGCATGTATAAAATACCACACATAAATCTATGAAAAACAATAGCTTATTGTTTGTAAAATTTATAAGCATGTACAAAATACCATATATAAATCAACATAGAAACAATAAACTTTGTCACGCTTATAATTATACCAAAACAATTGCCGTTTATAAGTACGCAAACATAATTGTAAAAATTCTTGAAAATGAAAACATAGTCCCTTCTTCTTTAGGGAAAAACAACCCAATAACACATCATTATCATGTTCATATGTTCATGGATCTGCATGCATGAATCAGCTTAATTTGATCTCATCTGTATACTTTATTATATAAGATTAAAAATGCATTCATGAAACCCATTAACATTAATTTAATTTTGGTCAACATCTCATATGATTTGTTTGTTAATTTGCAATCATTCAAACCAAAGAATATACATATTAAATAAGTTGGTCAAAACACAAAAATAGTTAAAGTAGGTTCAAAATTAATTTAGTTGGGATTATTAATTATTGAAAGATGAGTAAGTAAGTATTAAGAATAGTTTATTTTATTTAATTATGATGATAATTAAGGTGCACATGTTAGTTAGGTGATGCAATGTTGGTGACTTAGCTAGGGTAAAATATTTAACCAACATTTGCTCGAGTATTAAAAGCCTTTGAAATCCAAGTCAAATGCGGCCAAGACTCGAAGCCAAGTGTTCATCAAGCCTTTTGATCAATTAATTTTATGTGGGCAAAATGAATTCTTTTTAATAAATGAAATTATCATACATGACTTGTAATTAACCATATATACTGAATATGTTTATCAAGAAGTCGAGTGAGAGGACAACAGAAAGCATAGGAACGACAAGACATCAAGTCGGTGAAGGAGTGAATCGAGGTTAATTATAAGCAAAGTAGCAAGCTCAACACTTAAACAATTTTCGTTGAAAACAAAATCTATAAACTCCTAGTTTATATATAGAATCCAGGGTCCTTTTATTACATCATATCAACAAATGAATAGAAGGTAAATATGCATACACAACTAGTATGGACTTCTAATGATTTCTTATAACATAGTTATGCTTATTATTTCATTCAGTACATCACATCAACATATAAATAGAAGGTAAATATGCAGACACAACTAGTAAGGAGTAAGGACTTGTAAATTCTAATGCTTTCTTGTAACACATTTTCGCTTATTATCCATTAATTATACCGATCAAGGAAACCCAACTTTCTTTGTTCATTGTAATATTTAATATAAATCAATTTGAATTACCTTTAAGAACCCTACAAAGACTCCGACTGTTCTCACCAAAATTTCATGTGGTCTCATGTGTTTCCTCTCTCTTATTGTAGTCAAACTTTGTTACATTACATAGACTCAGAATCTCAACTATGTCATGTTCTTATTATTCTTTCACATATTATATATATATATATATATATATATATATATATATATATATATATATATATATATATATATATATATATATATATATATATTCAATTTGCACTATGATTATGTTGACAGTTAATATAGTTGATTAGGTGGTTGTTTTATTATTTGGTTATTAATTTAATATTTTTAGAATAAAATCTACTAATTAACAATTAATAGATATAATAAAGATTCATTGCATAACTTGCTATATTGCTTTCCCAATTAAAAGAAAGATTCTCTCTTTTTTTTTTTCACTAAATTTGTAGAAATTGACATTGTGGTTTCTAAAACTCACAATTTTAATATAAATACTTATTATATTATAATGCATGTGATATTTTGGTTTATTTTGTTGTATGTTAGTATTTTCAGTTAAATCTAAATTTTGACATATTTTTTTAAGCGGCCAATTTATTTTTGGACCAAAATATACCATAAAATTCATGTAAATTTACTCATCTACACAACTAGGCACACACACATTTATTAACACGGGACAACGTTATAAAATAACTTAACAATAATATTTTATTTGTTTTTTAAGTCATTAAAATTTTAACTATATCCAACTAACCAACAATTCTTTTTCGGTTTTATTATACCACTAGGTGTGAGACCCGCGTACTACATAAGTTGATTAAAATAAAAATAAAATATCAAAATGTAAATATTAAAACATCAACAGTGTGTTTTAACTCAAAATTAATGATACACTCATCACGTCGTACTATAAAATATAAATTTTATTATAAAAAAACTATAGTCATACACCGGTGTTTTATTTAAAATATTTATAATGAAATAATTTAGTTTGCTAATAACTTCTATTATTTTATTATACTAAAAAAGATGTGTAAAAATTTTTTTATTTGGAAAATAAAAAAACAAAAAACACAAAATCTAAGAAAAATATCAAAAAAAAGTATGTTAGTAGCATAATTTTAAATCCATATAACATATATATATATATATATATATATATATATATATATATATATATATATACACTATAAAGTTTTTGAAAAAATAGAATATATTTGAATTTGAATGTCAAATAGAATATATCTTGAGCGCTTTAGCTACTTGGGGGGACTGAAGACGGTATCGCCAAGCTAATTAAAAACTTAGTTGACAATGCAAGACTGGAGCAACAAGATAAAAAAGAAGAGTACATTCAGGAGAAAAGAACATCGGGCAGCACCAATGTCAGACAATGTCTTCGTAAGGTTGCTGATGGACATTTTACAGCAGCGGTGAAAGTTTTATGTTCTTCGGGGGTTGCTCCATTTGGGGGTGATACCACGAAGGCATTGGAGGATAAGCATCCATACAAGCCACCGCCTTCCATGCGCAACACCGTATTTTCAGAACCTCCCCTAGTTGTGGATGTTGACAATGTCCTTGGGGGAATTAAATCCTTCCCTAAAGGTACCTCGTGTGGGAGGGACGGGTTGAGAGCTCAACACATTTTATATGCCCTTTGTGGAGAAGGTCCGGCTATAACCAAAGACCTCTTGTGTGCTATTACTTTTGTGGTTAATCTATGGCTAGGGGGAAGATGCCCTTCGAGCTTGGAAAAATTTGTTGCCTCTGCTCCTTTCACGCCGCTCTTAAAACCAGACAAGGGAATACGACCTATTGCAGTAGGTACTATATGGAGACGTTTGGTTTCCAAGTTGGCCATGAAAGGGGTTGGTAAAGAAATGGCCAAATATCTCAATGATTTTCAGTTCGGAGTCGGGGTGTCGGGTGGCGCTGAGGCCATTTTACATAGCGCCAATAGGTTGTTGAGTGAGCGCCACGATGACAAATCCGCATTACTTCATGAGGTCAGATTGAGGTGTCCCTCTATTTCCTTGTTGGTAGAATTCCTATATGGTCAAGCAGCAAGGTTATATCTAGGCAACACACATATCAGGTCTTCTACTGGGGTTCAACAAGGAGACCCCTTGGGACCACTTCTCTTTGCCATTGTGTTGCACCCGCTCTTTCATAAGATTAGAGACAATTGCAAGCTTCTTCTCCATGCATGGTACTTGGATGATGGCACACTTATCGAAGATTCGGAGGAGGTGGCCAAAGCATTGGACATCATTACGGTGACTGGCCCAAAATTGGGCCTTCAGCTGAATATCAAGAAAATCGAGCTCTTTTGGCCCTCGTGTGATGGTAGGAAATTACAGGAGGGGCTATTTCCGGCGGACATCGAGAGGCCGCCTTTGGGGGTGAAACTTCTTGGGGGAGCTGTTAGTAGAGATGCTAGTTTCATTCGCAACCTAGCCATAAAAAGAGCCGAAAACGCTATGAATTTGATGCGCCTTCTTCCACAATTGTCTGACCCCCAGAGTGAGCTCCTTCTTCTTCGATCTTGTATGGGTATTGCTAAGCTTTTCTTTGGGTTGAGGACGTGCCAACTCGTTCACATGGAGGAGGCGGCAATATTCTTTGACAATGGATTGCGCGGGGCGATTGAGGACATTGTGGTTTGTGGGGGCCCTTTCTTTGATGACATACAATGGCGAATTGCTTCCTTACCCATTAGGTTTGGGGGTTTGGGTTTATACTCGGCAGTAGAGGCTACCTCCTATGCTTTTGTTGCCTCAAGGGCCCAATCTTGGGTATTGCAAGATCACATCTTACGGGATAGCGTATACATGGTATGGATTCTGATTATGTTTGTGCCTTAGCATCCCTTCGTAACAAGCTTCCAGATTTTGACCTTAACAATTTTACTACTAAAGACACCGCCCCCCCTAAATCCCAGAATACACTGGCGAGTGCTTTTTTTCGTAAAATTATCCAAGATATGGAAGTGCAACATGACGGCTCAGCAGAAAGCGATTTTCCAGTGCTTACGTGCACCACATGCTCAAGATTTTCTTCTGGCTATCCCTATAGATGGGCTTGGCCAACACATGTCTCCCGTGGAGTATCGTACTATTCTCAAATATTGACTCATGATTCCCATTTTCCCAACTGACGAGATATGTCCTATGTGTCGTAAGACATGTTTGGACTCTTTTGGGGAGCATGCAGTTCACTGTAAAGAACTCCCGGGGTTCAAATACATGCACGATATGGTTAGAGATGTCTTGTTTGACATATTTAAGCGTGTCGGGGTTTCCGCTAAGAAAGAGGCACCTGCTAATTTTTTGACTGACCCGACAGAAGGAAGGTCAACTCTCAGACCGGCTGACATTTTGATTTTTGGATGGGTCGGAGGGAAACACGCATGTGTGGATCTTACAGGGGTATCCCCTCTCGTGGGCCTGATGGTTGGGGGTTTCACAGCGGGACATGCTGCTTTAAAAGCAGCCACATGCAAAGTCACCAAACATGAGAGATCATGCCTGGAAAATCAACACGTGTTCATACCATTTGCATTTGATACGTTTGGTTTCCTCGCACCGGATGCGGTAGAGCTTCTTAAAAGAGTACAACGAATCATGCATAGTAATGTTATATCCCCTAGATATTCAGATGTAGTCTTTAAAAGAATTAGCTTTACCATTCAAAAAGGCTTAGCGATACAGCTTGTTGCCCGTTTGCCATCTCACTCATTGTACGATGACAATTAATCGGAAATTTCTTCTTTTTTTTTTTTTAAAAAAAAAATGTCAAATAGTAGCATAATTTTAGGCTGATAATATCGAATAAGAAAAATAAACGAAAGATTGATTTAAATGGTCTTAAATGTAGGAATTGAAATTCGAAAGGAACGTGTATTCTTAAATCCTTATAAATACATAATTAGGTGACATTTTTAAATACATATGATAAATACAAGAAAATGACATGTAAATTTATTAAATTCAAAAACACGATAAAATGCCAAATATCTTATTTCATGACAAAGTTGCATGTCACAAAAAAAAAGTTTTATTAAGATCAACTTTGTCTTTTCTAGGCATAACCCATTCTCTTCTTATGTGACTCCACATCACTATGTCCACATAATCAATGATATAATAGAAAAAAAAAGTTTGTTGGTAAACTAAAAATTTAGTGACTCAAAGAACATATAAAATATCATTGCTTTGTCATTTTATATCAATTTTTATTTAAGCAAACAATTGGATATAAAAAGATCACATCTTTATCATCAAGAAACATTTTTGCTGGTTTGTAACTAACATAAGATTTAAAAAGAAACTAACAAACATAGTGTACGCAACATACAAAGTCGTAACCTTTAGATTATTATGACAAAGTTTAATCATGTGAATATCTTTTTTTAATAAACTTTGGTATTGTGGGTAGACCTGACAAAACATGACACGACACGAAAACCCGACACAAAATTAGTGGGTTAAGGTCATTGATTTCGACACGTTTATGTAAACAGGTTGACACGACATGACACGATAATTAAACGGGTAAGGTTAGGGTCAAGACTTTCAACTCGAATATGACTCGAAAATGACCCGTTTAATTATATATTATTTATTATAAATTTCATATTTTTATAAATATATTATATGTTATAGACTTATAGTGGGCCAAACTCAAGACTTAAAAGTAATATTCAAAATTTCAAAGTTACTTAATTTTAGTCATCCTCACCATTATACCTTTGCTTTCCAACTTTAACTCTTTTTATTTTTCCTTCTAAACTTACTTTAACTCTTTTTATTTTTCCTTAACCCGAAACCCGATACAAAAATAAACGAGTTGACACGGCACAACACGATAATTAAACGGGTCGGGGTATGGTCAAACCTTTTCAACCCGTTTAATGTCTTGACATGACACGACATGTTTGCTAGGTCTAATTGTGGGTATCAAAGTTGGTGATACACTTAGTAGAAATTAGCGCTTTAAAGATATATTTACAAACTTCATATCTACGGTTAATGATTTTTAAGAAGACATATCTACGGTTTGCATGTAAGAGTTTACGCCAAAGGCGTGCTCCAAAATGCCCATTTTCAGTTTTTCACCATATTTATCCTTTTACAAACCTTAATAGTTTTCTTATATTCACAATGTTTTTAATGCCAACAACGTCTCCAAATTGTTCATTGTATGGTTTTGCATACATTTAGTCTTTCTGCCAGTAACTTGTATATACATTTAGTCTTTCTGCCAGTAACTTGTACCATACAAGCTTTTTAATATTTGGGATAATGACTTAAAAGGGTAATATATTTTTCGATTTGTACATATTTGGTCACTGAATAATTTTTTCATTCACATTTACCCCTTCAACTTGTTAAACTGTACACATTCAGTCCTTATGAATGGTTACTCCAGGTTAGCCGGTTAAAATAATATAATAGGGTAATATATTTCTCATTTTGTACACATTTGGTCCTTAATATTTTTGTACACATTTAGTCCTTAATATTTTTTTTGTTTCAAAATAAATCATTTTTGTTTTTGTACTCATTCAATATTTATGAATAATTTCTTTAGTTTTTTCTCACGACATCTTATGTAGGACAATCATTGATGAAGTGTGTGGGATTGTTGATATTTATGTGTAACGACTCATTTTCACAACAAAAAATTTTCATTTTTAAATAAGGTAAAAGTCCCTAATTATAAATCCATTATTAAGAAAAACCGTTTATTCCAAAATACATTTATCGAAAATCAGAGTAATATAAGAAACACGGAATCCTCACTACTGTTGATGAGTGTGTACAGTCATGTCTTCGCCTTCCTACGATCAACGATAGAACCTGAAAACATAAACAACCGATAAACACAAAGTTTAGTGAGTTTCTCCCAAAATATTCGATACAACAAATGTATTATCATGCATAACAGACCTATACTCATCAGATTGGAATATCTTGGTCCAATTAGTCATCAGACTGAAATGCCAACAAGCAACGGGTCCAATCAGTCATCGGACTGGAATACCAAGGGTTTGTCGGCATGTCGCCTTAACCCAACCGCTCTTCTCGAGCCTACGTGCAACGGCTTACAGCCGGCCCACATTAGGTATCTTGGCCTACAACATATAGCAGGACCACATCAACCTATCCCACCACCATATGGCTATTCCACGTAAGACGTCGTGAGAAAAAACTAAAGAAATCATTCAAAAGTACTGAATGAGTACAAAAACAAAAATGATTTATTTTGCAACAAAAAAAATATTAAGGACTAAATGTGTACAAAAATATGAAGGACTAAATGTATACAAAGTGAGAAATATATTACCCTATTAAGTCATTTTTACCGGCTAACCTGGAGTAGCCGGTCATAAGGACTAAATGTGTACAGTTTAACAAGTTGAAGGGGTAAATGTGTACGAAAAAAAAATTCAGTGACTAAATGTGTACAAATCAAAAAATATATTACCCTTTTAAGTCATTATCCCTTAATATTTAATGTAACGCCCCGTTCTTGAAATATCTAATTTTGGGTTCCCGAGAGCAAGAGTAAGGGCGTTTCGGTCCTTGATGTGGATATAGAGTTTGGCAAGAACGGCTTATGATAGAGGAGAGGTTGTAAATTATAGATATTGGCAGCAATGGTCCCTAAGGGGGGGGGGGAATTAGCACAGGGGTCCCATGTAGTGGAGGAAAGGAACGTGGAGGTCTCTCGACGTATGCCCATCATACTGGATGTACGCCCAGCGTACGTCTATCATCCAGAAACCCTAAATTTAGGGTCAACCACTATATATGGAACATAATGGTTCTTACCCTAGCCTCCATAAGCACTCTCTTAACCTCAGAAACACTAGATAGCCGTCCCACCTCCATTGTTGGGTGTGTTTGGCCTTGGAAAGCTTGTTTTGGCAAAAGAGAGTCTAGTAGAAGAAAGAGGAAGTTGTCAAAGAAGGAGTTGAGTGGCTGGAGCTTGTAGATCTGGAAAGACATCATATTCTGAGGCTCTTTTGAGGTAAAAAGTCTCTAGCTTGACAATCATATTGTGTTGATCTATGTGTTGTGAAGTTTTGACATCATTCTTGTCCCAAAAACCCTCATCTTGATGCATGTTTCGAGTTGGTTGAGATTAGCTGTCCTTTTAGACCTTAAGAGAGGTCTTGAGTAAGAAAAATAAGGCCCCAAGCGCTTTGGTTGTCTCACATGTGTTATAGATAGGTCTTAATGGATTAAGACCTTGGATTAAGATCCTTATGGGCGTCCCAAGTAATAAAGTTTGAGACTTTATGAATCCTAGGCATATTTGGTCTATGGATCTGAAGTTTGGACTTAAGAGCTAAAGCTATTAAGATCTTATGAGAAGTTGTAGTTCAGCGGAGTTACGCCCAGCGTAACTGGGAGTACGCCCAGCGTAGTGGGTCTGTGTCCCAATTCCAATTCGCGAGCATCGTTGTACGCCCAGCGTACTCCCTCTGTTGGGTTTTCATTTTGGGCCTTAAGAGATTGGGCTGTAATTGGGCTATTAGATCTTGGGCCGTGACTGGACATTATGGATGGAGTATTGTGGACTCACTAATTATTATGGACCTTGGATTTAGGCCCATTTGGTGAGGTGGGCCCAATTTAGTAAATTGGGCCAATATTGGGCTTTGCTTCAGACTTTTGGTCTTTGGGCCATTAGTGGGATTGAGAGCTTATCTAGTGATGGGCCTTTCATATTTTGATTGTGGGCCTTAGTCATGGACCGGATTGAGTTAAGGGTAAATTGGTCAATTTACCCTTGGAAGGATATCGAGTTTGGTCTAATGGTTATTTTGCTGTTTCGGATAGTTCGGGATTTTCGGTGAGGCGGTGATTCGGGAATCTGTTTCTTCAGTTCAGAGTTTCGGCAGTTGCGAGGTGAGTTATCCTCACTATATCATTAGGGTCTAAGGCACCAAGGCCGACCCTTTTTCGGATTGGGATCTGGGTATCGTTGTTGTGTTATTGCTTTGCTATGTTTGCATCATGGTAGTTAGGATGATATTATGCTAGCGACCGGTTAGGTCGGTATCCTGGTTTAGATTGATGTTATGTTATGTGATCTGCTAGATCGGCTTGATTGAATGTTTATGTGCACATGGTTGTTGGACTGGGGTTGGGTTGAGGCGGGTCCTGCTTTGTGCTGTAGGCCAACATACCCAGGGCGGACCGGTTGTCCCGAAGGCCCAACGAGCAGTCCGGATAGGCTGTAGGCCCCAAGAGGGTTGACCAGACGTGCCGAGGCTCGGTGAGTGGACCAGGCCGACTGAAGGTCCAGTGCGGGCGGACCAGTCATACTGTAGACTTAGAGAGTGGACCAGGTGGGTTGAAGGCCCGCTGCGGGCGGACCAATCACACTGTAGACTCGATGTATATGGCTAGACTCGGAGGGTGGACCAGGTGGACTGAAGGCCAGTGCGGCGGACCTGTCACACAGTAGACCCGAAGTGCATGGCTGTTCTGTGTTCTGTTATGATATGGCATGTTGTGCGTGTATGGTATATGTGGTTGGTATTTTGGGGGTATCTCACTAAGCTTTCAGGCTTACAGTTGTGGTTTAATGTTTTTCAGGTTCTTCAGGAGACCGTGGCAAGACAAAGGTGTGATCGTACCGCTCCTCATGATTTTGTTTTATGATGTGATTCTGGGAAGACTCTGTTGATAAGTGTATTGAAAACCTTTTTGTAATAACTTAATGAAATGGGGTTGTTTTTGAAAAGTTTAAATTGGTTGGAAATTTTATGGTCATTACAAGTTGGTATCAGAGCCTTGGTTTGAGTGAATTGGAGGAACATTCGTGTGAATCCAGTCTTAAATCAGGGAGAGTTTTTAAAAGAGAATTTAAAATGGTTTTCAAAATGAGTAAAGGAGGACGCAGAGGTACGATCAGCCGGAGCCAGTAAGTAACCCCAAAATACCATACATGATATTTGTTTTTGAGCTTTAATAGAACAACATGCTAGTACTAGGCTAGAGATCTTCAGGATTTCATGATAATGTTGCCTGATTTATGATGCCTGCTAGCCTAGGGTTCCTCTGTGGGTGATTTCCGGTGTTCCTCTAGGAGTGAGGGTTGAGCGCTTGTTATGTATGTTTTTTCACTAGGGTGCTGTGGTATACTTGATACAAATATGGGTAGGTGTGGAAGGTAGTATGGGCCCGTACTACTGAAAGCATAGGACCCATACGCGTATCAAAGAAACCATGACCTCTAGGGTTGGGTTGGGAGTTGGTTCCCGGGTTTGTGGGAAGTATCTGAGATCTTGTGGTGTTTTTCAGTATGATGGTTACGAGGCATGCTGGGAGCAGATCCGGGTCAGGATCGGGAGCAAGAGAGGGAGGTCCGGACGGGTCAATACCGCCCGAGGTTATTGGTCAGATGAGCACAGGCGAGTTGGACGCTAGGATTCGTGAGATCCTGCATGATGAGGTTGCTGCGTTGTTCCGGGCCGAGTTGTCGGAATTGTTCGGGTCAATCAAGACCGCCATGGTTGAGTATTTTGATGAGCGCTATGCGGCTCTCACAGAGACGATTGCCGCGGCAGCTACATCGGCTGTAGCAGCGGCAAGGGGAGGAGCCGGTCGAGGTTTCCAGTATTGGGACTTCGATAATACGAAGCCTCCTACCTTCGATGGGGTGCAAGACCTGATTGTTGCTATGAGATGGTTGTCGGACATGGAGCGGTGTTTCTTCACGTGTTCATGCCTTGCTGATCAAAGGGTGAGGTGTGCTCTGAACCTGTTGAGGCTCGGGGCGAAGGATTGGTGGAGATTGACCACGAGGTCATCTGCGGTTTCATGGGATCAGTTCCGGGAGATGTTCAGCACTCGTTATGTTCTGCGGGTTGAGAGGGAGAGATTGGCTCAGGAGTTCCTTGAGCTGAAGCAGGATTCGGAGTCGGTGACGGAGATCACCAGGATGTTCACTGAGAGGGCGATGTTTTGCCTTGAGTTCGCTTTGGAGCAGGCTCAGATGTCTCGATATCTGAGTATGCTCAAGAGGGATATCAGGCAGTTTGTGTCTATGTAGAGGTGTGAGACCTTGTTGGAGTTGCAGGAGGCCGCTAGGCGGCGTGAGTTGGAGATTGAGTTGCATTTGCGAGAGCAGAGGCAGGCTCCGGTGCAGTCGCAGCCGGCACCGAAACGGTCCAAGACCGTTGATTCTAGATTGGGAGATCAGAGCAACCACACTTGTGGGAGGTGTGGGAAGGGTCACATCGGAGTTTGTAGGACCGGTGGTGCATGCCATAAGTGTGGAAAGGAGGGGAACTATGTGAAGGATTGTCGGCAGACAGCCCTGGTTCGGGATTTGAGGATTTGTTATCATTGCCATCAGGTTGGACACTTGAGGGCCAACTGTCTACAGCTTGCTGCAGGACCGGTGCAGGCTCCAACACCGGCCACTTTGAGGATTACAGGTGGAGGTCAGGGTGGAGCAGATCCCCCAAGGGCTCAGGGTCGTGCTTTTCAGCTTACAGCGGAGGAGGTCAGGGCAGTGCCGGATGCAGCTGCGGGTATGTTTCTTTCTTGATGTCTTGTTATTTGGTGATTATTATGGAGTATTGTTTATCTGCTAGTCTCGCTGTGTGATTTTTTTAGTATTGTATTCGTTGTTCCTTGAGGATTGAGGTATGGTTATGGGTTTGGTATTGGAAAATTCGTTGGTTGTCATTCATGAGGATTATCTGTGGGAATCTGACTTTTGGTCGAAATGTCGGGTAGCATCTGCATTCTGAGGAGTGGTTAGCTGAAGATCGAGTTTCTTTCGAGCCCGGGATGATCAGTGTTGTTATGTAAATTTGTGAAGATTGCTCGTTCTGGTGGGAATCAGTTCGCGTGTAAGGGCTGTGTTGTGTAAAGTTGTCGAGAGAGGTCGGTGATGATGACTGGTGGTTGATAGTCAGTGCTCTAAGTGGGGGAGAATTGGAGAATTTTCCGGGAGATCGATAAGCATGTGAGGCTGTTTAGCTGTTGGGATTCAATAGTGGTTCTGTCAGCCGAGCATAGGCTGGTATGAGCAAGTGACAGACAGGCGGGGCGGGATGCAGACCAAGGGTGATTAATTGTGGAAGGCCTAGGATCAGGCCGGGTTTGAGTATGAAGGGTGGAGATAGAGTTCGGACCCCTAGAGGGCTAGAACAGTATGCATGGGAGAGTTTTCTAGAGAGATAGCGCGGGATGATGAATGCTAGATGAGCGGTCCGGATAGACTGAAGGCCGGTGGGCGTACCAGTCAGGCCGAAGGCTCGGAGAACGGTCCAGACAGGCTGAAGGCCCTGGAGGGCGGTCCAGGCCTGTTGAAGGTTCTGAGAGTGGTCTAGATGGGCTGGAGGCCTGGTAAGGCGGTGAAACGTCCCAAAATTCAAGACTAAAAATTTCATTTAATAAAACATTACGTTAAGCAAATTCATCGTTTTCAAACATAAACAAAGTATTAGTTTCCAAAATACATATTCGTTATCAGAGTAAACATTCCCAGGCTATCTAAGTTATGGTGTGTGCCATACGATCATCCCGAGCTCCATCATCTGCTACCGGAAGTACCTGAAACCAAAACTGAAAACCGTAAGCACGAAGCTTAGTGAGTTCCCCACCCTACCATATACCATGCATAACCACATACTGCATATACTGGGCCGCGCCCGCTATCCTGGGCCTCGCCCGCTACAACGGCCCCGCCGCTCCAGGCCCCGCCTGGCTTCGAGCCCCCCTCGGATACAGATCTGTTTCACGTAAGCCTCTCCTGTCACAGGGCCTCGCCCACTAACATATAATAGCACATAAACATCTCACATAAGCTAAACACATACTAACGGATCTTGTCCTAAGGCCTCGCCTATCTCTGGGCCCCGCCCCTGACCTGCTACTGATGAGTCATAGAACCCCGTCCATGCTCCTACTGGTAGTGAGATACGGGCCCAGCCCACACTCACTCCTTTCCTGACTTGGGCCTCGCCCCTGCTCTGCTGCTACTGAGATGTGGAACACCATCCACACTCTGCTATTGGTGAGATACGGGACCTCGCCCACACTCACCTCCCTACCAGGCACATACAAGTATCACACAGACAACAAGTATAAACTATCATTTAAACCATTCCTTGGGCACCCGCCCTCTATCATTGGACCTCGTCCCGAATATCATACTAGCATACTGGGCCTAGGGCTAACCCCTGGGTCTTCTACTCATAACTACATGGGCCGGCATTGTGGCCGTAGACCCATTTATACACAGGGAAACTCACCTGATACTGCTGAACTGCTGCTGCTAATCCCTTTGACCGCTACCTGACCACTGACTCCGAACTGCTGCTCCACCAGCTCCCCGAGTTACCAATATCAATACAACACTGAGTCAAACTGACCCCTGACAGACAACCAAGTCAACTCTGGTCAAGTCAAAGTCCTGGTCAAAGTCAACCCTTCCAGGTCAACCCTACTCCCCGAATCCACTTACTGACTCGCCGAGTTCACATACTCAGGGTCCTTCCATTCGCGACATGACTCACCGAGTCAGCCCCTGACTCGCTGAGTCTACTGATTCCCGAATCCTGTCCTGACCAACTCACTGAGTCCTTGCTCGACTCGCTGACTCGAGTCTTAACTCGAAGGGTTTGGGGCTACGCGACCTGACTCGTCGAGTCCAAGAGCAGACTCGCCGAGCACAAGGCAATCTTCATCCAACTCGCCGAGTTGTTCATCCAACTCGTCGAGTTCATGCCCATCTTCATCCGACTCGACGAGCTGTTCATCCCACTCGTCGAGTTCCTCCTCATCTTCAAGCTACTCACCAAGTCCACTAGAATGACTCGCCGAGTCCATTCAGATCTACATACATGCAGAGGACTTTCGAGTCATGCATGGACTCCAAACTGTAGATTTACTCTTCCCAAGCCTATCCCCCACGTAAAGTTGCAAACTTTACGTGTAGAGAAGGAGATCTAGGCACAATCCACCATAAACTAGGGTTTAAGGCCAAGGGGCTTCAAAATCGACTCAAGGGCTGATACTTTATGCTTCTCCAGTCCATAACACACTTGGATCTGAAGTAGCAACTCCAGATCCGACTCCTAACTCAAAATAATATCATTATGGCTAAAGAGCCCCAACAACCACACATAAATCTAGATGCAAAAAGGGTCCAGGAACTAGTTTATACCTCCAAAAGCTCAGAAATGTCTTCCCAATCCCGGATCTATAGCCCCCTTCTTGCACTCTCAAGATTCTTCTTCTTTCTCCAAGCTTAATGCACTCTTGAAGGCAATAAATGGCTCAAAAAGAGGATATGGCGGCTAGGGTTTGATATCCAGGGCTTAAGAGGCAGTAAGGAACCCTAGGAAGAAGATTAAGACGTTTATATAGGCTCCAAGTCCCGAATTTAGGGTTTTCCACGCACAGACCAGACTCGCCGAGTCACCTTGGCCGACTCGCCGAGTTGGTCACTTACTCCTCGCCCTGGATCCCGCTCGGACTCGCCGAGTCGCCCCTTAACATTAAGGTTTTCTTTCCTTTCTTGGCCTTCAAAACTTTGGGTGTTACAACTCTCCCCCACTTAAACTAAAATTCGTCCTCGAAGTTTGCTATGGCCCACCGCCTGCGATCTTCCTGCAATACCCAACCAATTATCCCAACACTAGCTGCCTTCCTTCGCTGGCCTACCGCCCGATCATTCTGACTAGCATCAAACCTTGCGGATAATCATCTCGGGTCAACCCTGACCCTGAACATTCTGGAAACACGACTTACTCAACCGATAATCCGCCTGGTACTCACCGAGTACTGCACTGAACCTATAGGGGTTCACCCCTTCTTTCCTTGCACAATTCCTTGCCTTCCCAAGGCAAAACCCCATAACCAACTATTCCTTCTATCACTGTGAAGGCCCTATCCTTCACCAACTCCATCACCCCCGCTTACCAGTATGGGTCATAATCGCCAGTATCCACTGGGCATTTCTTTCTACTATGGTTTGGTGCAGAGCACCCCACGATCAACTAACTGAATTCCACCATGCGCTGCATGCTCGCACTGCCACTGCCTGACAATTCTGTTGTTCCTTTTCTGACTTCCGGATGAACTAAGACCACCTTGGTCCCTACCAACCTATCAATGACTGGATTACCGGCTCCTACCGGTAGCTAGTCCCAACACCACCACTAGTCGCTCCCAGTGACTTCCAAAGAACTTCGATCACCTATAACTGCTCAATCTACTCTGCCATTCAGGCACTACAAACCTGGGATTCTCGATCCCCTAACTTGACACTAAGGTCCCTACCAGGTCCCACCTGTGCTGCTAAAACTCACGGGCCTCGCCCATGGGTCCCACCCACCTCTATCCTTCTATTCCCACTAGTCTAATCACGCTCGCTTGGGCCTCGCCCACGGGTCTCACCCAACCATACTACTGAGCAACCCTGCTCCCAGGTCTCATCTACACTGCTAATCTCCTACGGGCCTTGCCCACGGGTCTCACCCAACTATATCCTGGAGCGGCCTCTCCCAAGGTCTCACCTCTCTAGGGCTATACAGGTAAACTCCATATCATTCTCATCCACTACCCATTCCTGATCCCTATCTGATCACTAGGGGATAAGGGCCTCGCCCCAACTCCGCTAACAAAACTACTAAGGAATGCTATGGCTTACCCATAGTCTTACATCACCATCCATTGCTAACTGCTAGTACGAAGGCACCCTTGTGCCATTAGCTCTCAAGATCCTCATTCCGACTCCCTCGAGTCCTACGGGCGATCCACAACCTGAATTCTCAACCATAACTAACCATTACCATCACACGCACTAGCTGATGGGGAGTTTCTCAAACTCCCAACCCTAAAATCCTCAATCCATCAAGCGCTGAACTACTTCTCTTCCCTCTCGGAGGTCATGTACTCATTCTGGGTCTGCGTGCTCCTCTCTGGGCACACCCGGAGGATTCTCCCCCACTTTGATCCTGCTTACCCCTTGTTGCTCAATACTCAAAAGAGATCCCGATCTTTGCTACCATTCCATAACCCATCTACTGAGGAACCCAAGCCCGCCATAGCTAGGGATTTAGCCAATCCATCACAATCACTGTACCACTCCGAACTAGCGAGACGTACCAAATCTCTCCCAAGCATGCTACAGTTACTGCATCCTTCGAAACCTTCTTCATTAGGGCACATCCCCTAACTACCATACAAATATCCAAGGTATACAGATGGCATATAACTCGATCACAATCGACCACTCAAAATAAAATACTTTACCGATAATGATGAAGAACCATAACAATAAAATCATGCACAAATAAAAGAACTGAAAATGGGAAATTGCATACCTGCAACGTCCGGCGTTGCTCGCGTCTCCAAGGTCGTCATCTGAAAAGCCCTGCTCCCTGCCGCAGGTGCCTCTACCCGGCCCTGACGGCCATCCGTGATCCTCAAAGTTGCAGGGGCGGGTGCCATCACCCGTCCTGCTGAAAACAAACTGGGACATTGGGCCTTCTTGTGGCCCCGCTGGTATCAGTGAAAACATATCAAGTCTGATCCCTGCGCGGCGGTAACAGTACAATCCCTGCTGAAATGACTAGTCCGACCGCACTTGAAATAGCCAGACTCACCACCGCTACCACTCCTGCACGCGCCCCCGTGCGCCCTGCCACACTTTCCGCACCGACTGCGGTCCTGATGATCCCTCGATCTCAAATCCGATCCCTTGGGCCTTTTGCCCGAACCCGCAGCAACCTGAACCTCATCCGACTTCCTCTTCCGGATTTGCTCCAAATCAATTTCCCTTTCTCTAGCCCGAGAAATCATATCTTCCAGCGTCTTACAGCTGGATCTACTCACGAACTCCCTGATGTCATCCCTCAACATCTCATGGTACCGAGCCTTCTTCATCTCCTCATCCGCGACATACTACGGTACAAGAAGAGCCCTCTCCCTGAACTTGGCGGTGATCTCCGCCACAGTCTCAGTAGTCTGTGTCAAATCCTGAAACTCTCGTGCCAGCTGCTGCACCTCAATAATCGGCGAAAACTCCGCCCTGAACCTGGCCGAGAAATCGCTCCAAGTCATCGCGTCCCACGCGGCATCATCCCCCAAAGCATGACCAATCTCCTCCTACCAATCCCTCGCTCTGTCCTTCAGAAGACAGGAGGCGAGTCTAACCTTGTCCCCCTCGGGACACTTGCTCGTACGAAAAGCGTTGGCAACATCAGCCAACCATCTGCTGCTAGCAATGGGGTCCCTAGCTCCATGATAATCTGGTGCCCCGCAAGCCCTGAACTCTCGAAATGTCAAGTTACGCGCTCCCAACAGAGCCATCATCTCGGTACGGAAGGCTCCCAGCCTCTCATCCAAGATCTCCAGTATACCCTCCTTGACCGTGCCAAAGATCATAGGAGTCTGAGCTAGAATACTGCGCGTAACCTCAGCTGATATCAACTCTCTCATCCGCTCCTCGAGCTGCTCGGCCCCTGAACCCGAGCCTGATCCCTCTCCGGCGCCTGATCTGCCCGCTGGTCTCTCTCGCAACGTCACCATGCTGAAACATATAACACAACCACTATCAGAAAACTCATCACTGCTGCGAGACCGAACACACCCCCTACTAGGTTCCCGGTCTTGTCTTGGCCCTTCCCGAATCAAGTACGGATCCTCTGCTTTCAGTAGTACGGGCCCATACTACCTTCCACATCTATCCGTACTTTCCTCAGGAATTGCTTTGACTCCACCAGGTCCCTTATCCACTACTACTGCTCCCAACACTATCTCATCCTAGGCTTACCCTAGGGAAACCTCTGACTCAACTCAAACAGTCCTCAGCTGCTGAAGGTCTCCTTGTGATGCCAATTAGCCATCACCTGGATACCATCACATGTGACGAGGCTCAGATAATCCTTCAAGTAAAAGACTCGTCCCTACAACGGTTGGACTCAAACAAGAGCTGCGCAATAGGGCCAAATCCAACACTCTAAGATTATTCAACCCCGATCACATGTAACGTGACGTATCCACCTAATGGCTAACTCCCATCACTCAAAATCCCACAATGCACAAAGCAAGCAGCATTCGGACAAGGGGAAAATCTAACCACAACATACTCAAGCAATCATATCCAAACAACAAGAATCTGAACTAACGTGCAACACAAACTCATAAACTCAGGCATAACCTAAACATGCTATCCTACTACTTTCTAATCAGCACTATCATGCAACTCAAACACATATAATAGGCACATAAGGCATCATTCCTAGATCCTTAGTCCTAATCTAGCATACTGTTCTATCAACTGATAATCATAACATAAACTTGTATGGGTATTTTGGGGTACTTACTTGAGCTCGGTTGATTGCATGCACCACACCCTTTTTCTCTTTTCAAAGTTCTTTTCTTTCTGAATTATTTTTGCCTTTCTAAAACTGTTTTCTTTCCCAAAACTCTCTTTTTACAAAACTGTCTTTTCATTTTGAAAACTTCTATACCAATCCCTCAGTTTGAGTTTAGACACGCTCGAGAGCATGTCCGAATCCCTAAAACCAAGGCTCTGATACCAACTTGAAACGTCCCAAAATTCAAGACTAAAAATTTCATTTAATAAAACATTACGTTAAGCAAATTCATCGTTTTCAAACATAAACAAAGTATTAGTTTCCAAAATACATATTCGTTATTAGAGTAAACATTCCCAGGCTGTCTAAGTTATGGTGTGTGCCATGCGATCATCCCGAGCTCCATCATCTGCTACCGGAAGTACCTGAAACCAAAACTGAAAACCGTAAGCATGAAGCTTAGTGAGTTCCCAACCCTACCATATACCATGCATAACCACATACTGCATATACTGGGCCGTGCCCGCTATCCTGGGCCTCGCCCGCTACAACGGCCCCGCCGCTCCAGGCCCCGCCTGGCTTCGAGCCCCCCTCGGATACAGATCTGTTTCACGTAAGCCTCTCCTGTCACAGGGCCTCGCCCACTAACATATAATAGCACATAAACATCTCACATAAGCTAAACACATACTAACGGATCTTGTCCTAAGGCCTCGCCTATCTCTGGGCCCCGCCCCTGACCTGCTACTGATGAGTCACGGAACCCCGTCCATGCTCCTACTGGTAGTGAGATACGGGCCCAGCCCACACTCACTCCTTTCCTGACTTGGGCCTCGCCACTGCTCTGCTGCTACTGAGATGTGGAACACCATCCACACTCTGCTATTGGTGAGATACAGGACCTCGCCCACACTCACCTCCCTACCAGGCACATACAAGTATCACACAGACAACAAGTATAAACTATCATTTAAACCATTCCTTGGGCACCCGCCCTCTATCATTGGACCTCGTCCCGAATATCATACTAGCATACTGGGCCTAGGGCTAACCCCTGGGTCTTCTACTCATAACTACATGGGCCGGCATTGTGGCCGTAGACCCATTCATACACAGGGAAACTCACCTGATACTGCTGAACTGCTGCTGCTAATCCCTTTGACCGCTACCTGACCACTGACTCCGAACTGCTGCTCCACCAGCTCCCCGAGTTACCAATATCAATACAACACTGAGTCAAACTGACCCCTGACAGACAACCAAGTCAACTCTGGTCAAGTCAAAGTCCTGGTCAAAGTCAACCCTTCCAGGTCAACCCTACTCCCCGAATCCACTTACTGACTCGCCGAGTTCACATACTCAGGGTCCTTCCATTCGCGACATGACTCACCGAGTCAGCCCCTGACTCGCCGAGTCTACTGATTCCCGAATCCTGTCCTGACCAACTCACTGAGTCCTTGCTCGACTCGCTGACTCGAGTCTTAACTCGAAGGGTTTGGGGCTACGCGACCTGACTCGTCGAGTCCAAGAGCAGACTCGCCGAGCACAAGGCAATCTTCATCCAACTCGCCGAGTTGTTCATCCAACTCGTCGAGTTCATGCCCATCTTCATCCGACTCGACGAGCTGTTCATCCCACTCGTCGAGTTCCTCCTCATCTTCAAGCTACTCACCAAGTCCACTAGAATGACTCGCCGAGTCCATTCAGATCTACATACATGCAGAGGACTTTCGAGTCATGCATGGACTCCAAACTGTAGATCTACCCTTCCCAAGCCTATCCCCCACGTAAAGTTGCAAACTTTACGTGTAAAGAAGGAGATCTAGGCACAATCCACCATAAACTAGGGTTTAAGGCCAAGGGGCTTCAAAATCGACTCAAGGGCTGATACTTTATGCTTCTCCAGTCCATAACACACTTGGATCTGAAGTAGCAACTCCAGATCCGGCTCCTAACTCAAAATAATATCATTATGGCTAAAGAGCCCCAACAACCACACATAAATCTAGATGCAAAAAGGGTCCAGGAACTAGTTTATACCTCCAAAAGCTCAGAAATGTCTTCCCAATCCCGGATCTATAGCCCCCTTCTTGTACTCTCAAGATTCTTCTTCTTTCTCCAAGCTTAATGCACTCTTGAAGGCAATAAATGGCTCAAAAAGAGGATATGGCGGCTAGGGTTTGATATCCAGGGCTTAAGAGGCAGTAAGGAACCCTAGAAAGAAGATTAAGACGTTTATATAGGCTCCAAGTCCCGAATTTAGGGTTTTCCGCGCACAGACCAGACTCGCCGAGTCGGTCACTTACTCCTCACCCCGGATCCCGCTCGGACTCGCCGAGTTCCTCCTTGGACTCGCCGAGTCGCCCCTTAACATTAAGGTTTTCTTTCCTTTCTTGGCCTTCAAAACTTTGGGTGTTACAGGCGGTCCAGTCATGCTGAAGACTCTGCATGTTTTGATAGATCTGTATGAGGATATGGAATGGGTATGTCGTGATGGGATATCATCAGAAGGTCTGGCCCCAGATATTGATCACAATTAGTGTAGGTCGTGCATGGACTCGAGAAGTCCCTGCGAGCGGATTTAGAGTATGTGTGGTGCATGGGATAGCGGTTATGCTATAAGGAAATGGTGTAGTATTGGGTGTGCGCCGTGGCACTTGTGGTAGTTTCAAGGCAGCCAAGTGGTTTTCCTTGGTAAGGAAAGGGAAAAGAATGTAGCTCCGAGAGGGAGTGTAAGTTCACGAAAATGAAGACAGTAGTGCGAAGTTATGATTGGGGTGTTCCAACTATGGTCATTGGGTAGCGGGTTTGCGGCAGTGGTATGGAATCACATCCGGATTGGATGTCTGCTGAGGTCACAGAAGGAATTCCGAGGGTGTAGAGCCAAGAGGCTCGGAAGGGATGCAGGGATGGAGTCTCGGACTCCCAGCTTGATTTTGATCAAGGAATTGTGTATGTAGTAGAAATTCATCCTGAGGGATGTGTCATCCTGTCGGCATGGAGTGGATAAAGTTGGACTCAGATCGGGATTACGGTGGTTCAGGATTTTCACTAGCTCGTATGAGCCAAGTGGTTGTTGTGATTTGGAGCGAGTGAAGTATCATGGAGTGGTACTCGGTTGAAGTGTGGTTATCAGAGGATGACGCCAGTGGCCGGATTGAAGCGGTGGTCAGAACACAACAAGAAAGGGAAAGTTGGGTTTTGGGTTACGGTGGTTGTGTCTTGAGGAACCTGGTTTGGTTAATGCCAGGTGGTGCACTGCGGGAGTAGTTCTGGAGTTGAGTTGCCGCAGGCTTCGAGGACGAAGCCTAATTTAAGTGGGGGAGAATTGTAACGCCCCGTTCTTGAAATATCTAATTTTGGGTTCGCGAGAGCAAGAGTAAGGGCGTTTCGGTCCTTGATGTGGATATAGAGTTTGGCAAGAATGGCTTATGATGGAAGAGAGGTTGTAAATTATAGATATTGGCAGCAATGGTCCCTAAGGGGGGGGGAATTAGCAAAGGGGTCCCATGCATGCCAAGCATGCGTGCATGTGTTTGGCTGGGTACGCCAAGCGTAAGCTGGATGTACGCCCAGCGTAGTGGAGGAAAGGAACGCGGAGGTCTCTCGACGTACGCCCAGCGTACGTCTATCATCCAGAAACCCTAAATTTTGGGTCAGCCACTATATAAGGAACATAATGGTTCTTACCCTAGCCTCCATAAGCACTCTCTTAACCTCAGAAACCCTAGATAGCCGTCCCACCTCCATTGTTGGGTGTGTTTGGCCTTGGAAAGCTTGTTTTGGCAAAAGAGAGTCTAGAAGAAGATAGAGGAAGTTGTTAAAGAAGGAGTTGAGTGGCTGGAGCTTGTAGATCTGGAAAGACATCATATTCTGAGGCTCTGTTGAGGTAAAAAGTCTCTAGCTTGACAATCATATTGTGTAGATCTATGTGTTGTGAAGTTTTGACATTATTCTTGTCCCAAAAACCCTCATCTTGATGCATGTTTCGAGTTGGTTGAGATTAGCTGTCCTTTTAGACCTTAAGAGAGGTCTTGAGTAAGAAAAATGAGGTCCCAAGGGCTTTGGTTGTCTCACATGTGTTATAAATAGGTCTTAATGGATTAAGACCTTGGATTAAGAGCCTTATGGACGTCCCAAGTGATAAAGTTTGAGGCTTTATGAATCCTAGGCATATTTGGTCTATGGATCTGAAGTTTGGACTTAAGAGCTAAAGCTATTAAGATCTTATGAGAAGTTGTAGTTCAGCGGAGTTACGCCCAGCGTAACTGGGAGTACGCCCAGCGTAGTGGGTCTGTGTCCCGATTCCAATTCGCGAGCATCGTTGTACGCCCAGCGTACCAAGGAGGGTACGCCCAACGTACTCCCTCTGTTGGGTTTTCATTTTGGGCCTTAAGAGATTGGGCTGTAATTGGGCTATTAGATCTTGGGCCGTGACTGGACATTATGGATGGAGTATTGTGGACTCACTAATTATTATGGACCTTGGATTTAGGCCCATTTGGTGAGGTGGGCCCAATTTAGTAAATTGGGCCAATATTGGGCTTTGCTTCGGACTTTTGGTCTTTGGGCCATTAGTGGGCTTGAGAGCTTATCTAGTGATGGGCCTTTCATATTTTGATTGTGGGCCTTAGTCATGAACCGGATTGAGTTAAGGGTAAATTGGTCAATTTACTTTTGGAAGGATATTGTGTTTGGTCTAATGGTTATTTTGCTGTTTCGGATAGTTCGGGATTTTCGGTGAGGCGGTGATTCGGGAATCTGCTTCTTCAGTTCAGTGTTTAGGTAGTTGCGAGGTGAGTTATCCTCACTATATCAACAGGGTCTAAGGCACCAAGGTCGGCCCTTTTTCGGATTAGGATCCGGGTATCGTCGTTGTGATATTGCTTTGCTATGTTTGCATCCTGGTAGTTAGGATGGTATTATGCTAGTGACCGGTTAGGTCGGTATCCTGGTTAGGATGATGTTATGTTATGTGATCTGCTAGATTGGCTTGATTAAATGTGAATTGATTGAATGTTTATGTGCACATGGTTGTTGGACTGGGGTTGGGTTGAGGCGGGTCCTGCTTTGTGCTGTAGGCCAACATACCCAGGGCGGACCGGTTGTCCCGAAGGCCCAGCGAGCAGTCCGGATAGGCTGTAGGCCCCAAGAGGGCGGACCAGACATGTCGAGGCTCAGTGAGTGGACCAGGCCGACTGAAGGCCCAGTGCGGGCGGACCAATCATACTGTAGACTCAGAGAGTGGACCAGGTGGATTGAAGGCCCGGTGCGGGCGGACCAATCACACTGTAGACTCGATGTATATGGCTAGACTCGGAGGGTGGACCGGGTGGACTGAAGGCCGGTGCGGCAGACCAGTCTCACAGTAGACCCGAAGTGCATGGTTGTTCTGTGTTCTGTTATGATATGGCATGTTGTGCGTGTATGGTATATGTGGTTGGTATTTTGGGGGTATCTCACTAAGCTTTCGGGCTTACAGTTGTGGTTTAATGTTTTTCAGGTTCTTCAGGAGACCGTGGCAAGGCAAAGGCGTGATCGTACAGCTCCTCATGATTTTTTTATATGATGTGATTATGGGAAGACTCTGTTGATAAGTGTATTGAAAACCTTTTTGTAATAACTTAATGAAATGGGGTTGTTTTTGAAAAGTTTAAATTGGTTGGAAATTTTATGGTCATTACATTTAAATCCTAATTTCTCTAAAGTGTCTATAAAAAACTTTAATACCTGCCATACCAACGTTTATTAAAAAAATATCCAAATAAGTAAATCTTTGTCACGATAATCTAAAGGTTTTGAGTTTAAATGTTGTGTGTGTATATATAATATATATATATATATATATATATATATATATATGTGTGTGTGTGTGTGTGTTTGTGTGTGTGTGTGTGTGCGTGCACACATATGTTTGGTAGTTTCTTTTTGAATCTTATTATGTAAAAAATAGCAAAAAATCACTTTATTTACTCTTCAAACCACTAAACTTCAAATTGTATCAAATTCACCAATAAACATCTTTTTTGTTGTATTATATTGCTGAGTACGTGGACATAACCGGTGACGTGGACATAGGCAAGGAACAAGTTATCCTTAGTAAAACGAGAAGTTGATGGTATAAATTTGTTGGTTAATTAGGTACAATTAAAATTTTATTGATATAGTTGTATTTCCTCTTTCGAGGATACGTGTTCTTTATAACCAATTTAACTCTGATACAAATCTATCACAACCCTGGTCGAGGCAGCGGGACATGTCGGGCTGGGTGACTTAGTTTATGGATCACAAGCAAATTGAATATACATCACAAGTTACAACATTAACAACACAACATTTATATTCCACTTTAAGGTTTGAATACATGGTTCATAAAAATAATAATAATAAGTTCATTAATTTTCCTTAACAGATAGACACTTATATAAAAAACTAGAGAAGACTGGATTGCTCGATATCATGGTTATCTCTTCTGCTAAAAGCTGGTTCAGTGATCTCCTGAGAATACATGTAATTTTAGAGTCAACACAAAGGTTGGTGAGAGTTACAAGTTTTCTGTTAGCCGTACTAATAATACTTTTAAAAAGTTTGAAAAGTATTTCCCTTGTAGTAAAAATAACCTTGTTTGATAAAGAGGTAAATCATAAGTAAATTAATACTTAAAATGTTTGATAAAGAGATAAATCATAAGTAAATCCATACTTAAAATGTTTGATAAAGAGATAATTCATAAGTAAATCCACACTTGAAATGTTTGATAAAGATATAAATCATAAGTAACTCCATACTTAAAAATGTTTTATAAAGAGATAAATCATAAGTAAATCCATACTTAAAGTGTTTGATAAAGAGAGAAACCGAATATGTGGTTTCTAGATAAATGATCCAGTTAATGCTTATAGTAAGTCCTATAACTGAGCTATATGACTAGATATAACCCCTTATGACGCTTCATTGGACGTCGTGGATAAATGACAAAAGATAATTATCACCTGTTTCGATTAATCCGTCGAGGTTGTAGCTAGCAACCACAGGTGGGGGTGTCAACCCGTATAGATCTATACATGTATATCTCGCTCCAAGGACTAACAGTTATAGAGGTATGGGTATACTAAGTGTTTAAGTTAGGTAATGAATAACGTCTCATTATAAAAGCCACTAACTAATGTACTCGAATAATTCCCACCCTATCCGGGGCGTAATGATCGAGAGTGAACAACCATAACTTATACGTGGATAAGTTACAAGGAAAAATGTTGTACGATGAATAGAGTTTTACTATAAAAGCCAAGTAAGTTTTGATATATCCATATAAGTATATATATTAGTCGCTAAAATAGGTAGTAAGTTTCTCAAGTGTATCAATATTTTCCAAGATACATGTGTTAATACATATACATACATACATATATATATATATATACATATATATATATATATATATATATATATATATATATATATATATATTAAATATTTGTATAATTACATGCATGATATGTGTAAGATAGTATGAATAGTTTCCAAGATACACGTGTTATTACTTATTTATATATATATATATATATATATATATATATATATATATATATATATATATATATATAGGGATGTGCGTTTGGACCGAATACCTGAACCGAAACCGAAACCCGGACTGGACAGACCCGAATTAGGACCGAATAAGTTATTTGGGTTGGTTCTCGGGTATCTGTTTTTTCCCAATTCGGGTTTTGGGTTTTTCGGTCCGGGTTACCCAAATAAAGGTTTAATCAGGCCAAAAAGACCGACCCGGAAAGTGAATAGTCACTTGAACCTAATAACCCGAATAAATAAAATGACCCGATTAACCCAAATAAACCGAAATAACCCGAATAACTGAAATAAGGAAGTTCTATATTTAGTTTAAGAAAAAAAAATATTAATTTAATATATTTTTTCTTAAACTAAATATAGAATTTCCTTATTTGTAATATGTTTTAAAAATATTATAACATGTATATGGCATGATAAAGCTAATTTACGATATATTATTTTGATAAAATATCAATAATCACTTAATATAAGTTTTCGCATGCATATTTCATAATCGATATATGTTTCTCGTATGTATTCTCCCAAAAATAGTAAAAACGTTAAAAAATGGGCCGTAAGCTCTCACTTTTGTAGCGTGAACTAGGTTCGTGGTATGAAACTTGTCGTGAGAGGGAACTCGTCCCTCTCTTCTGTATCATGATTTACACGCGATGAACCCAAATAAAAAAACTTAATTTTCTGTGATTGGTTTAACGAACGGAAAAAGAAGGTGCAAGGAACGAAAGATGATGGTGGTGAAGGACTTACTATGGCGGCAGGGAGGTGGTTGGTCGGAATCCTCATGTCAACAACAACAAGGATGGCAGCGGGTGGTGGCACTTGGCTTGCAATGATGACCTCCACTGCCTTGTGTGCTTTTTGTCGGAGAGAATGAAGAGACAAAAGGACGATGGAAGGCAGTAGATGGTCGGAGGGGCGGGGCTATGATAGCAGCAACAACGGTGAGTGGAAGAGTGTTGCGTCAGCGGTGGGTGGCAGCTTCGCTGCCCGGTTCTTTTGGCGTTTGACGGTTCATGACGAGGGAGAGGTGTGGAATGTGGGATCGGTGATGGAGGAGGCTGTGGTGGTCGAATGAAGTGGCAGTGAGGTATTTTGACGATGACAGTGGGCGGCAAGTGTGACATCCCCAATTTCACGGCCAGAAAAGACCGATTTGTTTATGCTTTGTTTTTAAAATCAGAGTAATCTTGTAAAGAAAACAGTTGCGGAATTTGTTCCCAAAACAAAATATGATAAGAATTTATCAAAGCATTTCTTTAAAGAAATGTATTTTCATTATATAACAAAATCTCGGGATTTCATGTTCCGATACAGACACATAAGCATAAACAAAACTTACATTATTTACACTAAAGATTTTACATCTCCTTTAATCTCTCCGTGAAATATATCTTCGTATCGATACCTGTGATACAAAGGAAACTGAGTGGGTCAGACTTGGGAGCCTGGTGAGCATATAGGGTTTTCATCCCACAATGTTATATCATATAAATATATATAGAACATCCAAAATTATATAATTTCACCATATAAAAGCAACTCTTATCCCACCCCATCGATCCTCACAACGCCACGATCTAAACTCTCGTATCTAAACTTTTCCTCTTTATCTGATCCCTACTCACGGATCTAAACTAATCTCTCCACCCGATCCATACTCTCGGGCCTAAAACTAACCTCTTGGTATAATCCATACTCCCAGATCTAAACTAATCTCTTGGTCTGATCCATACTCTCGGATCTAAAACTGTGCCCAATCCATACTCCCGAACTAGGGACAATTAACTATGTCTTAATCCATACTCCCGGATTAATAACAAGTTTACCTATTGGTCTGATCCATACTCCCGGATATAAAACTGTGCCCAATCGATACTCCCGGACTAGGGACAATTTACTATACCTAAATCATGTTCTGATCCATACTCCCGGATCTAAACTGTGCCCAATCCATACTCCCGGACCAGGGACAATTTACTATACCTAAATCTTGTTATGATCCATACTCCCGGATCTAAACTGTGCCCAATCCATACTCCCGGACTAGGGACAATTTACTATACCTAAATCCTGTTCTGATCCATACTCTCGGATCTAAACTGAGCCCAATCCATACTCCCAGACTAGGGACAATTTACTATGTCTTAATCCATACTCTCAGATTAATAACAAGTTTATCTCTTTTCCTATTCCATATTCTCGGATCTAAATCCAATCTCTTGATCTAATCCATACTCACAGATCTAAAACTAACCTCTTGATCTGATCCATACTCACGGATCTCATCTACCCATATCCTACCCAATATATTCGTAGATACAAAATATATATACCGTTTAACTCATTAAAACCTATATAGTTCATCCATTCCATACTCATCTCAAATACACAAACAACATATAAACACATAGCACGTATTTCATAACAAATACTTAATATTTATGTGTTAGAAGAAAGTGACCACACACTCACTTGATCAGAAGATGATCAGACAGTACTACAGCTTGCAATGGTAGTATTCTTCGGTGAAACTGGGATCAGTTCACACACCGGGTTTCTCGCGGGCAGAGCTTCGGCTTGGAAACTCTTTTCTTCTTGGGATCTTCGGGCTTCGGGACTTGCTTCGGGTCTCGGGGTGATAACGGGGCTTCGGGGGGTTAAAATTGCACGTAAAACGATGTAATATGGGAGAGAGATGAGAGAATGAGCAACCAAACTCGGCTGGCCCTTCAAATCTATTTATAGGGCAAAATCTACCCTTGCCACGTCGTGACACCTTTTTCCACGTTGTGGGCTTGGTCGTCACTGCAGGCGTCATCGCAAGTTGCATCTGGGGGACTCCCGGAGGTGTCAGAAGACCTGCCACGTCGTGGTATCTGACAGTTTTGGGGTTTCGCGCCCCGAACTTCAGAAATTCATAACTTTCGCATACGAACTCCGTTTTCGACGTTCTTTATATCGACGCATAGGTGAGATTATGCTCTACAACTCTCGTTTAGACTCCATTGGCTAATTTTGACTTTATTTTTAATATATTATAAATATATTACTTATATATTATCTTTAGTAGGCCGGGACAGGAAAACTCCGTTCGAAATTCATAACTCCTTCATCTGAAGTCCATTTTCGTCCGTCTTTTTATCGTTGGAATACTATCGAAGACATCTTCGACTCTCATTTAGATCACTAAGGATAGATATCTATCTACCTTAAATTCACTATTTACGTCGTGCTGGGTCGCGTTGGGTCGTGCCGGTGCTGTCATGAAACTTCGACATGTCATAACTTCTTCGTTATAACTCGGATTTTGACGTTCTTTATATGCACGGAAACCTTGTGACATATACTAAAACTTGGTTAAGATTAATCCTTCGAAATAATCTTCCATCAAAAAGTCATTTTTGAAGCTTATCGTCTCTAAATTGACTACCCCGGATATACGGGCGTTACAGCAAGAAACTCCGATAACTTCCTTGTTGCGTCCTATTTCATGTTCCAGCAGCAACACAAGCGAGTGAGGGGAAGGGAGGAGCCAACAACAATAATGACACACTTAGGGGGTGTTTGGCTTGCTCTGATCAGCAAGAAAAGAGGGAGGAAACACGGTGGTGGTGGCTGTTCACGATGGTTCACCACAACAACACCACCTCCTTTGGTGGTTGTTCTTGACAATGAAGAAAAGAAGGAGGGAAACAAAAAGCATGAAGGGAAGGTAACAGGGGCAGTGGGTGTTAGTCGATAAAACAAAAGGGAGAAGTACACATAATGGGATAAAAATAATATTGATATTGACTTCTCATGAGTCAAAGTCACATATGGGAGAAAAAGAAGTTGACTCCTTCTTGGATTAAAGATAAGCATGCATGCAAGCATGCCTTTTGTGTCCCTCGTTAATTTATCCCACACACAAGTTGTCTTGATTTATGTCATGTCAGTTTCAGAGCTCAAAAAATTATTTCGAAAGTGTTGGGATAATTTCATGTTCATGATGAGTTCAAATATTTAACCGGAATTCAAATGCGATATAAATATCTCCATGAAACAGTGTTCGAAGTTTCACATCAACCGGGTTCCGATTTGTCCGTTTTCGCAAATCCGATTTCGGTATGGGCTAAAAAATACTAGAATAGTTAAATCAAATACTAGACTGAAGCTTGAGTTCAAAAACATGCTAAAAATTTATTTACGAGATGTTAGTTACCTCAAACTAAGCTGTTTAGTGTCTGGTACCGTAAAATCAGGCATATACCTACTTAAAAGCTTAAAACATACATAACTTTCTCATACGATCTCCATTTTAGACGTTCTTTATATCCACAGAATTCTGAGAACTTGTTCTATTCAAAATCATCCATGGCCCCCATGTAGGTCAAATGCAAAAATATTATTTTTAGGGAATCAAGTCTCACCGATTTTTGAATTGTTTCCTATTTGATGACGATGGTCAAGTTTGCGAGTGTTTTGAGGTATCCTGAAGGAATTTATGAGTAATATGGTCTCATTTTTATTTAAAATCTTTGGGGTACTTTGTTGTAGGTCCTACTACAGTGTGGTTCTCAGTAAATTGATTGTCTACAGTTTTAGACCTAAATTTTAGGATGTCACATTACCTCCCCATTAAAGGAATTTCATCTCGAAATTATTTCGTTCCTACTATTATTTTGTTCTACTAGTGGATGAAGCTCCACTGGATAGTTGTGGGTACTTCTGCTTCATCTGATCTTCACGTTCCTAAGTAAACTTCGACCCTCTATGAGATTTCCATCGGACTTTTACTATGGTTATGCGGTCTTGTTTGAGGCGTTTGATTTCTCGATCATGACTTCCACCTATTCTTCCACGAAGTGAAGTTTAGTGTTGACTTGGATCTCATTGAGATGAATGAAGAGGTTCTCAACTCAGAGACATTTCTTGAGGTTACACACGTAGGTATCGTGAACTTTGCTAAGTTCTTGAGGTAGCTTGAGTTTGTAAGCCAACGAACCAACCCTTGATAGGATTTCAAAAGGTCTGATGTATCGAGGATTTAGTTTACCTAATTTTCAAAATCTAATGATGCCTTTCCATGGTGAAAACTTTAGTAGGACGTAGTCTCCTACTTTGAAGTATAAGGTTTTACGTCTCTTGTCGCCATAACTTTTCTGACGACTATGTGCGGCCTTTAATCTTTCCTTTATCTAAACAATATTTTTCATTGTTTCATGAATGATTTCATGGCCAATACCTAAAGTATCTCCAACATGATTTCCGTTTAGTTGGGTATCTCCAATTTCCACCCAATGTAGTGGAGAACGACATTTGTATTCATACAAGGCCTCGAATGGAGGAGCCTGTATGCTAGTGTGATAACTATTGTTATATGAAAATCTGACTAGAGGTAAGTGGATATCCCATGCGTTACTGAAATCTATCACACAAACACAGAGCATGTCTTCCAGTGTTTGAATCGTCCTTTCACTATGTCCATCCGTTTAAGGATGATATGCAATATTCATGTCTGGTTTGGTTCCTAGTGGTCTCTGTAATGATGACAAAATTTAGAAGTGGATCTTCTATCTTGGTCCGAGATAATAGATGTTAGCACGTCGCGTTGTCTGACTATTTCCTTGAGATAGGTCCTGGTGAGTTTCTCCATTTTGTCAGTTTCTTTGATGGCTAGGAAATGAGCGGACTTGGTCAAACAGTCAACCACAAACCAAATGGTGTCATAACTGTGTGAAGTTTTTGCCAACTTCATTATGAAGTCCATGGTTATCTATTCTCATTTCCATTCCAAGATTGACAGTTCTTCTAATAGACCAGATGGCTTCTGGTACTCTACTTTGACTTTGGAGCAAGTCAAGCATTTACTAACATATGTGGCATTCTCTACCTTCATGTTAGGCCACCAATAAAGCTTTTTAAGATCGAGATACATCGTATCTGATCCGGCACATATCAAGTATCTCGATTTATGAGTTTCCTTTAAAACTAGACTTTTGAGTTCACCAAACCTAGGGGGTCCTAATTTTGTTCATGGAATATCGTGTTCTGACCTCCTTGAGGTCCGAACTGTTTGTGCATTCCTTGTAGGTTTTCTTCTATGATATTCTCGGGATGGGTGCTTCCAGTTGAGCTTCTTGAATTTGGGTGGTGAGATTGGAGTGGTTTTATAGGGTTAGAGCCTTTACACAAAGTGGTTTCACTTATTCCTTCCTGCTTAAAATGTCTGCCATGTTGGGATGATAACGAATTTCGTATTCGTAGTCATTTAGCAATTTTAACCACCTTCTTTGTCTCATGTTGAGCTCTTCCTAATCGAAAATGTGTTGAAGGATTTTGTGGTCGGTATACACGAAACACTTCGTTGCGAAAAGGTAACGCCTCTAAATCTATAAGGAAAACACTACAACTCCTAATTCCATGTCATAGGTAGTGTATTTTGTCTTGTTTGGCTTAAGTTGTCTAGACGCGTATGCAATGACTTTATCCCCTTGCATCAATATTCATCCTAATCCTTGGCGAGAGGCATCAAACTACTACAAAGTCTTCTGCTCCCTCTAGGAGAGACAAAATCGGTGCACTTCAGAATGATTGTTTCAACCTATGTAAGTTAGACTTTTGGCTGTCTCCCCGATCCAATTTCTTGTCTTTCTGAGTTAGAGCGGTGGAAGGCTTGACTATTTTAGAGAAATTATCGATGACTCTTTGGTAATAGCCCGCAAACCCTAGAAATTGGCATGCTTCAGTTGGGGTTGTTGGTGCTTTCCAATCCATAATTGCTTCAATATTCGAATGATTAATATGCTTGCTACTGACCACGTGGTCAATGAAATGCACTTCTTTGATCCAGAGCTCGCATTGTGAGAACTTTTCATAAAGTTTCTCCTTTATTAGTATTTCCGGAATCAATCGCAAGCGCTGGCCATGTTCCTCCTTGTTTCATCAATATAAGAAAATATCATCGATAAATACGATCATGAATTTATCCAAATAGGGTTTGCACACCCGATTCATATGGTCCATGAATACGGCTGGTGCATTGGTCAGTCCGAAGGGCATAACCAGGAACTCGTAGTGACCGTACCAAGTCCCGAATGCCGTCTTTGGAATGTATTCTTCTTGAACTCTAAGTTGATGATAACCGCCTCTTAGATCGATCTTCGAGTAGTAACAAGATCCTGTTATCTAGTCGAACAAGTCATCGATCCTTAGGAGTGGGGATCGGTTTTTGATGGTGAGTATGTTCAACTCTCGATAGTCGATGCATATCCTGAAAGATCCACTCTTCTTTTGAAAAATAATATTGGAGCTTCCAAGGGTGAGAAGCTTGGTCGGATAAAGCCTATTTATAGAAGTTCTTGGAGTTTATCCGAGTGTTCTTGCATTTTCGATGGACCCAGGCGATAAGGAGATCATGTCACTGGTATTGCACCTGGGATTCGGACGATTTGGAATTAAACCTATCTGACTGAGGTAGTCCAGGTAGATCCTCTAGGAATACATTTGGGTAGTCGCACACTTGTAGAATGTCTTTCATTTCCTTACCCTTGCCTTGCATATTCACCATGTGGGCCAAGAAAGTGAAGCATCTCTTCTGCAAATACTTTCTTACCTTCATGCAAGAGATGACTCTTACTCTTTCTTGATTCATCACTGTAAATCAATAGAATTTCGTTGTTGGGTAGAGGTAGTCGAACAACCTTTCATAGCTTAAAATCTCTGCTCGATGGGGCGATAACCAAATCCATTCCAATATTACATCGCAACTTCCATTTGTTGTAGGTATTAGGTTGACGTGAAAGACGTGGTAATTCTGAGTAAGAAGGCAATTGATGAGTATTGCTAAAGTTTTTTCTTATTGGCCGGTATTTGCTTTTGTCGTGTAAGCTCCATTAAATTTGCATGATTTATGGGTTATTATACTTCTAAACTTATGGGAAATAAAGCTTCTATCGTCACCAGAATCAAATAGCACAAATGAATGAATTTTGTTGATAGGAAACGTACCCGGAACTATTTTGTCATAAACAAGCACATATGAGTCATATCGTATGATATCGTATTAGTGTTTCTTGTTCCTAAAATCTTATAGATTTCCAAAGGATATATATATATATATATATATATATATATCTATATATATATATATATATATATATATATATATATAGAGAGAGAGAGAGAGAGAGAGAGTTGAAATGCTTCCGATTTCAAATAATAGAGAGATAACTGAAATCCTATCGATTTCAAAATGATAGAGAGAGAATTGAAATCCTTCCGATTTCAAATGATAGAGATATAACTAAAATCCTACCGATTTCAAATGATAGAGAAAGAATTGGAATGCAACTGATTTCAAATGATAGATAAAGAATTGAAATCCTTCTGATTTCAAATGATAGGGAGATAACTGTTAATATCTATGACCTTGGAAACAACTTGACAGCATAAACACTTGTATTCTGGTTACATTTTGTTACACCCCAGATTCCAAACATGAATAGGGTTAGCTGTGGAAAAGCTTTGTCTACTGATTGATAAAGCAAGGATAAATGTTTGCATATAATCTCTTTTCCCATGTTTCCTAACCTTAACCTAAGGGTACTAATTACCCTAGGTAATCTTGTTAGAGATTTGAAGTGTCTGAATAGAAGATTGGCTAACTCCTCAAGCTGGTTATGAGTTTCACACACCCTTTGATTTGTTAAAATCATTTTATACTCAACCTGCTTTAGGTGAGTTTGACTCTATACTCTAGTGTATAGATTTCATGACTATAAGTAACAACCTTTCTTTGGTTAATTAACATGATGACATAGTGTATGGACAATGCCATTTTTATCATGTTGTTCTTGCTTGAGTTCTCTAACTCTCTAACCTAGAGTGTGAGTGATGTATTCTACTACATCCTTGTTTCCTCTCATGGATTCGATGTGATGGATAAATTCAAACACTCTGTTCAATTGGAAGAAGCACAACTTTATCGACAGACTTGTCGATAAGCAGAACGTACTTGGGGAGTCATGGATGACTTGTTAGCCTTGTTCCTCGAGGGTATTAGTTTTCTCTCAGAGTGTTCGTGAATCATCTCGGCCCTTGTTACAACGTTTTCTTCCTTTGGGTGGAAGTATCACATCGGGAATGAGGGGGAATACTTTCCTTATGAGTATCCATGCGGAGCATTCCATATGAAATTAATCAGTGGAGGTAGTACACTGGTGGTGTCTGAATGGTGGACTCTTCATCTGTTAGTCCTTCCCCATCCATATTTTCTCCAATTGGTTTCTTATCTTTGATCGTTCCTTTCTCTTCTTCAGATTCCTCCCCTTTAGTGGGTTCTTTAAATATTTCGTCTTTGGAAGGATCCTTCTCATTTTTGGAAGATAGGGGAGAGAAGCTTGGAGACTACTAAATAATTGATTGTGAGCTATTGGTTTTTCTGCTATGAAAGCAGTGGAGCTATTGGTTTTATTCTTCTTCGGATTTAGGTAAATAAAGAAAAAATGGGATAATAGATTTTAACTATTTTTATATGTGTTATATGGATTCTAAGGTACTATCTATAGTGAATCTTGTAAACATCCTTCAATCTCTAAAACTCTCAACTAGTGTAGTATGTCAAACTTGTCACTTAAGGTTGGTTGTTCACTGACCCGACCATAAATAGCATAGGTGCGTGTTTCAGGTTTATTTATGGTGTGACCTATGTACAATACTAACCTTAGTTTAAGCTTTTGACATAAAGGGTTGAGTTGGTAGCTTTAGTTGAAGGTATGTTAGAATTTTTATTAAGTGTTTTGATCGCGGGTTAGAGTATGTACATATAGAACTCTTATTATTGTTGTTGGTGAGGTTTGTAGTATTATTATGTTTTGTTTTGTACTCCAAGACTTCCAACCATGGATGAGGTTCAGACAGGAAGCACCGGAGGGCGAACCATTTTGGTGATTAAGCCATTACGAAATCCAGCAACCCAAGTGACCCTTTAAAGCAGTTACCTCTCATGTGAGTAGTCGAGAAGTAGTGTAATTATTAATAATACTTTTATTATCATCCTATAACTATAGTTGTATTTCCTCTTTCGAGGATACAAGTTCTCTATAGCTAATTTAGCTTTGATACCAATCTGTCACACCTGCTACCGAGGCGGTGGAACATGTCGGGCTGTGCGAATTAGTTCATGGATCACAAGAAAATTGCATATACATCACACGTTACAACAATAACAACACATCAGTTATATTCCACTTTAAGGTTCGAATACATGGTTCATACAAATAATAATAATAAGTTCATGAATTTGCCTTAACAGATAGGCCGTTATATCAAAACTAGAGAAGACTAGATTGCTCGAAATCCATGACTATCTCTTATGCTAAAAGCTGGTTCAATGATCTCCTGAAAATACATGTAATTTGAGAGTTAACAAAAAGGTTGGCGAGAGTTACAAGTTTTCTGCTAACCGCAATAATAATACTTTTAAAAAATTCTGAAAGTATTTCCCTTGTAGTAAAAAAAATCTTGTTTGATAAATAGGTAAATCATAAGTAAATTCATTCTTAAAATATTTGAGAAAGAGAAAAATCATAAGTAAATTTATACTTAAATGTTCGATAAAAAGATAATTCATAAGTAAATCCTTACTTGAAATGTTTGATAAAGAGATAAGTAATAAGTAAACCCATACTTAAATTTTTTTTGATAAAGAGACAAATCATAACTAAATCCATACTTAAAATGTTTCATAAAGAGATAAATCATAAGTAAATCCATACTTAAAGTGTTTGATAAAGAGAAAAACCGAATTTGTGGTTTCTAGATAAATAATATAGTTAATGCTTATAGTGAGTCCTATAACCGAGCTATATGCCTAGATATAACCACTTACGATGCTTCATTGGACGTCGTGGATAAATGAAAAAAGATAATTATCACCCGCTTTGATTAATTCATTGAGGTTGTAGCTAGCAACCAAAGGTGGGGGCATCAACCCGTATAAATCTATACACACAAATATATATATATATATATATATATATATATATATATATATATATTGCTCCGAGGATTAACGGTTATAGAGGTATGGGTATACTAAGTGTTTAACTTAGGTAATGAATAACTTCTCACTATAAAATCCACTAACTAATGTACTCAAATAACACCCTCCCTATCTGGGGCGTAATGATCGAGAGTGAACAACCCTAACTAATATGTGGATAAGTCACTAGGAAAATGTTGTATGATGAATAGATTTTTACTATAAAAGCCAAGTAAGTTTTGATATATCCGTAAAAGTATATATATTACTCGCTAAAATAGGTAGTACGTTTCTCAAGTGTATGAATAGTTTCCAAGATACATGTGTTAATACTTATACATATATATTTAATATGTGTATAATTATATGCATGACATGGGTTTAAGATACAATGTGGATAAACATTTGTGACACATGCATTATCACATGAAATCATAATAATCCAATGACATATAATTTATGACATGCTATTTCGTCACATAAAATCATAAAATCATATCGTAAAAGGATAAGTACTCTTTTCTTGTTGTAAAATGCTTTAAATCATTATAACATGTGTATGTCATGATAAAGCTAATTTATGATATATTATTTTGATAAAATATCAATAATCATTGGATATAAGTTTTTGCATGCATATTTCATAATCGATATACATTTTTCATATGTATTCTCTCCCAAAATAATAAAAAACATTAACAAAGGGGGTCGTAAGCACTCACTTTTGTAGCGTGAACTAGGTTCATGGTGTGAACCTTATCGTGAGAAACTGCTACGTGATGTTCCTTATGTTTAAATCAAACCACCAAGACGGTTTTTGTTACCAAGTGTAACATCCTGATTTCCAGGTATGAAATTTATTCCTTAAGAGGCAAGTTTCCCCTTGGAACTCGTCGAGTTAATGACCTCAACTCGACGTGTTGAAAAGTTTTTGGCCGCACATCTTTTTGGACCAACTCAATGAGTTGGTAAGGAAAAACTCGATGAGTTGGCGGCTGGATGAGAAACCCTATATTTTTGGGTTTGCACCCTATATAACCTCCTTAAGTCTTTGAGGCTGATCTTTTATCAGCCTCCAAACCCTAATATCGACCTTTTGAGCCATAATCTTCATTTCCTCTCATATTGTGAGTTAGTGTGGTATTTTGGAGCAAAAGAAAGAGAATATTGTGAGAAAGAGGCAAGGAACTAGCAAGCAAAGCCTTTAGTCTTTAGTTTGGCACTCTTGGGGACTATTGGAAGTATTCAAGATCCGATTTGTATCTATATATGTAGTTAGATCTTGAGTTTTGCCCCTTTTCCCTCCTTATTATTGGTTGTTGCATGGATGGACTTCATAAAGTTTGCAACTTTATGAATCTCCAGGGCAAGATGGCCTCATAGTGGGTTAGATCTGGCTTTTTTTCAAGCTTTGATGTCATGCATGGATATTTGGATATGTTTCCTCTTTTTGGCCCATTTTGGCTTCAAGACATGCATTGGACATGCATGTCTATAAAGCATCAACCTTTGGGACGTTTTTAAGGTTAAAATATCTTCTGGAAAGGTTGGGTTCCAGATCTCTAGGGTTTTGGGCTAAATGGTTAAGCCTTTGAGTTTTCAAACCTTCGATAAGAGCCTTTGAGCATTTGGGGTAGTTCAAAAGGATAAAGTTGGAAACTTTGTCCTTATAGACACATTTGAAGTTTAGATATGAGCCTTAGAGTCCCTGGTAGATCAGTATCCTGATAGTTAGGATGATGCTATGCTTTGTGATCTGTAAGACCTGTTTATTTGTTTGCTAGCTGGTTAATAGTATGGTTATATGTATTATGTGAACATGATTGGTTGGTGGATGAGGCTTCACTGCTTTGTGCATACAGGGCCGGTCCAAACATATGTGGGGCCTATGACGAAAAGAAAAAAAAGTCCCCTCAAAGACAAATATAAAAAAGATTCAAAAAAATATCATTTATTCTTCACTATAGACGTGTTTAATTAACAATATCTTTTTGGCTAATTTGAGTTTGAACCAACTTTAGACCCTAAAAACCATTTAGCTAATAAATTTTATATATATATATATATATATATATATATATATATATATATACATATATACACTACATAACCAATAAATTTTGGGCCCCCTGGAGACCTGGTCCCTAAGTAGTTGCCCGGGTTGCCCACCGTCTGGGCCGACCCTGTGTGCGTAAGCCAACAGGACAAGGTATTCCAACCCGATGGTTGATGACTTGGGGTATTCCATCCTGAGGATGATTGGACTCATAGTATGTTGACATTCCAACCCGATGGTTGAGGGCCTGGGGTATTCCAACCCGATGGTTGATTGGATCAACAATATATTGGCATTCCAACCCGATTATTGACTGGGCCCATAGGATGTTGTTATTATATATGTGTTACTTGTTATGTATTGGTATTTTGGGGAAAACTCACTAAGTTTTGGGCTTACAGTTTTTGATTATGTTTTAGGTACTTCAGAGGATCGCGGGAAGGTGAAGGCGTGATCGTGCACCTCTTCATGTTTTATTTTACGATTTTGGGAAATTTCTGATATGGAACTTATTTTGAAAACAATGATGGTTTGTGGTTTGTTTTAAAAATTTTAAAATTTTGAAGAACTTTATGAATGTTACAAGTTGGTATCAGAGCCTTGGTTTGAGTGAATTGGAGGAACATTCATGTGAATCCAATCTCAAACTGAGGAAAAGATTTTCAAAAATGATTTTTCCAAATTGTTTTCAAAATAGTCAAAGAGGATACGACGTGTACGATCAGCCGGAGCCAGTAAAGACCCCAAAATACCATACTTTTGTTTAATATTATGTTATGTTAGAATAGCATACTTGTGATAGGATAGTGATCTTTAGGAATTGCATGATAGAATTGCCTGATTGTATGATGCCTAATAGCTCAAGACCTTTCTTTTCGGGAATTGACATCATTACTGTAATTGCTTAGTGTATGCATCATGGTTATATATAACTAAGATCTTATAGCCTGAGAATGTCTGGTTTAGCCTTATTTCATGTTCTTGTTTGACGAAGTGCTTAGTGTAGGAACAAATATTTGAATGTCTATCGGGTCCAATGTTATGTATAGCTCGCATATACGAGTGCTGCAGGGTTGGTGGAAGTTTCATGGATGAGTCGTGTGGGGTCAGCTGGCTAATTGTGCGATATTTAGCCTTTCCTCTAGGGAGTGAGGATCGAGTGTTCGTCTATGCTTATGGTTTTGTTAGGGCGTTGTGATGATCCTTGAGACAAACACGGGTAGGTGTGGAAGGTAGTATGGCCCTGTACTACTGAAAGCACAGGACCCATGCGTGTAGTGAGGAAGTCACAACCCTTAGGGCTTCGTTTGGATTTGGTTCCCTAATATGATATGTGGATTATATGATATCTTCCTGGTGTATTTTCAGTATGGTGACTACGAGCCGATTTGAGATCGAATCCGGGTCAGGATCAGGAGCTGGCAGTCAGGGTGGGCCAACATTGTTAGAGGACCGCGTCAGGGAGATCATTCGCGAGGAGGTGGTTGCTATTGTTCGAGCTCAAATTCCGGAGATATTCGGGTTTATTAAGATCGCGATGATGGAGTTCCATGATGATCGCTATGCAACCATTGTTGAGACGGTTGTTGCTGCTACAGCCTCGACAGCCATGGCGGCTGCAGGTGTTTGGACAGGACATGGTTTTCAATATCGGGAATTCGATAATACGAACCCCCAAATTTCGACGGAGTTCAAGACCCGGTCATAGCCACGAGGCGACTTTCTGATGTGGAGGAATGTTTCTTCACTTGTTCATGCCCTGCTCATCAGAAGGTCAGGTGCGCTTTGAACATTCTGAGGTCCGGAGTGAATGATTGGTGGAGGCTCGCTACTAGTTCTTATTCTGCTGAGCAGATAGCTGCTGTGTCATGGGAGCAGTTTTCTGAGATGTTTTGCTCCCGATATGTTATGCTGGTGGAGCGTGAGAGGTTAACACAGGAGTACCTGGTAGGGGTGTTCGTTTGGATGGATCGGTTCGATCCGATCCAATTAAGTAAATCCAATTGATTTCGGTTTTAAAAATATGGATCCGAATAATCCAAACTAAATTCAAATCTGATCCGATCCGATCCAATTGCAATTCGGTTGGATCGGTTTTTATAATTTGGTTTTCAAAAACTAAAACATTTTAAAATGACATATAATTATAATATTATCCAATTGTTATAGAAGAAGCAAAAAAATATTTAGTTGTGATTTAAAATTTATAAACTACTAAGAGTGTATATTATAGCTTAATATTTAATAGATAAGGAAATTTTAAGAGAAAATGAATATTAATGTTTTTTATTAGATGAAACTTTTTGAACTTATTTGAAAAAATAAATAATAAAATTAATAAATAGTTATAGTTATATTAAAAATAAATAAATAATAAATTGTTATTTGGTTTTTTTGGATTATTCGGTTCATATTTTATAAACCAAAACCAATCCGAAATCCAAAATAGTAATTCGGTTTTGTTGAAAACCAATCCAAAAATCCGAATATCCGAACCAAATAGTCCAATCCAATTTGTCCAAATGGAAAATTCGGTTTTATCCAAATAATTAACACTCCTAGTACCTGGACTTGAGACAGGGTCCATAGACGGTGACGAAGATCACCAAGATGTTCACGGAGAGAGCTATGTTTTGCCCTGAGTTTGCTGCATCTAAGCAGGCTCAAATGACCCATTACTTGAGCATGTTCAAGACAGAGATTAGACAATTTGTTTCTACTTGACGCTGCAGTTCATTGTGGGAGATGTAGGAGGCCGCCAGGCAACGTGATATTTAGATGGAGTTGCAGACACGGGAGTCGAGACCGACCCTGACGCAGTTGCAGCCCGCAACGAAGCGGTTCAGGGCCGCTGACTCCAATACGGGGAGTCAGAGGGGTTGCACTTGTAAGAAGTACAGAAAGGTACATGACGGTGTTTGTTGGTCTTCTTCGGGTTGCCACAAATGTGGCAAGCAGGGCCACATTACGAGGGATTTTTGGCAACAGACTCCAACTTCGGGTATCAAATTGTGTTACCATTGTGATTAAGTGGGCCATATGATGGCCCAATGTACCTTTTTAGCTTCCAAGCCGGTGCAGGCTCCAGCGTGACTACTTTTAGGATCACTGACGGGGGTCAGGGCAGGGCGGAGCCCCTGACGGCTCGAGGTTGCGTTTTCCAGCTCACTGCCGAGGAGGCTAGGACAACACCAGATGTTGTGGCTGGTATGTTTCTATCCCTTATCTTATTGACTGTGTTTTTTATGCTTAAATGTTTGTACCTATGTTAGGTACGTTCTTAGTGAACTCCTTGCCTGCTTTTGTGTTGTTCGACTTGGGTGCAAGTCGGTACTTTGTTTCTCGATCATTCAGCAGGGAGTATACTTTGCCTTTAGGGGATTCAGAGTGTCCGTTGTGAGTTTCTATCACCGACGAACACGAGATTTCTTCTTCTTCGGTTTATCAGAGTTGCGTTCTGGATATTTTTGGGGTATCCAATCCGATCGACTTGATTCCTATCCCTATGGGGGATGTCTGCGTGATTGTTGGGATGGATTGGCGAGCCGTTTTGGTGCCATGATCGACTGCAAGGGTCAGCGTGTGGTAGTTCGAACCCCAAGTGGGGATAACTAGTTATTTATGGAGAGGGCATAAGGTTGGGTTCAAGATTTTGTTCGACAGCCAGGGCTCGACAGTATATTTAGCACGGGCGTGCATGTTATTTGGCTTATGTAGAGGATACGCGGGTTGGGGATTCGGTGTCGGTTGCTGATGTTCCGGTTGTTAGGGAGTTCGCTGATGTGTTCCCAGAGGAGTTATCCGGTGTGCCTCCTGAGAGGCAGGTCGAGTTCAGGATCAACCTTGTGCTAGGCGGGACCCTTATTGCCAAGGTGCCATACTGGTTGGCACCGCCTAAGATTCATGAGCTGTGATATCAACTGTAGGAGCTGCTAGGCAAGCAATTCATCCGTCCGAGCAGTTCTCCGTGGGGAGCGTCGATTCTATTTTCAGGAAGAAGGATGGTTCGCACCGGATGTGCATCAATTATAGTGAGCTGAATAATTTTACGGTGAAGAACCATCATCCCCTTCCGCGGATTGATGATCTCTTTGATCAGTTGTAGGGAGTATCTTGGTTCTCCAAGATTGATCTGAGGTCAGGGTGAGGGAGGAGGACGTGGAGAAGATCACGTTTCAGACTCGTTATGGGCATTACGAGTTCGTGGTGATGCCATTCGGGCTCACCAATGCGCCTGTGATATTTATGGATTTGATGAATCGGGTATACAGGCCGATGCTCGACCACTCAGTTATTGTGTTCATTGATGATATCGTGGTGTATTCTGATGTTCACAAAAGTACCCACTAATTTTAATATTTATAACCTAACAAACTTAGACTAACTACTCACTTATAGGCAGTGTACCTAGTCAGATTATAGTATAGCTTAGGTAAGTCGGGTGTCGATCACAAGGAACGGTGGTGAATTAATTTAAAATATTTGATTATAGGTTACAGGTCACACGAAAAGAATAAAGAAGTAGTTTAATAAATCTCAAACTAACAATTAATTAACAACTTTCGATAAACTAACAGGAAAGCAAATCTCTTCAGGTACTTTGGTTTAGATAAATTACACCTTAAAAACATAGACAATTGCATACACAAATTCATTTATTCATGTTCACCGATTCCTAAAATGATTAGATTCGCGTTCACTATAACTAATCCTTTAGCAAACAAGTCAATTTAAACAGTGATCAGTTGATTAAACTAACATGCTTCCTAGTGTTCAGCTCGTATCAAGCAAGACTTGTAAATATAGTTAATCAAATTAGTCGTTCAATTATCCTCTTGTTGATGGTCATCAGACAAGGCTCACACATTAACTTACTTATTCCCAAGTTAATCCTAGTTTCACATTTGTTATTCCTAGACTTATAATCTCGATGGTCATCAAAATCATAAGCGACAAGCAATCAAGCAGATGTTCATACAACTCAATTTACTTAATAATTAACAGCAAATAATTATCATTTAACACGTAAGGATCTTTTAACAAGCTTGGCAAGATAAATTAAACATAAACAAACAATTCAATATAGCAATTAGTTTAATAAACAAAGTTTCATTCAATCATAAACGCAAAGTAAAAGGTTTTTACACCTAAATCAAAAACTAAATACAGAATAGTAACACGATGGAATGCTAAACATGGTCACGTTAACAACCCATATGATTACCGACATGTATCCGCTCTCCAATCCTTCCGATCTTCGCTCCCGTTAGCTTAACGGCCTTCCGGCCGCCTTCTAGACCCTCAAAACGGCTTAACAGAAGTTTAATATCGACTAAATTATGTTGGAAGTCAAATCCCCCCTTCTGGTTAGCTGATAATCGACTTTTATAACCCTTGTAACCGACTTACGTACGCTGGGCGTAAGTCGGATTACGCTGGGCGTAGTGAAGATTATTACGCGATTGGAGTTATCTGATGCCAGCCATTACGCGAGGCGTAATCATATATTACGCTGGGCGTAGTTTGAATTTGGTCATTACGCTTAGCGTACATGCAACCTACGCGGGGCGTAAAGGTTCCTCCAGCATTTTCCTTTTCTTTTAGCTTCTAAGCCCGATTTCTGCTTCAGTCTTTTCTTTTGTGCTTTATCGACAACGAATAGCTGCAAATCATAATTCAAAGCATTATGAGTACTTTTTAGTTCTAAAAGAGAATAATAAAGGCCAAAATATTAAGATATAATGTATAAAAATATATATAAAAATACACATATCAAAATACCCCACACTTAGCCTTTGCTTGCCCCCAAGCAAATTTACTTTTATTTTACCAATATCGTACTAAACAATCCATTTAAAACTCAGCCATTATGCCATGACCTCAACGCATGCATTTGTGTCTAAAATTTTCCTAAAGTACCCCCATACTTTAAATACTCACAATCTTCATAAACACTCGCCCACTTTTTCCGAACAATGCTCATTTTATGCAACCCTCCGAATCCATCCGCAGAAAACCTCCTTAACCTCAAGGTATTTTTAGTTTAGCAACCTAAGCATACATAATCTAGAATTACAATCTATGATACCATTATGGAGCTCTTTTGGAATTCTTCACTTCCTTGATAATTTGATCTTTGATTTCTTTGAATTCACCACCTTACTTGATTTCTGGTATCTTCAACTTTTTGAATTTCTTGGAATTTTGATCTTTTGATCTTTACTTTATTTGCTTTAAAATTCTTCAACTTTTCTTGCAATTCTCTCTCTCTCTCTCTCTCTCTCTCTCTCTCTCTCTTTCTCTCTCTCTTTTTACATGTACCTCACTTTTTTCACTCAAAACCTACATGCTTAAGCAGAGGCGCTCAACCTCAACCTTTATTGGTTAATGATAATAATTTTTCTAGATAAATTTCAGGTTTAGGCTGCTAAACATATTGCATCCCTCAAACCAAGCATGGTTATGTTTTTGTTCCATGATTTCACTAAAATAAGGGAGACCACAAATGCACTATAACATATATTGGCTCAACTAAACATTTGAGTTCTCATCGGATCATCTCATACAATATTAGCAAAATTTAAATTATCACTAGATTTTTCTAAATTAAACTATTATTTCAAGTTTTAATTTTTTTTTAAATTTCCTATATCTAGCAATTTCATTTTTCTTTTAATTTTAATTTACTTTTACCGACTCCCTACCCCACACTTATTTCATACAATGCCCTCATTGTATGCTAAAACAAATTTAGAACATAAAAAGGAGAAAAAGGAACAGACTCCCCTGGGTAGTTGTGGCGAGATCGAATGGGGCTGCTACAAGTTGCTTCAAATATTGCTGAAAGACTGAAAACTGGAACTGCTACTTTAGAATTTGCCAAAAAATAAAATCAAGACTGCCGACTTCAAAAAATGTGGTGCACAAGATTGCAAACAAATGCAATGTGTAATAACCATGACGTGGGAAAGTGTCGACCACGTCGTCTCTTCAAGAACGACATCCTCTTCTCGCGATGAAAAATCCCCCACAACATAGGAAAGTGTCAACCATGTCATGGCAGCCGGGATGATACTTCTTCCTCGCATCGAAATAAAACTCTATGGTGTGGGAACAACTCATCCATATCATAAGAGTCAAAATATCGTAAAAATGCCAATCTTCTAAACAACCGCTCATGAAATCAATATGCACCCACACTTATGACAGATTGTGGGTCTTGACTATAATCTTCGAACTCTCACACGACTCTCTCTAGCAACAGTCGGACCTAGCTGCTGAACTTACTGCCAGCTTTCTAAGGGCGAAAATTCTGCAAAGATCTAAACAACCAAAGAGCATCAACATGGAAAACAAAAACAAAACACCCTAAATTAAAGTTTAATTACATACCAAATAAAAAAAATACTAATACTAGCAACACACTAAAATAAACTAAAAATAACATAAAAATAAAAAGGATAACTAAATCACTCATCATCTCCGTCATCATGTTGCTGTGTCCCAGAAGTACCGGCCCCATCATGTTGTGGCTGGAATGGTGGAGGGTAGGGAACCGAATACTGAAACCCCTGGTGGGCAAAGAATGCGGTCAACGCATCCCCATACCACTGCTGTTGCCTGTCCACATGTGTAACATACTCACTAATGTTCTGAACCCTCATGTCAAGACGGTTAATGCCCTGAGCTAGGTAGCGCATATCAATCTCCGGCTCAGGTCCCTGCTGTGCTCCCCGAGGAGCAGGTCTACGCCGCTGGACCCGTCTCGGTTGTGGCTCGGCGGCACCCTCCTCGTCCGCCACGTCATCTGCTCGTACTCGCAAGACACCATCTCCGCCCCGCTCGAGTACACGCATCGACTCTAACAACTGAAGGCTCATCGGCCTCATATCATGGAACACCATCGATCTCGTGATCTCACGCGTCAACAACTGATATGATCGGGCTAATCGTGTGATAAAATGCCCTCCGCAAATCGGGCTATCCTCCCGAAGTCCCCTGGCTCTCCGTCCCAAATATGCGGCTAAAGCAACTGGAAGGTTCAGGTGCCTCCCTGGAGTAACAAGCGCCCACAAGAAATACAAGTCTGTCGAAGGCACTCTCTCACTGTTCTTATGATGCGTGAGAGACATAGAAATCAAACCGTGCAACAGTCTGTATGTAGTAGACCGAATCATCCTCCCCCGTGCAGTAGATGGCGTATATACTCCCCCTGTAATCTCGGCCCAAAAAGTGTTCTCGTTATAGTCATCTGGCCGGTCCGTGAGACAATTAGCAAGGAATGCCGGGAAGTGGACACTCCTCGTCTCATCTGCTGTGTATATACCCACTCGAGTCGCAAGCTCTATAACACTGCATTCCCGGCTCACACCCCCCAGTCGAAAGGCAAAGGCTGTCCTATCATCGGGTGCCTTCCTAGGGTCATAGGAAACTGTAGTGTAAAACTCCAGCAAAAATTCCCAATAAACAGGCTCCTGGATCCTGAACAATCGTGCCCATCCCTGACATACGAACAAATGCACTCCACTCGCGTCCGAGTGCGTGTATTGCAAAAAATTCTGGATCAGTGCAGCAAGTCTAGTCCGGGTCACCAATTCCCAGTCAAATGAGGGTGCTATGTCGATCTCCTTAGTGAGAAGTAAACTCAGATTGGTGGCATATCGTGCCCGGGTTGCATCATTCAGAGTTTACGGAAATTGTAAGAAACGGTGATCGGTCACATCCTCGGGTGGGTTGGTCCTTTGAGTTCTTCGGGCCATAATCTGCACAAATAAACACAAATCCAAACAAAATATCACAGCATTAACAATTTTTAAACCAAAGTAATGGTGCTGGGTATGGACAGTACGCTGGGCGTACATCTAGCGTACGCTGGGCGTACGTCCAGGGTTCATGAATCTGTGTCCTACTTGTTCTAAAATCGATACCCATGACAAAGCTTTCAATTTACGCATATACGCAGGCAGTGTAGTAGAGAAAACAGGACCATAACGAACATACAACTGCGTGGTCCAAGGCAGTAGGAAAAAAAACGGGACCACTCTTTAACTTATGAATCAATCCCCTGTTCGTTCCTTATATTTTCAAGATTAAACAAACACTACACAGGGAAAACTTCATTGGGGCAGTAAATGAATCGAAGCCGAGTATAGGTGTACGCTTGGCGTCCGTCCCCAAGCTCAAATTAGCGGTCATGGAACGGGATTAAGACCAAATTAGGGCCTAGGGTTTAGTCTATTGATTGAAATCGGTCTATTTAAGCTAGAATCAGGCATACATTTGTGAAATCGGCCCCAATTCAAGAAATACATGAACCCTAGATTTCCAACAAAAGCAATATGCAACCAATTTCATCGAATTAAACACAAATCAAAGCCATTGAGTAACCGAATAACATACCTGTGTGTCGAATTTTACAAGAAACGAAGAAAAATCAAGATTCTTGGAGAGGGTTTGTTCGTCACAGCGTATGCGGCGAAGTAACAGTTTGAAAGAATAACAAAAAAAAGTCAAAGGTAAACAGATAAAACCTGGTCGTCGACTTACGCTGGACGTAACGTGAAGTTACGCTAGGCGTAACCCCAACTCCGTGAAAAGGCCATCCGCAATCAATGGTTTATTACGCTTGGCGTAATTAAAACTTACGTTGGGCGTAACTGAAACTGAAATATTCCCCTTTTCTTTATTTGAAATTCCTTTCTTTTAACTAATTAATTTAGGGACTTATTATAATTAATTATTTTTCTTTTTAATTGCTTCAACAACTGATGACTTTCCGATGAGTGACATAAAAAAAATTGAGATGTAATAATCACTTGTCTTTGTCGAGATCAAACAACAACGGTTGATCAAAAACCTTTGCACGCAAGAATTGGTTTGCGAAAACAACCACTTTCGGGACCCGTTAGAATATTTCCTTTGTTTTCTTTGCACTTTTAACTAAAAGCGGAACAAGAAGTGACCTTACTAGTCAAGAACAGCAAGAGCTCGGTCTTCCACTTAACCACCACAATACGCCTTGCTATACTACGCCTCATGGATTGAGTTGGACAAATCAACAAAGTAGTAGGCTAACTAGGTCAAGATTTCCCTAATCGCTTGCATTCTCGAAATCCATGCAAAAAGTAAAGTAGTAGGCTAACAACCCATATGATTACCGACATGTATCCGCTCTCCAATCCTTCCGATCTCCGCTCCCGTTAGCTTAACGGCCTTCCGGCCGCCTTCTAGACCCTCAAAACGGCTTAACAGAAGTTTAATATCGACTAAATTAGGTTGGAAGTCAAATCCCCCCTTCTGGTTAGCTGATAATCGACTTTTATAACCCTTGTAATCGACTTACGTACGTTGGGCGTAAGTCGGATTACGTTGGGCGTAGTGAAGATTATTACGCGATTGGAGTTATCTGATGCCAGCCATTACGCGGGGCGTAATCAAATATTACGCTGGGCGTAGTTTGAATTTGGTCATTACGCTTAGCGTACATGCAACCTACGCGGGGCGTAAAGGTTCCTCCAGCATTTTCCTTTCTTTTAGCTTCTAAGCCCGATTTCTGCTTCAGTCTTTTCTTTTGTGCTTTATCGACAACGAATAGCTACAAATCATAATTCAAAGCATTATGAGTACTTTTTAGTTCTAAAAGAGAATAATAAAGGCTAAAATATTAAGATATAATGTATAAAAATATATATAAAAATACACATATCATATTCTAAGACAAGAGAGCAGCACGAGGAGCATCTTCGAGAGCTTCTGGGGGATTTTAGGCGAGAACGACTTTATGCCAAGTTCTCGAAGTGCGAGTTTTGGTTACAAGAGGTCCAGTTCCTTAGACACGTCATTAACCAGGATGGGATTTTGGTCGATCTGACCATGATTGAGGGAGTTATGCAGTGGGAGGTGCCAAAATATCCCCCAGATATCAGGAGTTTTTTTGGGTTTGGCAGGGTACTACCGAAGATTTATTTAGGATTTCTCCAAGATTTTCGTACCCCTCACTCGTCCGACGAGGAAGGGGTAGATTTTCGGTAGGGCCTTGAGCAACAGGCAACGTTTGAGACCCTTCAGCAGAGACTTTACGAGGCCCCAGTTTTGACCCTCCCTAAGGGAGTCGAGGATTTTATGGTTTTTTGTGATGCATCTATCACCAGGTTAGTGGCAGTCCTCATGCAGAGAGGACGAGTGTTAGCTTATGCTTCACGACAACTGAAGCCGCATGAGACGAGGTATCCCACACATGATCTTGAGTTGGGGGTGATGGTTTTTGCCCTCAAGATTTGGAGGCATTACCTTTACGGGGTCCGTTGTACCATCTACACGGATCACTAGAGTTTGAGGCATATTATGGATTAACCAAACCTGAACATGAGGCAATGCAGGTGGCTGGATGTAGTCAAGGATTATGACTGCGAGATCCTTTACCATCCAGGTAAAACGAAGGTAGTGACGGATGCCCTGAGCCGCAAGCCGGCTAGATCTTCTGGTCCGGTGACATATATGAGGATATCTGTGGATTCTCCACTTGTGGGTTTGATTAGGGAGGCTCAGGCTGAGGGTGTTCGAGAGGATAATTGGAAGATTGACAGGATCAGGGGTGAGATTTCCAAATTTATTCCACACAGTCGTGGTTTGTTGACCTGTTGTGGTTGGGTTTGCGTCTCTATGTCTGGTGGGGTCAGTCAAATTGTGCTGGAGGAGGCTCATAAGTCTCGTTTTTCTTTCCATCCTGGGGCCACCAAGATGTATCGGAATCTGAGGTTGAGTTATTGGTGGCCGTGCATGAAGAGGGAGATCGCCTGGTATGTCGAGAGGTGCTTGACTTGCAGGATGGTCAAGGTTGAGCATCAGAGGCCTCATGGCAAGCTGCAGCCTCTAGAGGTTCCCATCTGGAAATGGGAGCAGATTTCGATGGATTTCATCACCAAGTTGCCGAAGAAGGTGAAGGGTTTTGATGCTATTTGGGTCATCGTGGATCGATTGACCAAGAGTACCCATTTTATGGCAATTTGGGAGAGCTCGTCGGCCAAGTAGTTAGCCGATGTGTATATTCGCGAGATCATTGCTCGCCATGGGGTTCTAGTCTCTATTCTTTCAGACCGTGATGTTCGATTCACCTCCCGTTTCTGGCAGAAGTTCCATGTGGAACTTGGCATGAGGCTGCATTTCAGCACAACTTATCATCTGTAGATCGAAAACCAAAGTGAGTGGACCATTCAGAATCTCGAGGATATGCTATGAGCATGTGTTATTGATTTTGGTGGGAGTTGGGACTCCTACCTACCTCTTGCAGAGTTCTCCTACAACAACAGTTTTCACTTCAGTATTGGTGTTCCGCCTTTTGAGCTATTATATGGGCGGAGGTTTCGTACCCCAGTCTGTTGGGGCGAGGTTGGTCATAGGGTCATGGGTCGGACCGAGGTGGTTCTGCAGACTACAGAAATGATTTGGTAGATCAGGCAGAGGTTGCACACTGCTCAGAGTCGGCAGAAGAGCTATGCCGACCGGTGCCGATCTAAGTTGGAGTTTCAGGTCGGTGACATGGTGTTGCTGAAGGTCTCCCCTTGGAAGGGTGTGATTCACTTCAGGAAGAGTGGGAAGTTGGTCCCCCGATATGTCGGACCATTCGTTGCTATGGTTGGCAAGGTTACCTATAGATTGGATCTTCCGAAGGAGCTCAGACAGATTCATAGCACTTTCCACGTTTCGCAGTTGCGGAAAAGCGTATTGTTCGAGGATACAGTGGTAGCATTGTATGATATTCAGGTTGATGAGCGCCTGAACTATGTTGAGAGGCCGATATCTACTTTGGAAAGGAAGGTAAAGGTTCTGTATAGCAAGGAAGCATCTTTGGTAAAGGTATAGTGGCAACATCGGACGGGATATGTGTGGACTTAGGAGCCGGAGGCTGAGATGTGGGAGCATTATCTAGATTTATTCACCGCAGCAAGCTTTAAGGACGAAGCCTAGTTTAAGTGGGGGAGAGTAGTAACATCCTGATTTCAAGGTATGAAATTTATTCTTTGAGACACAAATTTCCCCTTGGAACTCGTCGAGTTGATGGCCTCAACTCGACGTGTTGAAAAGTTGTTGGCTGCACATCGTTTTGGAATAACTCGATGAGTTGGAAAGGAAAAACCCGACGAGTTGGCGGTTGGATGAGAAACCCTAAATTTTAGGGTTTGCACCCTATATAACCTCCTTAAGTCTTTGAGGCTGATCTTTTATCAGCCTCCAAACCCTAATATCGACCTTGTGAGCCCTAATCTTCATTTCTTCTCGTATTGTGAGTTAGTGTGGCATTTTGGAGCAAAATAAAGAGAATATTGTGAGAAGGAGGCAAGGATCTAGCAAGCAAATCCTTTAGTCTCCAGTTTGTCATTCTTGGGGACTATTGTAAGTATTCAAGATCCGATTTTTATCTATATATGTAGCTAGATCATGAGTTTTGCATCTTTTTCCTCCTTATTCTTGGTTGTTTCTGATGGGTTTTGAGCATTCTAACACTTCCTAATTGTACATGCAACCCTAATAAACCTTGGATCTATGTTTGTCTAAAGACATGCAAAATTTGGTTTCCAAGGTTCATAATCCTATCTAGCGTATACGGGGAACTTTTATCCTAAAAGGATAGCTAGAAATACATACCTTGTAGTTGATTTTGATTCCTTGAAACCTTGTGAGCCTAGCACCCCAAGTGTGATGCCTCAAATGCTTCACACAACACCAAATGATTTTGGAATGACTTTAGAGAGAATGCACACACTCTAAAAATCGGCCTAGCTCTCACTTCTCTTTTTGTGTAGCCGATTTTGGTAGATAGTATGTTCCTTATATAGTGTTGACACATCTAGGGTTACACCATGTAAACCCTAATGTGTCATGACTCTTCATTTCCATGACCCATGGGTTTGTAACTCCCATGGAGCATCCTATGGGTTTAACCCAACTTGATAATCCATGGAGCCTCTTAGCCCACTATACAAGTTATGGATGATTTACATAATCAACCCATATATTTAATTAGTTATCTTTTGATCACATAATTAATTCCAAATTAATTCTTGATCAATACTAATTAAATAATACTATTAATATATTAGAACTTATAATATATTAATAAACCACAAGTGCTATTTCTCTAATTTAGTCTATCCAAATGCATGATGCCATGCAACCCAAATGGACCATGCCAGGTTGGGTCAAGTACATACCAGAAATAGTTATGGACTTAGACACCTTATCCAACAGTCTCCCACTTGGATAAGTGTAATAACTATAACTGCAAGTACGACTTCAGGAACCGATCGACAATCGTAGCGCTTTCAAGGTCTCTCAGAACTGAGAAGATGATGATACGCCATTTAAGATAAGTGATCATATAATCCTCTGTTCTAGATATCAGCCGGACAAATACATGGAACAATGTCTTACTTATTGTCCAGCAGTTTGTTTCCCAATTTCTGATTTGTTTGACAAAGAACTTAATTGAACACATCAACTTAGTTCTGACCGGGCCCGATACATAGGTCAAAACAAAATCATCAAGGGGCCCATATATCAGCTTCTAATCCAAGAAGGAACAGATAAACTTCGAGTCATATGTTTGCTCTACTACTTGTTGAATCATACACAAAGGCACGTTTTATAACATCGAGTTACCAATGCGTTTTCGTACAATCAATGCATAACCAACTCATAGGTAGCAAATCATATCTCTAGGTTTGAAGACTTATACGATATTACCGTCTCACGATCACTCGAGATAAATTCCATGAAGTGATTCCAGTGAGCGTGGGTTGAGTCCAATGCTCAGAACTTATGATCACTCATGATTGTTGTAGCCATGTCCAACAACTTAGACCTCTGCAACCAATCATGACAGTCTTGATTCATACCTACTTCCGACATATGACCGACTGTGGAGGTTCGAATAATATGATATACCAAACATAATTATTCTGGAAGTCAAAACATGCAAAAGAAATATAGTAAATGATTAACAAGAGATAGCAACACTTTACTCATAAATAAAACACCTTTTATTCATCATCTAATGTCAATTACACTTTACAAATTTCGAGGTTATCTAACCACTAAATCTAATATCATCCTTCAGCCCTATGCTCCGAGCATGCTAGAGATGCTTAACCCGAGTCAGTCCCTTCGTGAGGGGATCTGCTGGATTCTGATCTGATGATACCCTCTTTGCCATGAGGAGTCCTTCTTCTATTCGATGTCTGATGAAATGGTATTTTCTGTCGATGTGTCTGGATCTCCCGTGATCCCTTGGTTCCTTGGCTAAGGCAACAACACTTTCACTATCACAGAAAATTTCCATTGGCTCCTTAATAGTTGGTACAACTCCAAGGTCTCCAATGAAGTTCTTCAGCCATATCGCCTCCTTTGCTGCCTCGCTCGCTGCTATATACTCTGATTCACAAGTTGAATCAGCCACTGTTTCTTGCTTGGAACTCTTCCAAGAAATTGCTCCTCCATTTAAGGTAAAGACCCAGCCCGACTGAGTGCGGAAATTATCCCTATCATTCTGAAAGCTAGCATCACTATACCCTACAACTCTCAAGTCATCACTCCCACCGAGGGTAAGGACCCGGTCCTTAGTCCTCCGTAGGTACTTGAGGATATTCTTTACTGCAGTCCAATGTGCCTTGCCAGGGTTCCCCTGATAGTTGCTAACCATGCTCAAAGCAAAGGCTCCTTAATAGCCGACGCATAAGGTATTCGACTCATTTCTGCTATCTCAGCCTCAGTACTAGGGCTTTGTGTCTTACTCAATATGGTGTTACTTTGGATGGGTAAGTCTCCTTTCTTGGAGTCCTGCATGCTGAATCTCTTCAGCACCTTATCCAAGTAGGTACTATGACTAAGTCCAATTAGTCTTTTACTCCGGTCTCTCAAGATCCTTATCCCTAGAATATAGGCAGCTTCTCCTAGGTCCTTCATAGAGAAACACTTCCCAAGCCAGGACTTAACTTCCAACAGAGTTGGGATGTCATTCCTATGAGTAGTATGTCATCCACATACAATACCAAAAAGCTAACTATACTCTCACTAGCCTTGACATATACACAAGATTCATCTTCACTCCTATAAAAGCCAAACTCTTTGACTTTCTCATCAAAGCAAAGATTCCATCTGCGGGGTGCTTGCTTTAATCCATAAATGGATTTCTCAAGCTTACACACTCTATTAGGGTACTCTGTATTAACAAAACCCTCTAGCTGAATCATATAAACATCCTCAGCCAACTTTCCATTAAGGAAAGCGGTTTTGACATCCATTTTCCATATTTCATAGTCATGAAATGCAGCTATGGCTAACAGAAACCTAATAGACTTAATCATGGCTACTGGAGAAAAAGTCTCATCATAATCAACTCCTGGAGTTTGTGAGAAACCCTTTGCAACCAGCCGTGCCTTATAAGTGTGTACATTACCATCCATGTCGGTCTTCTTCTTGAAGATTCACTTGCACCCTATTGTCTTACTACCTGGTACATTCTCAACAAAGTTTCAAACTTGATTGTCATACATGGACTGTATCTCGTTGTCCATTGCCTCTTTCCATTTGGCTGACTCAGGGCCTGACATGGCTTCCGCGTAACTATTAGGTTCATCCAGACCTATCAGTGTCTCATCACTGATAAGTGTATCACCTTCCGCAGTAATATGGAATCCATAGTAATTCTCAGGTGCATTCCTAACCCTTGTGGATCGCCTTAGAGGTACAGACTTGTCTATTGGCTCAACAGGAGTTTCCTCCTAAAGTTGAGTGCTACGGTTCGAAGTTCCTTCACCACTTGACTCTTGAATTTCTTCAAGATCAACTTGCCTTCTACTGTCTCCTTCACTACTTGACTCTTAGAATATCTTCTGGAAAGGTTGGGTTCCAGATCTCTAGAGTTTTGGGCTTAATGGTTAATCCTTTGAGTTTTCAAGCCTTGGATAAGACTATAAGAGCATTTGAGCATTTGGGTAGTTCCAAAGGATAAAGTTGGAAACTTTATCCATCTAGACACATTTGGAGTTCAGATATGAGCCTTAGAGTCCCTAGAATCGAAGAATCTTCCGAATGTGTTAAGTAGGGGGGAAAACTCAACGAGTTGTCCAACCAACTCAACAAGTTGGCTAGGGTTTTCCCGACTTTTCGAGTACTGTAGGAACTCGACGAGTTGGTGGGTGCACTCGACGAGTTGGGTTAACATGGACTGTTGACCTTGCATTTGACCTTTAACTTTGACCATGGTTGACTTTTGAGGGCATTTTGGGTATTTCGGGATTTTGATGGAATTTTTCACATGGTGGTTGTAGGCATTCGGGTCGGAAGCTGAGTTCCAGAGCTTGAGCAATTTTCAGTTCAACTGCTTGTGAGGTGAGTTTTCTCACTTTACTTGCGGGTCGAAGGCACCAATGCCGGCCCTTGCATTGATATCATGTTGTACATGTTATGCTATAACGGTCTGGTATATCAGTTTACTGATAGTTAGGATGATGCTATGCTTTGTGATATGTAAGATCTGTTTATTTGTTTGCTAACTGGTTAACAGTATGGTTATATGTATTATGTGCACATGATTGGTTGGTGGCTGAGGCTTCACTGCTTTATGTGTACATGGCCGGTCCATATATATGTGGGGCCTGGTAGGAAAAGAAAAAAGGCCCCTCAAAGACAAATATAAAAAAGACTCAAAAAATATCAATTATTCTTCGCTATAGACGTGTTTAATTAGCAATATCTTTTAGGCTAATTTAAGTTTGAACCAACTTTAAACCCTAAAAATCATTTAGCTAATAAATTATATATATATATATATATATATATATATATATATATATATATATATATATATATATAGTAAGCCAACAGGCCTGGGGTATTCTATCCCGAGAATGATTGGACCATAGTATGTTGGCATTCCAACCCGATGGTTGAGGGCTTGGGGTATTCCAGCCCGATGGTTGATTAGACTAATAGTATATTGGCATTCCAACCCGATGGTTGATTGGGCCCATAGTATGCTGTTATTATATCTGTATTACTTGTTATGTATTGGTATTTTGGGGGACATTCACTAAGCTTTAGGCTTACAATTTTGGATTATGTTTCAGGTACTTCAAAGGATCGCGGGAAGGTGAAGGGGTGATCGTGCACCTCATCACGTTTGTTTTATGATTTTGGGATATTTCTGATATGGAACTTATTTTGAAAACAATTTGTAAACAATGATGGTTAGTGATTTGTTTTAAAAAGTTTAAAATTTTCGAGAATTTTACGAATGTTAAACCTAGTTAACCAAAATGGTAGTTTTGGTATTATTTAACAAGTATGGGGGTGGTTTTGTAAATCAATTAACTTTAGGAACTGATTTTGCCAAAAGCGTTTAACAAGGGATTGATTTTTCCAAAATCGTTCAACAAGGGAATAATTTCATAACTTATCTCTTAAACTGGGGGTTGAAGTTTATATTTTAAATCCAAGTTGGTATTTGGGACCAGATTTGTCAACATTTCTCTAAGAGGGGTTGCTCTTAAATAATTTAAATGGAAGTTTGTGGGTTAGGATTTAATTTGTGAAAGAAATAACAAGGGAAGGGGTTAATTGCAGAATTTAAGTTGAAGTTTGAGAAATGGGAGGGAACTCGTCCCTCTCATCTATACCGCGATTTACATACTATGAACCCAAATAAAAAAAACATCATTTTCTTCGATTGGTTTAAAGAACAGAAAAAGAAGGTGCAAGGAACGAAAGATGATGGTGGGGAAGGACTTACTGTGACGCAGGGCCGGCCCTGAGATTTTAGAGACCCTGTGCGATTTAACGAAAAATAGGCCCTAAAATTTGAAATATCTCAAAATTTAAGCAAAAAAATATACATTTTAATTTTTTATTGCAAATACATAAAATTAAAATTTCATTCAAAATAATACACAAAAAATTGGTTTCTACTTGAAAACTGCCATCCTCCTAATATTTGTTGAAATAAAATTCTCAATAACATCTTCATATGTAACTTTGTCCAACATGTTATGCTCAATCGTCATCAAAGCCAATCCATTAAGTCGTTCTTGAGTCATTGTAGATCGTAAAAATGACTTCAAAATCTTCAATTTTGAAAAACTTCGTTCTGCAGATGCAACGGTAACAGGAATAGTCAACATAATTCTATACGCAATAGATGTAATAGGAAAACAATCAACACATTTTAAAAAGATTAAAATATCAATTACTGTCATTTTTTCTTTGGGCAAGATATGTAGAAGTAATTTTAACTCAACATACAAGTCATTTCCATCAATATCCGATTGCTCATCTTTCTTGAGTGAAGTTTCAAGAGACTTACAACAAGATTTTAAGGTTATATCATCTAATGAATGTAGTTTTTCTAAATTAAACAAAAAACCAAATATTTTATCATATTGTTGATATTGTTCAAACCTTGTAGTTAAAGAAGTAATTGCTTGATCAACAATATAAATAAAATATTTAACCCTAAATTTCTCTTGCGCGGATTGTGAAACACTACAAGAAGTATGAGATGAAATCTTATCAAAATGTTTTTTTATTTTAGGTTAACGTTTTTTAGAAAATATTGGATCGATGCCAATTTCCAAGGCAATATCTTTTGCAGTTTCTAAAGCATTTAAAAAACCATTTTCTCTATATTCTTTAAAAAACAAAATCAGCCCCTTTATTTTTTCCATAGCAACATCAATAAGCATATCTTTTGATTGCAATTGTTTGCTAACTAAATTAACAGTATTTAACATTTCATACCAAATTACTAAAGCCAATATGAACTCAAAGTTACCAAGTTCATTTTTTGCTAAAGATTTAGCTTCACTTGTTATTTTTGGATCATTATCATTTTTGGCTACTTGAAGTAAAGCCTTTTGTATGTCAAAAATCTGAAATCTTATAGCTTTAACACTATCAACACGACTCTCCCACCGAGTGGATGACAAAGATTTAGGAGTTAGCCCTTTTACATTATTTTTTAAAATTTGCCATCTCTTAGTGGAATTTGCAAAAATTGTATAAATACGTTGTATTTTTCCAAAAAAACCTTTAGCTTTACTACAAGTATTAGCCATATCACACAAAGTTAAGTTCAAACTATGACAACCACAAGGAGTATAAAAAGCTCTAGAATTTATATCTAAAATCTTTCTTTTTGCACTCCTTGATGTTTTCCTTTCATATTTGATCCATTATCATAACCTTGTCCACGCACATTATTAATGTCAAGATCAAGCAAATTCAATTCATTTTGTAAAACATCAAAAAGATCTTGGCCAGTTGTATCATTTACATCTAAAAACCCTAAAAATGATTCTTCAATGCAAACAACATTTGACGAAACATCCACATATCTTAAAATAATAGTCATTTGCTCTTGGTGACTTATATCGGGAGTACAATCAAGTATTATTGAAAAATATTTTGTATTTTTTATTTTTCTAATAATCATAGATTTTATTTCGGAAGAAAGCAAAATTATTAATTCAGTTTGTATCCTATGCCCAAGATAATGTTTATGGATACCAATAATATTTGTAATACGTTGTATATGCTAATAAGAAACCATGTCAAATTCAACCAACATTTCAAATAAGCCTAAGAAATTTCCATTGTTATCTTCATACACTTTCTCATTAGTACCACGAAAAGCAAGATTATGTTTAGCAAGAAATTTCACAATAGAGATAATTCTCAACAAAACTTGTCTCCAATGAACTTTTTTTTTCTAATTGTTTTTGAGCCGCATTATCAATAGTTTTATTTTTTTTGTAATCTTAAATGCAAATCATACCAAGTATTTATATTTTTAACATGTTCCATACTAGTTTCATGCTCTTTAATTGTAGTGTTAAGATGTATCCAATCTCTAAAACCCGCATTTGCTAATTGACCCTTTCCACACCCTTTTCAAAAAAATTTACAACAAAAACAAATTTTTTTTATCAATTTCTTTAGAATAAACAAGCCAATCTCTATCACATTTTTCCCCATTTGGTAAAGTTTTAGTGTAATATATTGTAGAAAATCTTCTTAAATATTTATCTTTAGGAGCTTTTATAATGGATAAATCTCTTTTAGGACCTTTCAATGCTAATATATTTATCATATTAGAATTGAGAACATCCCAATTTCTTGGATCAAATATATCAAAAGTATGAAAATCAACATTATCATCAACATCAACATTAGGATTATTACTAACATCAACATTAGGATTATCACTAACATCAATATTGTCATTAGCATTATCATTAACATCAACATCAACATAATCATTATCATCAATATTATCTTCATTAACAGTTTGTGTTTCATTTTCCGAAAAGTTTTGTGTTTTTTTTTGTTATAAACTTATCCATAGAACCTGCTTGAGCTTTATTATCTTCTTCAATTTTTTGTTTCTTTTTATGTTTTTCATATCCAGATGCATATATATTTTTTTTAATATAGGAGGCATTGTAAATTATAGAAAAGAAAGAAACGACCTTATTTGCGAATTGAGATTTGTAGATTTCTTCTTGGTTCTAGATTTTCCACACTTCTAATCACCAAGAGAAGATATCAAAACTGTAAATAAAAATCATAATCCAAATAAGAAATCAAATAGCATACCAGAAAAGAAAAATTAAAGAACTCATATCAGATCATAATTAAAGAACAAATGTATCATTATCAAGAAAAAAAAACAATCATATTCATCTGATATCATCAATTTAAAAATTGCCTTATAATTTTGACACTTCAAATCAGAAAACAATGTTATGCTCCAAAAAAAAAATCAGAAAACCTGCATTCTCAGATCAAAATATAGTTCTTAGTCCTTACAAATATGAAGTTATTAGAAACAAAAATCAAAATTTGTGATTTTTCAAAAACGAAAAAGTAGAAAAAAATCAAAAACTTGAAAGGAGATTTTACCTGAATTCGTTATTCCTTGACCCTTGTTCCTTCTGATTTACAAAAAATTGATATTGATGGTTCTATATTTCGAAATTTGATCAGAAAAAGAAAATTGATAAAAAATTATTCAATTAGAAAATAGCAAACCATGAAAAACAAAACTAAAGTTTAAGGTTACCTTTGATTTCGACACCTCAAGGCTCAAATAGTCAAACTGACAGGTAAGATTTTGAAGCTTCAGATTTTGAAATTTGATGATTCTTAATTCGAAATTTGAAGCTTGATAGTTCTGAACTTCTAAGACTCGGTGAAGAAGGTGAAGAAGAAGACGATTAGAAGAAATAGAAGTAAGAATAAACTGAAATCGTTGGCTGTTATCATTGAAGAAGAGGGAGAAGAAACAAAATTAAGAACCGATTTTGTGTCTTTAATATTGGAATAGAAACGATTGAATAGATATTACCATTCCTCCTGCAATGATGTTTTCTATTACCCATGTCTGCGATTATCAATGAAGAAGATTAGAAGAAGCCAAAGAGTTTTCTTGTTCCCAAAAATTCCATCCCGCTCCTTCTTCTAGCTGGCGTTCCTTCTTCTAGCTTATCGAGTAATATTTTTGGGCCGAATGAACCTAGTCTACAAGAATTACTAAATAATTTTTGGGTCCTATGATTTTTTGGGCCCTGTTCTTGGGCACCGGTTGAACCTCCTTTGGGCCGACACTGTTGTGACGACAGGGAGGTGGTTGGTTGGAACTCTCACGTCAACAACAATAGGGATGGCATCGGATGGTGACAGTTAGCTTGCGATGGCGGCCTCCACTACTTAGGTTGCTTTCTGCCGGAGAGAATGAAGAGAGAGAAGGACGATGAAAGGTAGTAGAAGGTCGGATGGGCGAGGTTCTGAAAGCAGTAACATCCGTGAGTGGTGAAGTGGGTTGCGTCGGTGGTGGGTGCGCTGCCTGGTTCTTTTGGCGTCCGATGGTTCACGACAAGGGAGTGGAGTGGAAGGTGGCATCGATGATGGAGGAGGTTGTGGTTGTCAAAGAAGATGGCAGTGAGGTGTTTTGACGATCGCAGTGGGCGGCAAGGAACTCCGACAGCTTCCTTGCTGCTTCATGTTTCCTGTTCCGGTAACAACACAAGCGAGTGAGGGGGAAGGGAGGATCCAACAACAACAATGACACACTCAGGGGGTGTTTGGCTTTCTCCGATCAGCAGCAAAAGAGGGAGGAAACATGGTGGTGGTAGTTGTTCACGATGGTTCATCACAACAACACCACCTCCTTTGGTGGTTGTTCTTGACAATGAAGAAAAGAAGGAGGGCAACAACAAGCATGAAGGGAAGGTAACAAGGACAGTGGGTGTTGGTCGATAAAACAAAAGGGAAAAGTACACATAATGGGATAAAATAATATTGATATTGACTTATCATAAGTCAAAGTCACATATGGGAGAAAAAGATGTTGACTCCTTCTTGGATTAAAAATAAGCATGCATGCAAGCATGCCTTTTGTGTCCCTCATTAATTTATCCCACACACAAGTGGACTTGATTTACGTGATGTCGGTTTCGGAGCTCGTAAAAATATTTCGAAAGTGCCTGGATAATGTCACAGTCGTGATGATTTTAAATATTTAAACGGAATTCAAATCCGATATACGGATCTTAATGAAACAATGTTTGAAGTGTCGCGTCAACTGGGTTCCGATTTGTCAGTTTTCGCGAATCCGATTTTGGTCCGGGCTAAAAAATCATGGAATAGTAAAATCAAATACTAGACCAAATCCCGAGTTCAGAAACATGCTCAAATTTAATTTATAAGATGTGTAGTTACCTTAAACTGAGTTGTGTAGTGTCTGGTACCGGGTAAAATTAGGTATATACCTGTTTAAAAGCTTAAAACATGCTTAACTTTCTCACACTATCTCCGTTTTGGACGTTTTTTATATCCATGGAACCCTGAGAACATGTTTTGTGTAATTTTATCATCCATGCCCTCCATGTAGGTCAAATGCGGAAATTTGATTTTTAGGGCATCAAGTCTCACTAATTTTTGAACTGTTTTCTATTTGATGATGATGGTGAACTTTTTGAGCGTTTTGAGGTATCCTGAAGACAAGTATAAGTAATGTGGTCTATTTTGTACTTAAAATCTTTGGGGTACTATGTCGTAGGTCCTACTACAATGTGGTTCTTGATAAATTGATTTTCTACAGTTTTAAACCTAAATTTCGGGATGTCACAAACACAAAATAGATAAATTAAGTAAATCAATAAGTAGGAAATACACTTTGTTGGAAGAGAAAAGAAGAGATGTGAGGAATTTTATGAGGGAAAGGGTGTCCATCAAAAAAAATATCAAAGAGATGATACATGAAAGGCGTTAATGGTGGGGCATGCTAGAAGAAGAGGGAGATGACATAAGCAATAATGGTGGTGACGATAAAATGCAGAGGAAAGGTGGTGTGAGTGACAATGGGAGATGGTGTTAGAATAGTGTCCAAAGAATAAATAATTTAATTATACTATTGTTCGTATGTGAATACGTAGGATCACACTAAAGAGCATAAACGTGAATAAATAATAAATAATACTTATAGTGTATAAATTTATTATTTACCAACTTAAATAAATAACAAAATAGAAGTTGTGTATTATCTATTGATCAAATTGAGAATAAATAAATAACTAGTTTATTCATTATAAATTAAATAAAATGATTATGTAATTAAAACAATCTAATTGATTATGAGTTCACTATTGGGTATGAGCTTTTATAATTAGTTGGCTTTAAATACTTAAGATAAAGCCCACCAACTAAATATAAAAGATAGTTTTAAGGGTCATAACTAATACTCCGTATATGAAATACAAATAGTAAAAAACATATATCTCCGTGCCGTTCCTAAACCTGATAAAGGTTTTGCCATGGTCTCTTTCTTTCTCTCACCTTCTCTCTTTTTTTGCTATGCTCAAGCAAAGGAAGAAAAAGACAATGTTGATTTTGTTGGCAGTCTTAATAATTGATTATTCATTCTCCATGAGGATTGACAGTAAAGTAGGGTGAGCAAGCAGTCCGACCATCTGATTCAGCCCGAACCTTGTTTGGAATCAGAATCGTTTAAGCTGAATCGAGTGAACCGATAACTAGATTTGTTAGCCTACATAAGTATCGGTCCTAGTTTTTCTATTAAATATTTAATTGGAACCGATACAAGTTCTTATATAGTACGTACAAGTAAATAAACCTCTATGTGTTAAATGAACTAGTGAATGCTTTAATCCTCAAATGATTATATAATAATACCAAATTAATGACCAAAATATTCAAACTTTAATACACAATCAACCAATAAAAGTAATTATCGTAATAAAAATAATTATCGTAACACAAAAAAATTCATAATTTGATACCAATTTAACCTACAAAAGTCATACTTTAATTTTCCATTGGCACTTCTACATTTTTTTTTTCATATATTATTTTAAATCTTGTGCAATCTTTATATAAACACAAAATTAAAAAATTCTATTAAAAACTAATAATCGTATCAAACTAAAACAATATCTGTAAAAAATATATAAAGATATATCATCGTCCTTCAAGATGTCGTCGACGTCATCTATTATCACATTTCTAGATTTTCTTACTAGGGATGTCAACGGGGGCAAACGGGATGAGAATTGCATCCCCTGCCCCTCTGCCCCCCCCCTCCCCCCCCCCCCCCCCCCCAAAAAAAAAATTTCCCATTCCTCCACCCCCGAAATCTCCATCTCGTCCACCCCTGCCCTCGCCCCCGAATTCACCTTCTGCTCCCCGTCCCCGCCCCCGTTCCCCCGTCCCCGATTGATTTTGGGCTACCTCATTTGGGCTAAAAGAAGTTCTTGTTTTGTGCTAAAAGAAACTATTTTTTGGGTAACAAATAGATATTTATAACATAATTTTATATGTTACAAACAACTTAAAAACATGTTTTTTATTGAATTTTTGTTTGTAAAAATCATTTTATTATTTATTATATTTATATAACTAATATATGTCAATTTATATAATTTATTAACGGGGCCCCCACGAGGGTTTTAGGACGAGACTACTAACCCCCGCCCCCCCGAAATTAAAACGGGGGTTAACCTTGCCCCTGCCCCCGCCCCGCCCCCGATTTTTTTCAACAAATGCCCCCATACGGGACGGGGGCCCCTCAGGACTTTTTGACATCCATATTTCTTACTTACTCTAAAATAAAAAAAATGATATGAATGAAAGGCGAACATGTAACATCCGGACTTTCAGGTATATTATTGTGTGTTTAATTTTGAGGTTTATGGAATGACTCGACGAGTTGTGAGTCCAACTCGTCGAGTAGAGTCGAGTTGTCCATGTGGGATTACTGAATGGACTCGACGAGTCAGAGAGCCGACTCGCCGAGTAGGTGCTGGGTAGAGAAACCCTAATTTCCCGGGGTTGGGGCCTATATAAGGGAACTTATGCCCCCATTTCTGCCTCACCGGCTGCCTAACCCTTCTGTGTGAAACCCTAAACATGTGTAGTGAGCTATGAGAGTCTTAAAAGCTAAACTTGGAGTAAATTAGTGCATCATTTGAGGAGGAGAGGAGATTAACCATGAAGGAAGCAAGAGAATCAGTTGGATCTAGTGCATGTTCATGCGAGGGCTTCAATGGGAGGTAAAAGCTTGCACATTTCTCATTTATTTGCCTAGATCTCATTATTATGGAAGATTAGGGTTTTTTCCACCTTTTGTTGGGACTTCGAGCATATAGAGCTATCATGGGGTTTAGACCTCAGATCTGGACCTTGTGAGGTCCTTAGAGTCCAAAGGTCCCAACTTTATTCATCCACATGATGGTTATTGTGCTTAACACCTTGTGAGAGCATGTTTTGGTATGTTGGAGCAAAACTACCATACATGGACGTAAAGATCGAAGCTTTATGTGACAAATGAGTCTTAAGATGCTAGATCTAGTGTTTGGAGTGGTAGATCTTCTTTGAATCGTCTGAATGAGAAATGAGTTTGAATGGACTCGCTGAGTCGATGAGGGTTTGTTCCGATGAGCTTGTTCATGCAATAACTTGGTGAGTTGGGTGTCAACTCGACGAGCTAAGCTGGACCTTCACGAGACTTCTGAGAAAACGAGTGGACTCGACGAGTCACATAGGTGCACTTGGCGAGTCAGGTCAAACATGGACTGTTGAATCGAGTTTGACTTCTGTTGACTTAGGGTTTGGTCAAACATGAGTAATGGAGACCATGGAGGGGTAAAATGGTCTTTTATCCACTTCTAGAGTTAGAGAGATAAAGAATAGCCTTTGGTTATTAGAGTCATGAAAAGAGTATTAATTAGAGATATTCACCCTTTGTGTTAAGCGGAGGCTAGTTCAAGATTCGAGTACGAGGTTATTTGCTTGCTTGCTTGCGAGGTGAGTCTTCTTACTATACTTACCATGAGTGGTACCTTTATGTGACTAGGATGGCTTATGTGTTATACTGAGTACTGTGATATCCTACATTATGTCCATGTGATTTATGCTGTGTATTATTCTGTGCTTACTGAGTTAGGACCGGAGGGTCCACCCGAGTTATGGGATCGGAGGGTCCCATTGAGACACATTGACCGGAGGGTCTTATTGTGTTATAGCCTCGAGTGGCTAAGGAGATATGTGTGGTATTTTGGGAAACTCACTAAGCTTCGTGCTTACCGTGTTATGTGTTATGTGTTTCAGGTTTTCTTAGGATCATGGGAAGGCACCTGCTTGATTGTACACACCAGTGAAAGAGTTATGTTTTGAGGATCCTGGATTTTAATCAAACAATTATGGAGTTGCAATTTGTAAATTAAATAAATGAGATTCTGCGAAATGTGTTATGAGAATTATATGATTTTAAATGAAAATTTTGTTTGAAAATTTACAGTGTTACAGAACAGCTCCAATCAACATAGTTTTCACACCCAAGCGTACTTCTATGTTTGCAGCACATACATACGAATGAGAGATAACGTTATCGACGATTTTTGTTGAGGGTAGTCCTATAGTTTTTAATGTCTTGTCATTTCGGGCTAACCGAACATTCCAGATTAAAAAAGATAATAATGTTCATGATTGATTTCTTACGAGTGTGATTAGCCAAAGATGCAACGTACTCAAGGAAATCCAAAACTTTAGAGAATATCCGATGTGAATCCTGAACCATTAAAATATTCGGTTAATGATATCCTTAATGTAATCACAACTTACAAAAAGATGATCAACTGATTCTCATTCCTTGTTGCATAATGGGCATTATAGGTGTGAGACATTGATGCCTCTAGCTACCAATGTATCTGCAACCATAATTTTTACCCGATGAAGCCCTTTAAACAAAACATCAAACTTTTAGGGGAATCAAAATTGACCAGCAAACCATAGGACCTTTGTGTATATTCGAGATTGAGTCAATCAAACTCCCCATGGCGTTAACAATGTATCCACCATTCGTATTAAAACCACAACGAAATCCAAATAGATAAGGAGGTAGACATTCCATATTCTTAATATTTGAGTACAAGTGTAATAATTCATTAAGTGAATCTATGACATCCCCAAAATCACGGCCAGAAAAGACCGGTTTCATTTATCATTTTAAAATAATTTCATAGTAAATCCATTGATTTAAAAGAGTTGCGGAATTTGTCCCAAAAACAATACATGATAAAACAAAGTTTATCAAAGCATTTCTTAAAGAAATGTATTTTCATTATATATCAAAACTCGGGATGTCATGTTCCGATACAGACACAAAAGCATAAACAATAAAACATATACCTTACACAGTTATATATAACTATTGGTCTATAAACAAAAACATCTTCACAAGTTCTCTAACTTTTGCTCTCGCGCCACCACCTGTAATACAAAGAAACTGAGTGGGTCCGGCTTGGGAGCCCGGTGAGCATATAGAGTTTTCAACCCACAATAAATAATTATATTTAATTTCACCAACCAACAATAACCCGATTACCCATTCCCGTTATCCTCATTTTACGTCCCTAAAACAACAACTATCACAAGGGACCTAGTCTAGGATTTTCATCGGGACGAACAATACTGCAAAGTGGTTTCCTCAGCAATGAATGTCCTAAGGCAACCGTGAGGGGGATATAATACAGAAAATGAACACCCAAGTTCACCAACACCTACAGGTTATGAGCCTGCCAGCATTCCACAGGACAGTCTAGAAAGAGTCTGTGGTCGTCATCCAGATTCTGCTGAATGACTAGATCACAATCACATCGAGGCCTCTCATCAGTTTATCACACATCAACTATATACCCAAGGTCTACCCAACATTTTGTAGATAACAACGTACATATGCATTCATATGCAACTTAAAAACTGATAAGATACTCATTCCAAATAAACAGATAACATATATATACACGTATATTTATACACACGTAACACGTATTCTAAAGTAGATACTTCATATCTATGTGTTAGAAGAAAGGGAATATACACTCACTTGATCAGAAGATGATTGGGCAGCACTACGACTCTAAGAGTAGTATTTCTTCGGTGAAACCGGGAGATCTTCACAAAAACCGGGCTTCTCGCGGGCAGAGTTTCGACTCGGAAAATTTACTTCTCGGGATCTTTGGGGCTTCGGGACTCGCTTCGGGTCTCGGGATGATACCGGGGCTTTGGGGGTATAAATTTCACGCAAAATGAGGCAATAAGGAGTGAGAGAGAAGAAATGAGCAACAAATCCCGGAGACCTTGCATTCTATTTATAGGGGGAGGCTGACCCTCCGAACGTAGCGCGTTCCGCCGTGTGTCATTGCTTACGAACTTCAGACTTGATAGGTGACGGGACAGGCTTTAGGCTCCAAACGTGGGGCGTTCCCCAATTGAACGCGAGGCGTTCCCCTTTTGGGATGCACGCCTCGAACTTCAGAAAAAACATAACTTTCGCATACGATCTCCGTTTTCAACGTTCTTTATATCCACGCGTAGGTAAGATTATGCTCTACAACCTTCGTTTAGACTCTGTTGGCTAATTTTAACTTTTATTTTTATTATATTATTTTTAGTAGGCCGGGACAAGAAAACTCCGTTAGAAATTCATATCTTCTTCATCGGACATCCGTTTTCGTCTGTCCTTTTACTGTTGGACTACTATCGACGAGATCTTCGATTCACGTTTAGATTGTTTCGGCTAAAACTCACTCGATCTCAAATCCGAACTTCGGGCTGCATACCGCTAAGTTGAAACTTAGAAAAATCATAACTTTCTTATACGAAGTCAGATTTAGACGTTCTTTTTATGCATGCTCTCGGTTTAACGTATTCTACGAATTTTGTTTAGATCACTAAGGCTAAATATCGCTCTATCGTAAATTCACTATTTACGTCACGCTGTGTCGTACCGGTTCTATCGTGAAACTTCGACATGTCATAACTTCTTCGTTATAACTCGGATTTCGGCATTCTTTATATATTCGGAAACCTTGTCACGACCACTACGTCTTCATGTATCGATATAGGTATTATCTAACATTTTATTTTATCGCTTATTTTTATACTTAATTCATTTAAGCTACACAATTAAGCATAAAACACATAATACTCAAATAATACATTCTTATTATTTCAAAATGGGTTACAAAGGTTAACCTAGACTATTACATCATCATTAATGCCTAGCCCAGAAACACGGGTGTTACAGAATCCACATCATATGACTCATGCGTCCAGTTCCTGATGGGTTTGAGCCAAAAGAGCATCCTATGTGCTCATGCAAACCCTAATGCTTGGATCTAGGTTTCTCTATTGTACATGCAATTCATCCAAGACTTGCAAACCCTAGATCTAGTGTATATAATTCGAAATTGACATAACAAAAACAGATCTAGATGATTACCTCTTCTTCAAAGCTTGAATTTTCTTGTCCTTGGAGCTTAGAGTCACAAATGTCACTCCTGTAATGACTTACAAACACCACAAGCAAGAGGATGATCTTGGAGAGAGGTTGGAAGCCTTGAAGTCGGCTCTGATACTCTTAGAAGTAGGGTTAGCTGATTTCCGAAGCCTAGGGGGTCTATTTATACTTGTACTGTTAGAGTTTCAGTCAAAACCCTAATTGGATAGCTTAGGCCTTAAGCAGTCCAAAGAACCTTCCAGAATAAAGGCCTTGGACGAAATTAGATGAGCTCCCACTCTAATTTTCGTCCACCCCCTAAATCCAAAAGGATTCTCAGCCCAAATCAACTATCACAGAACTGACAGTTTCAGTCTCCTTTATTTAATTAATCTCTTTTAGCCACATAATTAATTCTTAATTAATTTTTGTCTAATATTAATTAAACTATATGCTTTTTCTTTTAATATATTATTCATATAACATATTAATAAATCATAATAACCTCTTTATTCATAAATCATCCAATCATGCACAACCGGGTCAAATACTTACCAAATATAATTACGGGCTTAGACATTAATCCAATAGTTCCAAGAGAAACATGAGGCGGATACATGATCATTGAGATCACAACATTTGACGGAATCATGTACGACCAAGGAAATTTTTTTGAAAAGAAATGTTACCATACCACGGATCCTTCCAGAATAGTATTTTCACAACAGAACCAGAAATTCTTTAGAAAAAACGTTAACATCAATCTTATACTCATCAAGACAGTTAATAACTTTGGAGATATTGTACCAAACTCCATTTGAGGATTTTTCTGGCTATACAAGATGCATGTTTTTACCTTAAGTTATGTATACTCATCACGACTTTCTTCCAAATACTTCCTTTATCATTCGGTAATCTCCACCACCATTTAATTTAATTAATAGAGCTAAGTTTTGTGCTTTTAACGAACCAACACCTAGACCTCCATCTTTTTTTGTGTGCAATTAATTAGGACCACTCTACCCAATGAATTTTGCGTTTTGTATCATCACTACCCCATAGAATTCAAGTTACAACAAAGAAAAGTGTTGCAACATCAATCCGTCCATCCACACGTGTTATGCTTCCCCTGTTATGAATAGTCTAGATATTTAAGATGTGACTAAGAAAATAACTTTATGTTATCATAAGAAACCATGACCTGACTCGTCCTTCGAACTTTCTTATAAATCCCAATCAAACTCTTTAATACGTGTATTTATATAAATGCTCACATGTTTGACTTATAGGCAAGAAGCTTAAAATCCAAGAGGGTTCAAGTTAAAGCATCATGTTCCTTGCTCTCCTAATGTTTATTTTGGCCATGAGACCGTCCGCACACGACAATCAGGAAAGACATTTACCCTGTTACCCATGACAAATAATTTTTTTTTAACTATATATATTCTTATTTTTACATATATACTACAGATTAATTATAAGGATTTTCGAAAATCAGGACGTCAAACTTTTGGGGTCAACAAAACCCTTTCGGATAGAACCAAAAATATGGGTTGACTTTTGGCGTGAGCTCGATAGCCAAGGGAATTACAAGTATAAATGGAATTTACATTAAAGAGAAAGGTTATTATTTTAGCATCCATTGGGTTTGACTTTCTATTTTTAGAAATATATATAACATGAGCCACCATAAATGTAGTCTAAGTCAATTAAGCAAAGAATATTAATCATTTTTTTTTTTCAATTACAATTTAGTTATATTTTTACCGGCCATCAAGTACTTCCAATGTGATATATATATATATATATATATATATATATATATATATATATATATATATATATATATATATATATATATATATATATGGTTAGGTTATTTTGTTTTCACTATCTATTATGTGCATGTATGATTGATTCTGGACCAATCATTTTTGTTATTTTAAGAAAGTAATTAATGCATATTACATGTTGAAAATATAATGGATATTAATTACATCTTCAGCATTTAATATGTATTAATTACTTTCTTAAAATAACTAAAATGATTGGTCCAAAATTAATCATACATGCATACAATAGATAGTGAAACATTTGAACCTAACTCTCTCTCTCTCTCTCTCTCTCTATATATATATATATATATATATATATATATATATATATATATATATATATATATATATATATATATATAACATATTAGTTATATCTTAAATTTTAAGAGGTATATATTATAAAGTTTTTTATACAAATCAATTATGCATAAATATCATTAATACATGCCAAAAATTTGAAAACTTGAATGTTATTAAAAAATTTAATTTTGAGCAAAATGATAATATTAAAATATTAAATTCATGTATATAAATTAATTTAAATTTCTGACACTAGACATCAGTATTAACAATTTACTGTTAAAAAAAAGGACATCGGTAGTAATTACTTTACATAAACTGTATAAACATTCAATATAAATATAAGGTTTAAACATAAAATATTTTACTTAAAACTGATTATTTTTTTACGTAATAACTAGTAATAAAATCAAATAATTATTTCCCCATAAGAAAACTATTCATCAAAAGAGTTATTTATCGCCATTACTTTGTGCGGGCACACATCTAATATATATATATATATATATATATATATATATATATATATATATATATATATATATATATATATATATGGCTAGGTTCATTTGAGACAGGTGTAATCTTGTGAGACCGTCAACCACTTTTTTCTAATGAAATATTCTAATATTCTGTTATTCAAAAAAATATAATATATGTAATATTCTGATAGTGTAAAACAATATTTTTAACATATTTTATATTGAAATTTTCTAAAAGCATATAATGTTAGAATATTATACATATTATATTTTTACGATGACTAGAATATTAAAATATTTCACTAGAAAAAATCGGGCTCACGATCTCACAAAATTATGTTCGTCTCAAATGAATTCTTATATATATATATATATATATATATATATATATATATATAGAGAGAGAGAGAGAGAGAGAGATGTAAGGATTTAATTAAATCAATCTCCCATAATATGGAGAGATGTAATTCACTATTTATAACAAATACGAGATTATAATATATGAACACGATCCTATAAACTAGGTAAGAATAAGTTTAGGTTTTTGGAGATTTATTTTGAGATTTGTTGTTAATACCCCCGTCAAGCGAGATGGTGGTAAACCAAAACAGAGCTTGGATCTAAATTGTTCAAACAATGGACGCGAGAGACTTTTGGTGAAAATGTCTTCCACCTTTTGAGTTGTAGGAATGAACCGAGTAAGTTAGCGTCCTAAAGTAACCAACTCTCTAACAAAGTGATAGTCGATATCAATATGCTTGGCTCGTTTGTGAGAAACTGGATTTTGGCTCAGGAATATGACACTTTTGTTTCCAGAATATAAACACGGTGTGATAGAGATGGGAATGTGAGGCTCATGTAACAAATGAGTGAGCAAAATAATCTCAAAAGCCGTGTTTGCTATCGCTATATATTCCGACTCGCAACTAGAACGAGACACCGTGGGTTGCTTCTTGGCACTCCAAGAGATAATAGTTCCACCAAGAAAGATTGAGTAACCATATGTAGATTGACGTGTTTCAATACATCTAGCCCGGTCGGCATCGAAGTATGCAACAAACGAGATGTTTGTGGAGTGACGATAGGTGAGACCATTGGAAAAGTGCCTTTAACATATCGAAGAATCTGTTTCACAACTTGAAAATGAGTAGTGGTAGGTGCATGCAAGAACTGACTCACTTGATTTACAACATATGACAAGTCAGGGCATGTGATAGTAAGATACTGCAAAGCTCCTACTAAAGACTGATAGAGACTTGTTTCACAGAATTGTTCACCATAACTAGTAAGTTGGACATATGTGGTAAGAGGTGTAAACACGGGCTTGCTGTTTAGTAAACCTGTACAAGACAAAATGTCCAAGGCATATTTGGTTTGAGTAAGAAACGAACCATCAGGAGTGTAAAGAACCTCAAGTCCAATAAAGTAACTTAGTCTTCCAAGATCTTTAATGGCAAATTCTTGATGCAATCTTGCAATAAACTTGGCAATGGCTTCATTGTTGTTACCTGTCAGTATTATGTCGTCAACATAAACAAGAAGGTATAAGATGCATGTACCATGTTTGTACATGAACAATGATGGATCGGATCTACTACAAATGAAATCAATTTTTAACAAAAAAGAACTTAGTCGTTGAAACCAAGCTCTTGGAGCTTGCTTTAAACCGTAAAGGGCCTTTTTTAGACGACATACATGAGTTGGGTAACGAGCATCAATGAATCTGGGTGACTGCTCCATAAAGACGGTCTCATTGAGATGTCAATTTAAGAACAAATTGATTACGTCTAGCTGATGTAATGCCCAATTTTGATGAACAACTAGAGAGAGAATGCGACGGACAGTAGAGGCTTTAACCACAAGACTAAAAGTGTGAGAGTAATCTAGTCCAGGAATTTGAGAGAAGCCTTAAGGCACTAAATGGGATTTGTAACGGTCAATTGAGCCATCAGATCGATACTTGGTGCGAAAAAATCATTTAGAGCCAATCATGTTTGATGCCAATGGTCTAGGAACTAAGTCCTAAGTTTGGTTGTTGCGTAGTGCTCCGATTTCAACATGCATGACATCAAGCCATCTGGAATGTTTGGCTACATATTTGAACTCTTTGGGGTCTTTGTGAGCAATGAGAGTCGTATGTAAGCGACTGGAGGTTAGAGCAGCTAAATTAGCAAATCGGCGAGGCCTGAATATACTTTCTTTAGAACATGTTGTCATCAGATGGTTGTTTAAAGCTAGATTTGTATTTGCTGGTGGTGCCGTATTGGTTGAAGGCGGCGATGGTGGTTCATTCACAGGTGCATTAGTGAGGTTTGGTGAGGTGGTGCCAAGGGAAGGAGTATCGGAGCATAACGTACACAAGCTCATGGGAGATGATGTTGTGGAAACATTTGGTGAGAGTAGGACACTGGACTTTGATTGGGTCGGTAGTGTGACACTGGATTCTTCAAAGTTTGAAAATAAAATTTTAGTGAGATCAAATGGCGGAGTTTAACCTGTGAAAGGGAATGTGTTCTCATCAAACTTTGCATGTCTGGTGTGACAACCCAGAATTTCCATTCTAATCAAACCATTTCAATCCAATAGAAGTAGAGCAGTTACAGTGAAAATTTAGACTTATGGTATAAGTTTGGCAGTTTTCAAGATTTTACACCTAAGGAGATATTAGGAGAGTGGGTGCACTAGGATTTTGTGCAACACTGTAATTCCATTACTCTAGGTCATTAGAATCCATTCCGAGAATAGAAATATTTTCTGCCAAAAATCTCAGGACTATAAATAGAATTCTGAACCAAATTGGTTCATTAGTTGAATTCCAATTAGAGAAAAGCCAATTTCTCTCTCACGGATCTTCGGGTTTTCATCCCAGATTGTGAGTCTACTTTCCTAGATGTGTTTTAATACTTGTTATATGCTTAGTAACATTATTTACATGTCCAAAATACAAGATCCGGGAGCTTACGGCCCAAGAACGTTCTTGGGGTGTAAACTCCAAAACAAGGCCTAAAGGCCATCTAGTCCCATTTCCTTGTTAGGTAACTAGCTTAGGATGATATGTATGAGCATTAAGGGCTAGAAATCAATCAAGAACATGCAGTTTTAGGAGTTTACGGCCAAGGAACATCTCTTGGGCCGTAAACTCCAAGTGAAGGCACAAATGAGTGCCTAATGTTCCCTTAGCCTTAAAACAAAAACCTAGAAGCCTTAAACTCATGATTTATACCAACAAAACCATTAGAAATCATGGCTAGAAGGGAGTTTACGGCCAAGAAGCTCCTTGGGCCGTAAACTCCATGTTTTAGGTTCCAAAATGCCTTCAAACTTTCCCTAAGGCTTAGACTTTATTTTGGCATGTACTCCTAAATGATTAGAACCTAGAAAACTCATGGAAACACAAATGTGGAAGAGTTTACGGCCAAGAGCATTTCTTGGGCCGTAAACTCCTTTAAAGGGGTCAAAGGACACCCTAAATATTTCCTTAAGCCAAGAGACTATTAGGGCAAGTACCTAGATGAGTTTTGGACTAGTTAAAATACTTAGAACACCAATAGTGAGGGAGTTTACGGCCCAAAAGGTTCCATGGCCGTAAACTCCATAAAATGGTACATATTGGTGCCATAAACCCTCCTAAAGTCAAGTACTAAGGTCTAGATTTGTTCCTAGAAATGTTTGAGACTTGAAAGAACCATAAGAACCCTCCCAAGGGAGTTTACGGCCGTAAACTCCAAGGGAATAGGGTCTTTGGGCCGTAAACTCCCCAAAGGAGTCAATATGGTGCCCAAACACTTGTATAGGACTTGAAACAATTCCCACTAAGGTTGTAGTAATTCAAAGTACCATTCCAAGCCTTGGTTGAGAGTTTACGGCCAGGAGCTTACTCCCCTGGGCCGTAAACTCCAATGAAAATGGTCATTTGACCTTAAACTTCCATTAGGGGCATTGCACTCCTTTGTTGCAACCCATTAGCCTCCTAGCACTTGACCAAAAGTGTTGTCCTCGCGTTAAATGTTTATACTTGTATAATTAGTGATTTAATCTCTAATTATTTATATACATATGTCTTCATATGTAATTAGGATCATTGTGTGTGTCTAAGTCTTCACTTGACACAAAGCACTTGTCCGATCCTTCCGTACGATAACAGCCCGTTTAATTCCAGTCACTTACTGCAGGTGAGTTCATACCCTTTAACTAATGTTTTAAACTATTTTAAATGTTTTATGGGGGGGGATACAAGTACAATCATTCTAGTATTATATCAATCACATGCGATTAATAATTAGAATTACGCTAGTTATTACATCAATCACATGTGATTAATATACAACATTCAAAAGATTTGGCTACTCATTAGCCGTTTTACCAAACAGTTTCCTTCAAATGATTTTATAAACATTTTATATGTTTTAAACTCCTTATTACACTGTACCTCTTACTCTGTATTTCATATTTCAAACTTATTTACAACTGTGTTTCAAACAAATGTTCCTTATACTTAAATTGTTTTATCAAACTCATGCCTTCAAATTGTTTTATAGATTGACATCAAGTCGATCTTTTCTTAAAATAATATTTATATTTCAAATGTCTTACAAAACTTATTTATGCTTTTATATTATAAATTGCATGCCTCTATATGTATAGTTATATAAGAAATGTTTAAAAGACTTAGGAAGGCTATCCACCCTATTTCCTTTTCGTGCCTTGAGATGTGGTCTAGTGGGATATCGGATACTCGTCCGAAGGTCGTTTAAATATTAGTTATATATCATGTGTACATATAAAGTCATAAAAGGTCCTTCCAGTTCATCCTATGCCCTTGGGTAGCAAGGGTATACATCCATGTCCATACGTACCACTTAGATTACTAGTAAGCTACCATATGGGTAGTTCAGGAAGATACTAGAACCATTACTAGAACGCGATATCATACAATGAGTCAGTTTATTCATGAGTCAATACTTTCTAGAACATTACTGCACATTACATATACAACTATACTAGGACGAGAACATATACAACTATACTAGGACGAGAACATATACAACTATACTAGAACGCTTACATTACTATACTTGCAAGGTAGAGAGCACGTACATTACAGCTTGAACAGTTCATTTCATTACATATACGAGAAGACGTTATTTACTATGATTTAAATCGGAGCATGACTTAAAACCTCATGACTTGAGTTGCGGCCAGAGTCTCTTGGAGGGGGAGCGTTGAGTTTGCGTATAGATCTATGCTGGATTGACAATCCTACACCTTACTGCTAGCTACAGCCGGACCTGCAGGTCTGCGGGTGCCAAACGTCATTCCGTTATTACGACCATTCGTATGTCGTTGTTACTAGTCGATAGTATGGTGTAATTTATCACAGAATGCCTTAGCTTAAAATCCGGTTTAAGGTAGTTAGTATGGTAGTAGTCCTTTTAGAGTTACGTTGTAGTACTACGTTAATTTTTCCATTACATATTTTAGTGATAACCTCACTTAAACATAAATGTACAAACTATATTTTTGGATAATGATAGTTATACTTTGGAAAAATACATACTCTTACAAGAGACACACACACACAGAACAATTAGGTCTTGGTAGAAGACACCTTCACATACTAGAAGGAATCATAGGGATTCTAGGGTTTTTCAAACACTTACAATTCATATACACTTACAAATTCTTACAATACATAGACTTACAAATTCTTACATACAAATTAAGCCACTAAATACTTATGATCTCACCAGCTTCAAAGCTGATACTCGCTTTCAAAATTACTTGTATCCTCAGGTCATCATAGACAGGTACCGATGCAAGGAGAAAGGAAGATGGAGCTTATTCAAGACTTATCTTTCATTTTGATTTATGCTTTAGTGTTTATCAAAATTTGACAGAATACAATTGTATAATAATTATTTTATTAATGCAATGGATGATGTTGTTGCTTGTTTACTACTTTACATTGTTGTTGATATTATACATGACGTCCTCCGCCCCAGAACGTTTCCGCCGTTCTTGGTTTTGGGGTGTGACAGATTGGTATCAGAGCATTGTTTATAGTGAATTAAGTATATCAACCCATAAAAGATATACTAACTATAAATACATAAGGGATTAAAAATACTCTGACCAAGAGATTATACTTTAAATAATAAAATAGTTAATAAAGTATACGTGCTGCATTCATACTAAAATCAGTGTCACTAGGACAGTACAAAAGAATTACGATTGTTGGACAACACAAGTGGGCTTAGCGACATATGGTCAAAACTGGGAAGATATAGCCTGATCACCTATATTATCCGAGGGTTGACTAGCATGTGCCTAAGTTTAAGTGTGTGGTTGCAACAATGCTAAAATCTTACCAACCCTACCACAATGAGAACAATAGAGCATAACCTTAAAATTTAAAATACTATAGGTGTATTTGGTGTTACTATAAGTACTTTATACTTGAGAATTAAAACGGGATCTTCATTTCTAAGTTGATAGTTGCTAAGTGGATACACTAAGGCTACATGTAATTAGGATGTTATAGACTTAGAATCAGTGATAATTTTGCCTTACCCCTATTCTGTGTGAATTTTGAAATAAGGTCACTTATTCGAAGGTCTATCCTGTTTAGATTACACATAGATGGTATGCACTTCACAAATAGCGATGTAACTAATGAAGGTTTTCTAAATAATTATCTAGATAGTTTGTCTAATAATTATCCTCTTACCCTAAATTCTCGCATAGAAATCATAACTGGACTCCATCCCCTTGACAACCAGTATCTTCCGAATGAAGTCATAGCTGGTTGGTTTGGAGAAGAACCAGTGAATGATCATCCTATCCCCTTGGATGATCACCACGATGAAGACTTTTCGTATGATGCTAACTCCGAACTAGAGGTTGAGAATCTACCCCGAGCAGCTCCCTTTCCAATTCCTAACCCTCGTCCGGCTTTTTCATGACCCGACCCTGAGTGAGTGGAATGCTTGGAAATATGGAGCCAAGGACAAGATCAGTCTATGCTATTTGATGGTGACCGAAGCTTTTACGACTTGAGCAATGAGGGCTTAGCAGATATAGTCTTGCCAATATTGGTCCGCAGAGTGGCCCGAAATGAGATTCAAGGCAGGACAGCCCTACATCAGATTTCAGAAATAGTCGCCTATGCTAGAATGCATACCCTCCACACCATTCATCTAGAATATGCCCACGAGAGATCAGAGAGAAACCATGAAATCCTGCTGCAAGCACTGGCTAAATCACGAGCCGAAGTCATAGGGCTCCGAGTACGCCAGATGGTGTGCGAAAGACACTTACTTGACATGGAACGTCAATTGGCTGAACTAAGAGTTCACCAGAGAGATGACCGTCGCCAGTAGTAGACGCTTTACTTTATTTTTTTATTAATAGTGATCGTGTTTTCTGTCTATGCCCGATGTGGCATTTTCCATGAAATTATCTTGTTCCGTAAGTACTTTAGCTAGGTCTTTATGCTGTCAGGAACTATCTTCTGTGGATATGATGTAAGACCTTTACAAGGTCATTTTCCAGAATCTTTACATCGTGAATATCAAAGATATTGACAGCCGGCTAACTTTTGTGTCATTCTTCATTCAAGTACTCTTATCATGCTTTCATTTGGAGTCTATCTGAAACATGCTTTAGTCAAGTCATTTGGACTATAGTAATTTATCTCCGGAGACATTTCCAAGTCTCTTTCAGTGGTTGGATCTTGTTATTCACCAACCCACGATACCTCAGCTCGAACGACAAACGTCTTGAGACCATTCTACGAACATACTACCATTCCATACTAGGACTGCATCATAGGGATGTAGGTCAAACCTTCGCGAACATACTTTCATTCTTTACTAGGACTACATCATAGGGATGTAGGTCAAACTTTCGAGACCATACTCTTACACTTTTCAAGAACAATCTAAGTACATCAGAGTCAACCAGAATTGCTCACAAAATCCTTATCTTTCGTGTTACAGAATCATGTCGTCATCAGGAAACGATCAGCCGAGCAACAAAACCCCCATCCTCCATATCGACACAGCTACCTTTCAAACAGCAGTTACAACTGCCGTAGTGGCTACCGTAACCGCGGTCCTTGCGCACCGTAGCGCTATCAGCACAGTCAATACTGCTGATGGGAATGAAGTTCCCAATCGTGATATCCATCCAGGAAGTCGCCAAACAGTAACAGTCACAGGCTTGCAAAGCCAAAAAGCAGAGAACAAGAAATGAAAGCGTCAAGCCCGGAAGGAACGCAAGAGGTCCCAAAAGCTGGCTATACAACAACAACAAGTGGAAACCCCTGCCGTTCCCGTACCGAGCAGGCCATACGAGGGAAAACTCCCGAAGTGTGATAGGTGTAGTTTCCATCATCATGGGGCTTGCCATGAGATGCAATGTTGCAATTGCCTAAACATAGGGCACCATGCGCGTAACTGTGGAGCACCGGCGTGACCCATCACTCAAGTCCCTTTCATCGGGACGAACCCTGCACACAAGATTAGTTATAGCTCCGAAGGATTTAAGAAGAAATTTTCAAAGTGGAGTAACGAGGAAGGCACTCGTGTCCACATAACCTTGTGATGGGATTAAAACAACTTTTAATCTATGAAGATCGATTAGATCTTGAACAAGTATATGAATATGAAACAGTAAAAACGCAATAATAAGAACAAAACAGCTTGAATCAAACGTGTCGAATGATTAAATAAAATCCTTAGAAGAGCTCGATTAAGAACATCAACTGTAAAGGATTAGAAGATTACAAGAACGATTAAAGAAAAATATTGTACTCTAGATGAATCGCTATATCGATAATCTCAGTAATCTTTTTTTAATATGCATGCAAGCATTTAACTTATATACAATACATAAAAGGCTCTCGGTTGGACAGGCCCAAACCGGAGAATACAAGGCTAAACAATGAGCCCAAAAGACGCAACATCAAAACTATCTTCAGCCCAACAATCTCCCCCTTTGCGTCAATTTGGAGCGAGACCTTCACTTCTTACTTGGGCCGGCAGCTGAAGCTGGTACCTTCTTCTTCACGGTGCTAAACAGACACTTGGTTATGGAGAGAATGGTCTGTCTAAACCGGATGTACCAATTGATCATATCATTGAAGTACTTGATGTCATCAGCCGAATTGTCCTTACACCGCTTGATGATTGATAAGACGTGCTCCAAGCAAGTTGTGGTGTAAAGATGTTTGTCAGCCAAAGCGAAGAGACATTTCTGTCCTTCGGCTCTAGTGAACATCACTGAGTTTCGCCTCGGATCAATCTTACCCATTTGCATTTGATTTAGATCACTGGCCGATCCCACAGGTGCGACTTTCGGTTTCTTCTTAAAAACTGTGGCGACCTCCTGATCCATTTGGGCAACCTCCATGATGTAGCAAGCCAACATCCTTTTGACATGGTCTATGATGGGACCATATTCAGATTCATCTGTCAGCAGGATATTGTACAAGACTATCCAATCATGAGGATTCAGATTGGGCAGATCCGCCAGGGAGATGATGTGGGCAGTTCTTGCAGATCCTCGGATGAGCTTGAACTTAAGGTTTGTGAATCTCCCCACGGCATAAGGCTTCAGCACCCGAACATTAACAATCTTCTGGGCACTCCATGTAAGGTATTGAGGGCGAGCGGCCTCCAGGTAGAAGTCAATGAGCTCCATGTCAAGCTCATCGTTCGGATGCGGGACTTCAAAAATGTTAGAGAAGGCGTGGAAGATGAACGCCTTTCGAGTTAGCGGCATATCAAACTACAAATTGATAGAGTTGTTGCAGTCGAATGATATCACCGGCTCGAGCCATAGTATGCTTGGAGTCTCTATGGCCTCTTTTATCATACGATCCCTGGTCCAGGTAGGGAAGAGCAACTTTCGGCTCTCAAGGAGATCGTGGGCTTCTTTTTGCTTTCGTTCGGCTTCTTCAGCCTCACGCGCCACACGACTGGCATCACCTTCAGCATTACGACTGTTCTTTCTTTTTAACATGTCTGCAATGGTCTCCTTGTCTTCATCTTCATCTCCTCCCTCAGCTATATTTTTGCCCTTGTTCTTCACACCCGAACCCGAGGCATGACCAGTTGGGGGTGGTTCGGTTGTGTGAGTAGCTTTGGAGGAAGGAGGTGGTTTCGATCCTTTCTTCTCATCTCCCCCTTGTTTCGGAATGGACACGAAACTCGGTAGGCCTTCTATTTTGCTTAAAAGGTCCATGGCCGGAGAGAGTTTTTCAGCGAGGGTACGCCTCACTGAGTGGTTAAGGATGGGGTCGTGTGCTTCCAGGATGTTGGAGAGAGCTGCGTGGACATCCGAAACACACGTCTTTATGACCTCCCTCTCGGATCGAAGAGCTTCCAATTGTTGCTGGGAGTTGGATAGCTGCGTGCTCTTGACCTTAAGGGCGGTAGTCTTACTCGCCAAGACGTCCATCAGAGAATTTTCTGCCGCAAGATCCTCTTGTAGCTTTGCCAAGCGGGCATCGATGGAGGCACGAAGTGCCGAGTTATCGTCGCTAAGATGTTGTCTGAGAGTAGCAAACGAAGACAGCTCCGTCGAGACAAACTGGGCCAATTGTTGAACAACTGGTTCCAGAGTTGTCTTAGTGGTTTCGGCGTTCTCCTGCAAAGACTGCAGCAGGACAGAAGCGTCATTGAATAGTTTATCGACTTTTGCGGTCGCTGCCTCACAGGCTCGGGTGGAGGCGTCTATAGCAGCAGTTGCTGAGGCCACAGAAGCATGTTGAGCCCTGGAGAAGGCGTCAACGATCTTCTGAAGGGCAGCTTCAGACAAAGATGACTGCTGGTTGGAAGAGGAGGCGAGAAGTTGATCAACCTTCTCGTTAAGCTCGCGAAGATGCTTCCGTGTCACTGGAGCATCATCCTCCTCATCACTCTGAACTTGAAACGGACTATAGTAGACCGAATCGAAGTTCATGTGATCACCACCAAGGTATTGATCACCGCCATCAGAGGCGTCTTCTGGAGATTGAGGTGGTGGAGAAGCTGGGGGTGTTATTGGTTTGGTTGGTTCTGGTTGAGTGGGTGGGGGGTTAGTTTCGGGTGGTGGTTGTGTATGGGTAGTATGGGTGGTATGTGTTTCGGTTTGAGGAGGTTCGGTTACTGGAGGGGTTTTGGTAACTGGTGGTGTTTCGGTTGCTGTGGTGAATATGGGTGGAGGTATAGGGATAGAGGTGGGGGGAATAGTGGGGTTTATGGTGGGAATGGAAATAGGAATTGTGGGTGGAGGTGAAGGAACTGGGGATTGATGAAGTTCCATCTCTGGGGTTGGGGACCGAGGGGGTGTGATGCCTCGTTGAGGAGATTCGTCTCCTTGTGATCCCTCAGAGTCCGAACTCCCACCTTCGGATTCGCTTGAAGAGTCGGGATGAGGAAGAGAGGCTCTGAATCAGCTGTTGCCATAGGACAAACCCATAGTCTAGGTTTATCCCGTTGTACACCCCATACATTATCGAAAGGAAAAGACGACTTGCACCGTCAGATCCTGAGCTCCTCTCTGACAGTCCCTTGAAGAGAACTGTAAATAACCCATTCCACTGGGGCGGTAGGCAGGACTTCTTAAACTTGGCGACGGAGGTGAGAACCTCTGTGTAGCCCATGTTGTAAAACATGCTGTACAACATCCCAACCGGAATCGTCTCCGGGTGAACTCGCGATGGGTCAGCAGCAAACCCTAACATAGTGCAGAAACGGGGGCGAGAAATCGAGGTCTTGTGTTCTGCCACTTCAAAGAAGACCCTGTCGACGACCTTGTCGTAGTAAGCGGTCGCATAGACCTGAGATAAGGCCACCATTGGTACCGTTTCAATTCTTGACAGTGCAGGAGCAAGTTGGGAGTACTTGAGGCATTCTATGACCGGCGACATATAGGAATCATACGCTAGTGGGTTCAGATCAATGACTAGGCATTGTTGGGGTTGGATAGGAAGAATCTGAGAAGTTGCATGAACAGAAGAAGATTCAGCCATTGTTGCAGGTTTGGAGATGAAGAAGAACGGGAGAGTGTTTGGGAGTATTTGTGCTTTGGAGATTATGGAGGCAGTAAAGAGGTAAAAGGTGGTGTTGATGGCTTTTTATAGTGGGTGATAAGAGAGAGAAAAATCGTTTCAAATCTCTTATGGAAATACGAAACGGGTTTTTGAGTGACTGATTGGTGACAGTTGGGGCGTGCGATGATCACGTAGGAGAGAGAGTGTCAGTTTCCTAGGATTACGCCGCCCAATAAGCACCGGTTCAGAGAGAGGAACCGTTTCCATTTCCACACGCGCCTCTAATGCCAGAGTGATGACGCTTCAATATCGCACACGCGTCCTTTAAGTGTCAGAAAAAGCGCGGCCGTTTCAAATTCACGCGCCCTCCTATTTACCGTCGTTTGAATTTCTATCCATTTAACTCCCGCCGAGTCAGCATCTTTTTGTCTTATCCCCTTTTAAATGGCTGTTTTCAATTAATGACCCACGTGGCTAATTTTTGACCACAACTTCATTAGTAACCATCCAGTAATAATCCAGCCTGTAATATAATTATCAACGGAGTTTTTGAAAATCTAGGATTTTCGTGCAAAGAGTGTAAAAGAAAAAGAAATAAAGCAATTCTTTTTAGGATAATCTGTGATGTCCATAAGGACACGAAACTGATGATCCCGGGCACGAATCTCTTCCTTCAAGGTCAAGAAAGACCTCAAAGTGTTAGTGTGGAATCCCGTTGAATTACGATCAAACATTTATAAATAAATGTTGAAAGGCTTCTTTTAATTAGGTTAATTAAGGGTGGTTTCGCTTTGATGCATCAATTCAATTCTTGATATAAGAACGAAAGTGAACAAAGTACTTGTGAGACCGGTGTAGTCTGTTGAACAAGTAGGTAGGAGTTGATTTTATAGTGGCTTGGATTAATATGAATTCTCAGATAAAAAATTTAAAACTGGATCCCTTGGGAAGAAATGTTATGGTGTGTAACAATTTCATTGGAATCACGCAAAAAGAAAAATTGAGAATCCATGAAGGTACATTAGTCAATTCATTGGTGAAAACTTGATCAAATTAATTGGTCACCGTCAATTCGTTGGTGTTGAATTTTGGGTTTCACTCAGCTCGTAGTGGCACGAAACTAAGATCATAAACACAGATGTTGTGTAACCATAAACCTCAATGGTAGTTTCTGAGAGTCTCAAGGGTTACAGTGATGAAACGAATGTAATGGAGAATTGTAATGGGGATGGTGTAAGAAAACATAGTACCTCTGCTTCGAAAATAAGGACCAAACAGGAGACTCTTAACTCATGTGAGAAGAGAGCGAGGTAGCTCACGATTAGAATAAATGAGTTAGCCTTATTGGGAAGACAAGGTTTGTGTATACCAGGTCATGAAGGCTATTATTCAAAATCTTATGAGGCTTGGGACACATACAACAACATGCTTCTAGGGACACTTAAGTAAGTCATCAAATAGATCCCCATAAACGAATGAGCACACAAAAAAATGAAATAAAATATTTTTGGAGTTTTTGAAATTTAAAAAAAATAATCATAAAAAAAATAATAATAAAAAAATAAGACCTAAAATAAAAATAATACCTAAAAAAATTTGGAAAAAATGAAAAACCGAACCCGAACGTTCGGTTGGTTTCGGTTGGGAAAAAGGTGAAAAACCGAACCCGAGCGTTCGGTTGGTTTCGGTTCTAGAAAATTTTGAAAAACCGAACCCGAACCTTCGGTTGGTTTTGGTTCCACAAAATTTTGAAAAACCGAACCCGAACCTTCGGTTGGTTTCGGTTCCACAAAATTTTGAAAAACCGAACCCGAACCTTCGGAAGGTTTCGGTTTTGGAAAATTTTGAGAAACTAAGGAATTTAGATATACAAGAAATAAATACTTTTAACATAAAGAAAAACAAAATAGTACAAGAAATATACAACACAGAAAAACTACCTTTGAAGAAATGAGCGAGTCAGATGGTTGAACCGAACCCGAACGTTCGGTTGGTTTCGCTTCTTACGTTTGAGGTTGAGAGGTAGTGTGAGGTACTGACTCTGATTCCATCATTCCTAGCCCTTGCAATATTTTATTGAATGATGCTTCTGGAAGAGCTTTGGTAAAGACGTCAGCTAGTTGATCAGTGGTTCTTACGAAGTGAACTTCGACATTTCCATCTTCCACATGATCTTTGATGAAGTGATACCTCAGTGCTATGTGTTTGGTTTTAGAGTGTTGCACTGGGTTATGACAGATCCTAATTGCACTTTCAGAGTCACAATATAGTGGGATCTTCTTCATATTGAGTCCATAGTCTCGAAGTTGACTTTGGATCCAAATCACTTGTGATGTGCAGGATGCAGCGGCAATGTATTCCGCTTCGGCAGTAGACAGCGACACACATGTTTGTTTCTTGGATTGCCAGCTGACCAATTTCCCATCAAGGAATTGACAGCCACCAGTTGTGCTTTTTCTGTCGAGTCCACATCCTCCAAGGTTAGCATCAGAATAGGCTTGAACAAAGAAGCCTGAGTTGGATGGATACCAAAGACCTAAGGAGGTGGTTCGCTTGAGATAGCGTAGGATGTTCTTCACTGCCAGCATGTGAGGTTCGCGTGGGTTAGCTTGAAATCGAGCACAATAACACACAGAAAACATGATATCAGGCCTGCTAGCAGTTAGATACATCAGTGAGCCTATCATTTGACGATAGAGCGTGATATCGACAGCCGGTTTGTCAAGAGATGGGGTAAGCTTGGTGCCGAATGCCATTGGGACTTTGACTTTTGAGTCTCCCATCATTCCAAACTTCGCTAGGAGAGTCTTCGTGTAAGCTTCCTGATTGATAAAGATGCCTTCGGGTCCCTGTCTTATGTTTAAACCAAGGAAAAAGTTAATAGGACCCATTGAGCTCATTTCAAACTTAGTCTCCATCAACTTTCTGAATTCAGCTGTTAAGCTGGGATTCGTGGAGCCAAAGATGATGTCATCGACATAAATTTGAACTATCATAAGGTGGTTACCTTCCTTTTTGTGAAAGAAGGTTGGGTCAACCGAACCTTGTTTAAATTTAGACATCTTTAAAAATTTTGTAAGCGTTTCATACCAGGCTCTCGGAGCTTGTTTGAGGCCGTACACAGCTTTATCCAGAATGTAGCAATGATTTGGATACTTTTCGTTCACGAACCCAGGAGGTTGCTCCACATACACAGTTTCTTCGAGTTCTCCATTGAGAAATGCACACTTGACATCCATTTGGAAAACCTCAAAGTTTTTGTGAGCAGCATAAGCCAGAAATATTCTAACAGATTCTAGCCTAGCTACTGGAGTGAAAGTCTCTTCATAGTCTATTCCTTCCTCCTGACAGTATCCCTTGACCACCAGACGAGCCTTGTTCCTTATGACATTACCTTCCTTGTCCATTTTGTTCCTAAAAACCCATTTAAGACCAACAACCGAAGCATCTGGAGGAGTTGGAATGAGGCGCCAGACTTTGTTCCTTTCAAACTCGTTCAGTTCGTCTTGCATTGCTTGAACCCAATCAGAGTGATCGAGGGCAGTGTTCACTGTCTTCGGTTCAACTTTTGATACGAATGAGTTAAACATACAAAACTCAACCTTTGAAAATAAGGATGTCTGTTTTGCCTTCAGTTGAGATCGGGTCAGAACCTTTTCAGATACATCACCAACTACTTGAGAGATAGGATGATCTCTGGTCCATTTGGTAAGAGGAGGGTAATTCGGATCGAAGGTTGGATCTAGTTCAGCGTTGATCATCTCATCATGCTCCCCCTCAATTGATGAGTCTTGAGAAACATGAGGTTCAGGGGTTTCTTGTGGTGCTGGACTTTCAGGCGATGAAGCACCTTCGTTTGGAGGGGCATCTTCGGTTGGAGAGGCACCTTCGGTTGGTGAAGGACCTTCGGTTGAAGTAGTAGAGCATGGCTCCCCCTGGACTTATGAGCTAGGCTCCCCCTCGACATGAGAACTTGGCTCCCCCTCGACTGAAGCATTGTTGGTTGGAGATTCATCAGTGGGCGATTCTCCTTCATGCATTCTTCTTGCAGCATCTTCGACAATTTGCTTTATATGATCAACTTTGTTGTCAGCTGCACCTGCTTCTGAGAGAGAAGCTTTTTTCGGTTCGTCAAAGAGTTCCAGAAAATTCTCGTACAAATTGGCGATTGAGACTGTGACTTGGCCAGTTTGAGGAAAGATTTCCCTGGCAGTGTCATCTATGGCCTGTAGCTTCTTGACATAGCTATCGTCGAAGGTCACATAGTATGTCTCTTCAATCCTTCTTGAACGTTTGTTTAGGACCCTGTACGCCTTGGATGTGAGTGAGTAACCCAGAAAGATTCCCTCGTCGGCTTTGACATCAAACTTGTTGCGGTGTTCTTTAGAGTTAAAGATGAAACACCTTGAGCCAAACACATGGAAAAATTTCACATTGGGTTTTCTGTTATTTATTATCTCATATGGTGTGAGCGTGAATCGTTTATTGAGATAGGACCTGTTCTGTGTATAACAAGCAGCAGAAATAGCGTCAGCCCAAAAATAAAGAGGTAAGGAAGCGAAACTTAGCATAGTTCGGGCAGCTTCACACAAGGATCGGTTTCGTCTTTCGACTATTCCGTTCTGTTGTGGTGTGTAGGGAGCTGAGAAATTATGACTAATTCCCTTTTCTGCAAGAAACTCTTCAAACTCCCTGTTCTTGAATTCGAGACCATTGTCGCTCCTGATGTTTCGAACGACCTTCTTGAGCTGGACTTCAATTTGCTTGATAAACACTTTCAGCTTTTGAGTCGCTTCAGATTTGAGCTTTAGAAAGAACACCCATGTAAATCGTGAGAAGTCATCAACGATAACAAGAATATACTTGCTACCACCGATGCTTTCGATAGATGAAGGACCACACAAATTGATATGAAGCAATTCAAGTGGTTCAACAACTTTTGTGTTGATTACAGATGGGCGACTTTGACGACTCTGCTTTCCCATTTCGCATGCAGCACACAAATGCTCTCTGTCAAACTTGAGCAATGGAAGACCCCTAACATGACATCCAGTGACAAGTCGGTTGATATCTTTGAAATTGAGATGAGAGAGTCTTCTGTGCCACAACCAGCTTTCGTCGGATTGAGCTTTTGATAACAGACATATGGCTGGGTTTCCTTTGATGGGTTTCATGTTCAGAGGAAACATTTCACCCTTTCGCTCTGACTTCAGAATCATTTTCTTTGTCTTTTTCTCTATGATCTCAGAACCTTCATCATCGAATGAAACTTTGAGACCTGTACCTCCAACAAGCTGAGATACACTGATGAGGTTGTGTTGGAGTCCTTCCACATAGGCCACCTTCCTTATTGTAAAGTCACCATTCGTTATCATCCCGTATCCCTTTATGGTGCCGAAAGAGTTATTTCCAAACTTAACTTTGCCATCATTTGCAAGAGATCTGTATTCCCTGAGCTCCTCTTTCCTCCCTGTCATGTGACGCGAGCAGCCACTGTCGATGTACCATTCTTCGTCAAACTGCTCGTCACTCATAACCTGCAAAAATTAAGCAGATTTAGGAACCCAAAGTTTCTTGGGTCCATGTAAGCTTTTCATGGAAACGGGAATAGTAAGAGAGATGTCAACTAGATATGTTCGTTTAATTAGAGTTGTTTCATCTTTCTTTTTAATGGTAAAGACTTTTATTTTGTTAGGATTGGGTATGTTCGTTTTGGACTCTGGTTTGGATTCATCAACCTTCTGCTTTCCCTTCTGTTCAACTGATGAATGAGATTTTTGAGAACATACGGGATTAGCTTTAGAGCAAGATGGAGATGAATTGGTGGAAGCAGAAGAGTTATAAGAACGAGAAGAGTTAGAATGAGAGGTTTTGGATGGAGAGGACTTCCTGGCTGATGACTCTAGGTGACCCTTTTGCTTTTGATCATTGGAGGGGCTGACCTTCGAGTCTTGTTCTCTTTTTGACTTCAGAGCCGAACCTCTGTGTTCGGTTGGAGTTGTTCTTGGAACCGAACCTTTGGTTTCGGTTGAAGTCCTTTTCAGAACCGAACCTTTGACTTCGGTTGGTATCTTCTTGTGAACCGAAACTTGGCTTTCGGTTGAAGTCCTTTTCAGAACCGAACCTTTGCCTTCGGTTGGTATTTCTTGTGAACCGAACCTTGGCTTTCTTATAGGATTGTTTTCATACTTCAAATTCTTGTCTTTGTGTGAATAGTATGCATTCTGGGAGTGCCAGAATTGTTTCCTTTCAGAAAGGTTTTTCCTGTATCTTTGGTTCCTTTCTATCTTCTTATCCCTCATCTGCTTAGGTTGATGATGAACGTTCGCTTTCGTTTTTGTTGTCACCTTGGCCGGTTCCTTTTGAACTTCAGGAGTTTTACTTTGAGCCGAGGGAGCAGAGGGAATATCCAAAGAAGATTCAGTTTGCACTGAGGAAGTGGAAGGAGTATCTGATGAAGTTTCACTTTGAGCTGTTGGAGTAGAGGGAATGTCTTCTTTTGTTGAATGATCATTCTCCTGAGGAATATCTTTCGTACCACTGGTACTTGGCTCATTGAAGTTATCCGGCGTATTTAATGGTTCAGGGATGTATCTTCCTTTGCTCATCCAGGAGGTTCTTTCAGACAAGCCAACGGTTTCGTTTGCATTATCAATAGGAGCTTCCCAGAAGTACTCATCACAGCCATCAGCATTGTCTTCGTTGACAATAGTTGTGAGTTCAGCTGTTTGATGTTTGGTTACTCCAGTCACCTTGTATACCTGATTCGGAGTGGTCCTGACCTTTTGATACACAACAACTTTTTCTACTAATTTCGGGGACTTTTGTTGGGACAATCTAGCGAATTCCACAGAATTTTCAGAAATAAGATTTTTGTGGTTTTCAGTTTCGCTTTTAACAAATTCTGAGCAGTCAACCGTATCCTCTACAGAAATTTCACTCATGTTTTCGTCCTCGTTAAGCTCAGATGGATTTTCAACATCGATTTTATTTTCTGAGCTTACGTTGGCGTTTAGAGAGTCAAATTTTTGCATGGTTTCGGTTCTCAGTTTAAGTCTGTCATTTTCGTCCAAAAGATTTTTGAGCATGTCCTTGTGGTCTTTGGATTTGATGAAGGACTCGATTTTGTCCAGTCCATACATATAGGTTGGGTTGACATCATCAGACAATATCACACTTTCACAATTGTAGGCTTCGGCATCGATTTCATCCTCCTTAAACTCTAGGAAGGGCAAAATCATGCGATGGATCTTTTGGCCTATCTCACTATCCAAGTGAAGTTGAGTAATATTGGAATATAAACGTTTAGCTATTAAACAAAAAACATTTCGTTGTTTTAACAATTTCAAATTGTCTCTCTGCAAATAAATGTTTTCATCTTTAACTTTAACTAATTCCGACTCTTTTAACTCAATCCACATTCGCCGCTCCTCACTCTTTGACGCCACCCTGCTTAATTGATCAGTCAGGTTAGAATTGGTGACTCGAGTTTGAGTTAAGCTACTATCTAAATGAGAAATTCTTGTATTAACATTTTTTAGTTCTTTCTCATATGAGGATGATGGTACTTTAGATGAAATAAAAACATATTGTACCTTCTTTATCAGTTCATCGAGCTCATTGAACTGCTGGCTGAGTGGTTTGGCCGTAAAGCACATATCCTCCTGCACCTTCGGTCCATCGCTTCCTCCATCGGTATTGTATCCCCTCATTTGAGATACGTCAGTAACCATGAAGCATTTTCCACCACTGCTTTCCTCCTTAGCCACATAAGCCTTTCCATGAGTAGGCTTCCTCACTTCTTCATCTTCTGAGTCAGTAGACCAAACTTCTGTGCTACCGAACTCATCATCATTAACCGAACCCTGCACAATAAGAGCATTAATAGAAGGGTTAGCGGTAGACTTCTTCTTTCTCAACTCATCCAATCTCTTCTGCAGCACGGCTTCCTCATCATTTCCATCGTCCTTTTCAGCCATTTTCTTAAGAACACAGTCCTTAGCATAGTGGTTCTTGCCACCACAGTAGAAACAGCTTACTCCGGAATCGCCATCTGCCTTCGGTTCCTTCTTGAGCTCCTCAGCCTTCGGTTCATTGTTCACCTTTTCAGAGCTGTTACTCCCCTGCCAGTTTCGGTTTTTGTTGCTGGGGAATCTCTTCTTTATGAACCTCTTAGGATTGGATACCATCATGGCATAATCCTCAGTCGTGAGGTCATATTCCTCCAAGTTCAGCTCTTCATCCTCCATCACAGCTTTACTTTTAGATAGGAGGGCCAACGAACCAAGACTCGAAACAACGTTCTTCTCTTGAACCACAATCTTCTCTTGGGACTTTAGAATACCCACTAGTTTCGCCAGCGAGTATGATTTAAACTGCTCATGGGCTTTGACTGTGGAAACCACTGCTCTCCATTCAGATCTCAGTCCGTTCAAGAAAGTAACCTTCTGTTCGATGAGCTTCCTTTCAATGTCGTGTTTGATCATCTTGCTGAGAAGATGATTGAAGCGATCAAACGTCTGGGTCACCGTTTCTTCGGCCCCTTGCCTGAATTCTCCAAACTCAGATAGAAGCAAGGTTTGGATAGAATGTTCAAGATCTTCGTCTGTGGAATACAGTTCGCGAAGTCTATCCCATACTTCCTTTGCTGTAGTACATGAGCTGACCAGTCTGAATGTGTCTGACTGAAGGGCGAATCTGATCAACCTTAACGCCTTAATATTACACTGGAATTTGTCTTTCTCGTCTTGTGCAATATCTTTCACGTCCTTAAGCAGATCGTTGTACTCTTTTTGTGTCTTGATGATTATGGATGTAGCAGAATGAGAAAACGGTCCATTGATGATGGCTTCCCATATGAGATAACCATTGTCCTCCGATCCAATCACGTAATCTTCAAAATGATGCGCCCATACTTCATAGTCATGGGTGTATAAGATTGGAATCTTTGTCGTCGAACCGATGCTGTTGGAAATATTAATAGGGTTTGATTGCGTCGCGTCCATTATGATCGTAAAAACCTGTTCAAAGATCAGACTTGTAATAAAGCAGATTAGGGCAAAACAATAAATATTAAGATACGTCAATTAAGATGACGGCTCAATAAATATCGATGATTGCGGAAAACCCTAATGGAAATCTTTTTCACAGAAAAGATGTGTATCGATTACACAGCCTCCTGCTCTGATACCAATTGATGGGATTAAAACAACTTTTAATCTATGAAGATCGATTAGATCTTGAACAAGTATATGAATATGAAACAGTAAAAACGCAATAATAAGAACAAAACAGCTTGAATCAAACGTGTCGAATGATTAAATAAAATCCTTAGAAGAGCTCGATTAAGAACATCAACTGTAAAGGATTAGAAGATTACAAGAACGATTAAAGAAAAATATTGTACTCTAGATGAATCGCTATATCGATAATCTCAGTAATCTTTTTTTAATATGCATGCAAGCATTTAACTTATATACAATACATAAAAGGCTCTCGGTTGGACAGGCCCAAACCGGAGAATACAAGGCTAAACAACGAGCCCAAAAGACGCAACATCAAAACTATCTTCAGCCCAACACCTTGGTTAAACACCGAAATCCCGTCACCAAAGCTAGTACTAGCCAGTCATGTCACCAATGCGGTGAAATTGGACACCTCCAGAAGGATTGCCCGATAACGCAGAACTCTGGCGCAGGCAGGAAGATTCTCAGGATCACAGCTGCAGGAGAGCCTGCTCCGGAACCACGTTAAATGTGACTTAGGCGTTTCGTTGTAACAGACTTATAAACTATCTATAGCTAGTGCAACTAGAGTCTTACCTTTTGCGAGACCCTGTCTGTATAGGAATTCTCGTGCTGTGTATACTTGTCTTTTGTAGTATATTTTATTCGTAGCAATAGTCTTGTGGTAAATCTAAAGTACTGTAACTCTGTTCATGGTTGCACGACTGTGTTTTGTCTGTAAACGTCTTATGTTCAAATCTAATGTCTTTAAATTTCAGTATGATTCCGGCATTATAATACGACTCGATTAAATTTGATTCTCACGAAAACAGCTTCATACGTACATCTCTTCCTTCTAGATCACTTTTCCAGCGAAACCGTCACATCAGAACGCCGAAGTACTCATTCCAGGAGTACCTCTTAGTTATTTTCTTTCCGAAGAAATCGCCGAAGTACTCATTCCAGGAGTACCTCTTAGTTATTTTCTTTCCGAAGAAATCCCCGAAATACTCATTCCAGGAGTACCTCTTAGTTATTTTCTTCCCGAAGAAATCCCCGAAGTACCACTCGTGCAGTACGTCAAGTTCAATCCAGGAATTCATGCGGATGATCTATCACTGAGGAAGGTATACATAAGAGTGTTATATAATCAAGGTTCTACAGGTTTAGAATTAATGATTTCGCCTTAACTCTTTTCCTCATTGGGATGTGAGGGTAAGGAAGAATCAGTTATTCGACTACCTTTTCAATCTTAATTATATACGACTCGTATACACGAAATTGTGATCGTGAAGCCCTGTATGAATTATAAAATGGACTTCAGGACGGAGATCTGCCTAAGTATACGAGTAATCACATCGTCATGTGAACAAACTTAGAACCCAGTACGACTCCCGAAGACAGATCGCCCTATAGTTTAAACACCCACGGAGATACAAGAACAGTCCGGACAACTTAACAAACTACACAGAAATAGAATTAGAAGAATAGGTTTCTCACCCTAGAGAACCCCGGTCATATTCTTCCAGAGATCGACGGATCGCATTGTATGTACCTCGGTTATCGAGGACTCCGTCAAGATTTTCATAGAAATCGTTATCTCTTCCTCGCATAGACAAATGGTTGAGCAAACGGAAGGAAAGAAACTACTTCCAGGAATGGACATGAGATCCGAATATCACCAGTTCGAGTGTTAGGGAAAGATGTCCGGAAGACTATCTCCTGAACTCGATGCGGACACTTCAAGTCCGTAGTGATACCTTTTGAATAGGACCAATACGCCCATGGTTTTCATGAGCTAAATGAATAGGGTTACGTCTTTCTTACTTGGATCGATTCGTCATTTCTCCATGTAATGACTTACTTATCTACCCTCGTAGTAAGAAGAAAACCCATGAAAACATTCCCTACAGAGGAACTTTTAGCAAAGTTCTCTAGGCACGAGTTTTGAAATTGAAGAGTCAAATTTCTAGGACACACTGTTAGTAATGTGGGAAATTTTGAGTACTCTTTCAATTTGTCAAAAACCATTGAGCATTTATCGACACCAGAGACGCCGACAGTCTTTCGCCAAATTCTAGGTCTTACCGACCTACCGCCATAGTTCATTCAGAACTCCTCGCAAGCTACAGAAACTCGTACGACTTTGACCCAGCAAGGGGTGGCCTTTGACTGGGAAGTTACGCAAGAAAAGGAACCTTTGAGATTCCGAGTGAGTGACCAAGTTCTTTAGGATAACTCACTCTGGGAATGGCTTAATACGCTGCGTAAAGCGTGGAAAGCTAAATCCAAGTTAGACAGGACCCCCGAGATTCTTATCAGAATCGGTCCTCTGCCTCGCACAAACTAGACCTACTCCGCGAACTCAGTAACGTACATTCTACCCTTCGCATCTCGATCGTGAAACCATACCTTTCCGTTAGGACTCTTGCAAGTCCACTCGTCGAGATCCTCGCCTTTGTATTAGAACCGTAGTGACCCTCGACTGAGAGGTCAAGCGGACGAAGCAACGCCGTTGCCAGTTAGTGAAGGTTCGTTGGAATACCAACCGAGAGCCGATTTCACTTAGGTGCGCTAGAACCAATCGATTAGGAAGTTTCCTCCTCACGACTCGATCATTCGTGCATACTTCCTTGCCTAAATTCTAATTTCGGGACGAAATTCCCTTTAACAGGGGGATGATGTGACAACCCGAAATTTCCATTCTAATCAAACCATTTCAATCCAATAGAAGTAGAGCAGTTACAGTGAAAATTCAGACTTATGGTATAAGTTTGGCAGTTTTCAGGATTTTACACCTAAGGAGATATTAGGAGAGTGGGTGCACTAGGATTTTGTGAAACACTGTAATTCCATTACTCTAGGTCATTAGAATCCATTCCGAGAATAGAAATATTTTCTGCCAAAAATCTCAGGACTATAAATAGAATTATGAACCAAATTGGTTCATTAGTTGAATTCCAATTAGAGAAAAGCCAATTTCTCTCTCACGGATCTTCGGGTTTTCATCCCAGATTGTGAGTCTACTTTCCTAGATGTGTTTTAATACTTGTTATATGCTTAATAACATTATTTACATGTCCAAAATACAAGATCCGGGAGCTTACGGCCCAAGAACGTTCTTGGGGTGTAAACTCCAAAACAAGGCCTAAAGGCCATCTAGTCCCATTTCCTTGTTAGGTAACTAGCTTAGGATGATATGTATGAGCATTAAGGGCTAGAAATCAATCAAGAACATGCAGTTTTAGGAGTTTACGGCCAAGGAACATCTCTTGGGCCGTAAACTCCAAGTGAAGGCACAAATGAGTGCCTAATGTTCCCTTAGCCTTAAAACAAAAACCTAGAAGCCTTAAACTCATGATTTATACCAACAAAACCATTAGAAATCATGGCTAGAAGGGAGTTTACGGCCAAGAAGCTCCTTGGGCCGTAAACTCCATGTTTTAGGTTCCAAAATGCCTTCAAACTTTCCCTAAGGCTTAGACTTTATTTTGGCATGTACTCCTAAATGATTAGAACCTAGAAAACTCATGGAAACACAAATGTGGAAGAGTTTACGGCCAAGAGCATTTCTTGGGCCGTAAACTCCTTTAAAGGGGTCAAAGGACACCCTAAATATTTCCTTAAGCCAAGAGACTATTAGGGCAAGTACCTAGATGAGTTTTGGACTAGTTAAAATACTTAGAACACCAATAGTGAGGGAGTTTACGGCCCAAAAGGTTCCATGGCCGTAAACTCCATAAAATGGTACATATTGGTGCCATAAACCCTCCTAAAGTCAAGTACTAAGGTCTAGATTTGTTCCTAGAAATGTTTGAGACTTGAAAGAACCATAAGAACCCTCCCAAGGGAGTTTACGGCCGTAAACTCCAAGGGAATAGGGTCTTTGGGCCGTAAACTCCCCAAAGGAGTCAATATGGTGCCCAAACACTTGTATAGGACTTGAAACAATTCCCACTAAGGTTGTAGTAATTCAAAGTACCATTCCAAGCCTTGGTTGAGAGTTTACGGCCAGGAGCTTACTCCCCTGGGCCGTAAACTCCAATGAAAATGGTCATTTGACCTTAAACTTCCATTAGGGGCATTGCACTCCTTTGTTGCAACCCATTAGCCTCCTAGCACTTGACCAAAAGTGTTGTCCTCGCGTTAAATGTTTATACTTGTATAATTAGTGATTTAATCTCTAATTATTTATATACATATGTCTTCATATGTAATTAGGATCATTGTGTGTGTCTAAGTCTTCACTTGACACAAAGCACTTGTCCGATCCTTCCGTACGATAACAGCCCGTTTAATTCCAGTCACTTACTGCAGGTGAGTTCATACCCTTTAACTAATGTTTTAAACTATTTTAAATGTTTTATGGGGGGGGGGGGATACAAGTAGAATCATGCTAGTATTATATCAATCACATGCGATTAATAAGTAGAATTATGCTAGTTATTACATCAATCACATGTGATTAATATACAACATTCAAAAGATTTGGCTACTCATTAGCCGTTTTACCAAACAGTTTCCTTCAAATGATTTTATAAACATTTTATATGTTTTAAACTCCTTATTACACTGTACATCTTACTCTGTATTTCATATTTCAAACTTATTTACAACTGTGTTTCAAACAAATGTTCCTTATACTTAAATTGTTTTATCAAACTCATGCCTTCAAATTGTTTTATAGATTGACATCAAGTCGATCTTTTCTTAAAATAATATTTATATTTCAAATGTCTTACAAAAGTTATTTATGCTTTTATATTATAAATTGCATGCCTCTATATTTATAGTTATATAAGAAATGTTTAAAAGACTTAGGAAGGCTATCCATCCTATTTCCTTTTCGCGCCTTGAGATGTGGTCTGGTGGGATATCGGATACTCGTCCGAAGGTCGTTTAAATATTAGTTATATATCATGTGTACATATAAAGTCATAAAAGGTCCTTCCAGTTCATCCTATGCCCTTGGGTAGCAAGGGTATACATCCATGTCCATACGTACCACTTAGATTACTAGTAAGCTACCATATGGGTAGTTCAGGAAGATACTAGAACCATTACTAGAACGCGATATCATACAATGAGTCAGTTCATTCATGAGTCAATACTTTCTAGAACATTACTGCACATTACATATACAACTATACTAGGACGAGAACATATACAACTATACTAGGACGAGAACATATACAACTATACTAGGATGAGAACATATACAACTATACTAGAACGCTTACATTACTATACTTGCTAGGTAGAGAGCACCTACATTACAGCTAGAACAGTTCATTTCATTACATATACAAGAATACGTTATTTACTGTGATTTAAATCGGAGCATGACTTAAAACCTCATGACTTGAGTTGCGGCCAGAGTCTCTTGGAGGGGGAGCGTTGAGTTTGCGTATAGATCTATGCTGGATTGACAATCCTACACCTTGCTGCTAGCTACAGCCAGACCTGCAGGTCTGCGGGTGCCAAACGTCATTCCGTTATTACGACCATTCGTATGTCGTTGTTACTAGTCGATAGTATGGTGCAATTTATCACAGAATGCCTTAGCCTAAACTCCGGTTTAAGGTAGTTAGTACGGTAGTAGTCCTTTTAGAGCTACGTTATTGTACTACGTTAATTTTTCCATTACATATTTTAGTGATAACCTCACTTAAACATAAATGTACAAACTATATTTTTGGATAATGATAGTTATACTTTCGAAAAATACATACTCTTACAAGAGACACACACACACAGAACAATTAGGTCTTGGTAGAAGACACCTTCACATACTAGAAGGAATCATAGGGATTCTAGGGTTTTTCAAACACTTACAATTCATATACACTTACAAATTCTTACAATACATAGACTTACAAATTCTTACATACAAATTTAGCCACTAAATACTTATGATCTCACCAGCTTCAAAGCTGATACTCGCTTTCAAAATTACTTGTATCCTCAGGTCATCATAGACAGGTACCGATGCAAGGAGAAAGGAAGATGGAGCTTATTCAAGACTTATCTTTCATTTTGATTTATGCTTTAGTGTTTATCAAAATTTGACAGAATACAATTGTATAATAATTATTTTATTAATGCAATGGATGATGTTGTTGCTTGTTTACTACTTTACATTGTTGTTGATATTATACATGACGTCCTCCGCCCCAGAACGTTTCCGCCGTTCTTGGTTTTGGGGTGTGACATCTGGTGGTATAAATACGAGATGTAGCCATAGCAAGACATCGATACCCCCTGTATTGAGTGCTATACCCAAGAAAAACACATGTAACACTATGAGGATCAAGTTTATGATCAGAATAATTTCATAAATAAGGAAACTCGACACCCAAATGTACGAAAGTCATTGAAATTAGGTTGACTGTGGAACAGAAGCACAAATGAAGACTTGTCTTCTAAAATAGTTGTAGGCAACCTATTAATAATATATACAGTTGATGCAAAGGCATCAACCCAAAGTGAGGCTGGAGCATTTGCATTGAAGAGCATGGATAAGTCGGTTTCAGTATTATATCGGTGTTTGCGCTTAGCACGCCTATTTGCTCAGGCGTATAAGGACACGAAATACGGTGATGAATAGTGTTTTCAGCATACAAACTTTTAACGTGACCATTTAAAAATTTTGTACCACCATCGCTTTGAAATACTTTCATCTTGTATGGAAATTATGTTTGTACAAAGACTAAGAATGTTTTGAGAATTGTGGCAAAGTTAGATTTTCTTTTCAATGGATAAAACCAAGTAAAACGAGAAAATTCATCAACAAATATAGCATAGTAAGCATAACCATCAGTAAACAAGACGGGTGCAGGTCCCCATAAATCACAGTGAATCATATCTAGAACATGCAAAGATCGCTTTTTATTAATAGAGAAGGGTAATTTATGACTTTTAGAAAGCTCAGAGGAAGAGAAGATCCCAACTTTAGGTAAAACAGAAGTAACAAACAAATAACCAAGTTTGTGTAGTAATGAAATGCTAGAAAATGACGCATTTCCTAAATGATTATGCCAGAGTTCATAAGAAGCACGCAACCAGTTTGAATTTAGTTTAGAAACTAACGCCTTGTGACCAAGCTCGAGCACATAGAGAACATTTTCAACCCTGCCTGTTGTTAGCACCTCCTTGGTTAGTTGTTTCTAAATAGAAAATTTATGATTAGAGAATAAAACATCAAGTGGGGAATTAGATGTTAACTTGCTAATAGGGATAAGATTTTTGCTAATTTTGGTACAACAAGAACATCTGTCAAGTCAATATCTCTAGTAAGAGATGTATTACCAATACGAGTGATGTTTAGAATATTACCATTTCCAAAACCAGCATGATCATTTCCTATGTATGGAGCGGAGAAGGTTGAAGTAGAATGTAATGGTGTCATGTGAGCGGAAGCACCAAAGTCGACATACCAGTCTAAAGAAGTGTTATAGGTGTTACACTTGGCATGAAAGGCTTGGGCGGGATTAGCATCAATGGAGGGTCCTTGGTGAGCAAAGGTGGTGAGGTATGGACATTGAGTCGCATAATGACCATCTTTCCTACATAGTTGGAAGTGTGGGGGTCGACGCCCACGACCATGACCACCTTGACCACTATGGTAAGAACCACTATTTGAGGAAGCAGGAGAGCGAGATGGCTGAGCAGTGAATGTAACAGGGGAAGCAGTGGACCCATGAACAGATTTTAAAAATAATTCATGACCTTTAGCTTGAGAAAGAAGGTCACGAAAGAATGGTCGTGGTTTGACAGCCCTTTGCGCTGTGGAGAAAGTCTCGTAGGAGGGGCCAAGACCACATAAAAACCAGTGACTTTTATCAGTTTCTTCCACTGGTTAGCCAATGGCTGCAAGTTGATCACAGGAAGTTTTAAATTTTTGAGCAAATTTAGAGATAAAAGATGAACCTTTTTGTAATTGGTGAAGTGAATCCCAGAGATTTTGCATAGGTTCAACATAATCGTGACTATATGCAACTTCAAGAGTGGTCCAAACATATCGAGCGATTTGTAGGCCAAGGATCTCTGCCATAGCTTCTTCGGTAAGGGATGCTTGAAGAATTAAGAGGGCCTGTTGATCAGCTTTTTCCCAGACAGTGAACACATGATTTGGAGAAGATTTGTCTTCAACAGTGATGGTAGCGGAAGGAGCAACTATAGAGCCACCAATGTGACTGAGAGGATTTTGATACTTGATGAGAGAAATGATTTGATTTTTCCATAGTAGTTAATTTGAAGTAGATGACATGATAGTCAACAGATTTAGACGTGTTGAGGGAGACAGTACCATCGGTAGAAGAAGAAGATGAGGCAGGTGACATGATGAAGATCGAGAAAAAATAAGGCCGACTAGAAGGATCGTAGAAAGGATGATACCATATAAGGATTTAATTAAATCAGTCTCCCATAATATGGAGAGAAATGTAATTCACTATTTATAACAAATACGAGATTAGAAGATATAAACAAGATCCTATAAACTAGGTAAGAATAAGTTTAGGTTGTTGGAGATTTATTTTTAGATTTATCTTTAATACACACACACACACACACATATATATATATATATATATATATATATATATATATATATATATATATATATATAATATAGCTCAACAGTGAACTCAAATTGGGAGAACGAACTAACGAAATAAAAATCCTCAAATTCAATTTATCTTCCAATTAACACCTCATTCTCGCTTTCTGTCTCCTATTGGATTCCCCTTAAGTCACATCTCTCAATCAATTGATGAAAAACAAAGCTTCAAAAGTTTAATCATGTTTCTGTGAAACAAATAGGAAAAAAAAGCAAGGCATCAATGAAATACATAACATTTTTTTAAAAAACTTTACTTCAAAGAAAAACAAAAAGCAGAGATTGTTATATGTAATTGTAGTTAGGATGGATTCTTAATGGCTCCAATGTCGTCATTGGTGGCTATTCTACGACCAGTTGGCAAAAATCGTCAATTTCATGAGTAATTCATCTCCTTTGATTTAATTTTTTGTTTCTATATTGTATTTTCAAGAATTTGGTTGATATGATAATGATTTTACTCTGTATTCCTTTAATCGTAACTAATGCTCCATTTTTATTTACATGATTAATCATGTCTTGTTACTTGTGCCTTAAAAAATCTTTCATGTTGAAAATGTCTTTGTAATGTTCATAGTGGGTAAGGAACTTACTTTACATGAAAGTTCCTTTAAGTACAATTTTATTGCATGTCAACTGGTTGTTAAAATGCTCAACTTATTTTTTTTTATCCGAGTCAAATATTTGTGACATATTGATATAACTAATTAACAAGTTTCTTAATGTCAAATGCATAACGCCCTGAACAATAAAGCTATAAACATTTTTTCAAGTAAACATGCATTATATTGATGCATATGTTTTTTTGGTGTTTGTTTCAGTATTATATATAATTTTTACTCAACTTTCAACATACATAACTGATGGGTTTTGAGCAATACATCAATTCTATGGTGTACATGCAAACCCTAATAGCTTTGGATCTAGTTTGTCTAATGAACATGCAATTGATAATCCAAATCCATAAACCCTAGATCTAGTAAACTATAACTGAGATTAGGGTTTAGATCTTACCTTTGATTGTTATATAGCAATAACAATCAATCCTTGGCTTCAGAAAGCTTAGTGCCTCAATTGTTGCACCTCTAATGGAGTCACTAACACCACTAAGCAACTTGGATGAAGAGGGAGGAGAAAGGAGGTACCAAAATGGCTGGAAACCCTAAAGGAAGTATTCACCACGTTTTTGGGTCCATAAGGGTTCCTTATATATGCTGGCTATTAGGGTTTACAGCTAGGAAACCCTAATCTAACTGCTTAAGCCCTAAGCAGCCCATGGACTCCCTCTTTAGAAGCCTTGGATGATTTCTAATGGGTTTCCCCATAGAATTCGTCCACTCCAACTTCTATGGAGTCCATTAGCCAATCTATGTAATTATCTTATAATTACACAATAAGTCCCTTAAGTTTAATTAATCTCTTTTAGCCACAAAATTAATTATTAATTAATTATTGACTAATATTAATTAAACAATATGATTTCTCCTTTAATATATTATTCTCATAGTACATTAATAAATCATAATTAAACCTTTCTCTCCTTAATTCATCCTACATATTGCTATGGTGAAGGAAACCCAAAAGGACCATGCTCATAATCGGATCAAGTACATACCAAAATAGTTATGGACTTAGACACTAATCCAACAGTCTCCCACTTGGATAAGTATAATAACTATCTTGTATAACTTCAGAACCTGATCAACAATCGTAGCTTTCAAAAGCCGCTGTCAACTCTGATCTTATCAGATAGCGTGTCCTTTAGATAAGGGATCATATATTCCTCCATTCTCAAGATATCGTATAGACACAAGACATGAATTTCAATCATTCTCTCTATACTATTTCCCGACTTCCGATTTATGAACACATCAACTTAGTCCTGGCTTGGCCAAGCTCTTAGGTGTCATCACTAAATCATCGAGGGGCCCACAGATATCGCTTTTATCCCACTTCGGGTAAAAGGAATGGATAAACTTTGACTCAAATGCTCGCTTGTACCTACTAATCGAATCACACACAACAATAAGTTTTATAACACCAAGTTACTAGTGCGTTTACTTATTATCAATGTGCAACCGCCCAGCAAATAACAACTCACATGTCTCGGTTTCAAGAATATACAATATTATCGTCTCACAATCACTCGTGATAAAATCGATGAAGTGATTCTCATGAGCGTGGGTTTAATCCAATACTCTAATCTTATTAAAGCACTCATGAACTCTGCAGCAAACTTGTGCTATGTCTAAACACTTTAGACAATCTACAGACAGATTTATGATAGTCTTCTTTCATACCTATTTCCAACGTATGACCGACTGTGGAGGTTCGAATAACCCAGTTATTCTGGAAGTCAAAACATGCAAAATGAAACACAACAATAATACTTAATCCTATATGGCCCCAAACTTGTGAGAGTAAATAAAACACTTCTATTTAACCACCATATTGATTACTCATTATTTATCATTTAATGTTTTGGATAATCAGCACATTACTTGAATTACAATAACAATTGTCCCATGCTCCAAGCATGCACACTTTGTTTCCTATGGTCCATGCTTTGTGAAATATATCAATTGAAAACTTTTCCAATGATGCTCATTTCACAATTCCTAATCCTCATCGTTAGTGTAAGAACACAAGGTTCTCGCCACTACTAGAATATGTTAGATTCTAACATTTTATGCAATGATCCTTTCGCAAAGTCATAGCACAAAAGTCACCAAGACTTGGCCAATGAAATTACAAGGTCTCTATCAGAAATTGTTACAAACAATTCTTTAGATGTGATGTCTTTCACTCAAAGTACATTCCCTTGAACATCCTTTAGCATAAAATTTTCTAATCTAGACATATATTCTTAATTTCCATCTCTCAATATAGAAACATTTCCATATTTACCATATGAAAACTCATTCTTAATAGAATCTTATCTATTCATAATAATGTCGATATGGTCCATCCAACACTATACTTCCAACTACTCACAAGCAACAAATCCTTGGCGAACCTTAGACCGTCATTTGATTGTTGTTTAATTATTTTAGTCAAAAACCGTTCTAGTCCTTTTTCCCTCTTAATGCGCTAAGCATTTGGAAAATTTTAGAATGATCAAACATTATAGCATATGCAATCGATCCTATACCCGAAGCGTATCGAAAACGACTGATAATGTCTCACATGAAGACGTGATACTTTACCAGTCTTCTGCTATAATATTTCTAATTGCCATCTTCTCACAAATTCGATTATGAAAAGGGATGCCGTAATCATAACCAAATTTTGAGAATGCAATTATCCTTTCCATATATAGAATTTCCTCATGTTGAACCATTCCAACATAACATTCATATATATATATATATATATATATATATATATATATATATATATATATATATATATATATATATATATATATAACTGAATTTGATTAAAATTCCACAATCTAAGCCTTTAGATTTGAAATGAAGTATAATATTCTCTCCCTTAATTATAGCAAACCAATTTTTCAACCCCTACAACTCTGCCAAGTGAATCTTTGTTTTCTATAATTAATATTGCTAACTTTCAATACTTGAAATAATAATCATGCTCCCACTAACATGATGATTATTACCATACAAGCATAACATTTATGCTCCCGCTAGCTTTGACATATATCTAGAAAACATCTGAACTATCAGAAAACAATGTTTATTGAATTCCTTAAGTTCAAATTTCTAAATACCCAATGCTTTGATAAGTCTTTATCTAAGCTTCTTAACCTCATACACCTTTGCCTTAGAAAGCTCAAATGTGTGTCTAAAGAAATTCAGAACTTATGTTACTAAGTCCCAAATGTTCAGACTAATTGCCAAATCTCACAATTCAAGCTATGAAGAGGGATGTCGTAATCATAATTGAATTTGAGAATACAATTTTCACAATTGCAGTCTTCTTAAAATCTCTCTTGGTGAAAGGATTTCCTTACAATCATTTTCATGAAGGAGGGAAACCTTATGAAACTTAGATTTTAAAGTGTATGTGTTCCTATCCATGTGAATTTGTCATAAAAACAATCATAGGACAATGTTTGTGACAAATCCAACTCATATGGACTGAACTTGTTCAATCTAGATTTCTCGCCTTATGGCAGCATTAGTGCCCACCATTGCTTCCAGGTCGTTAAGCACCTCACCCTTACCTTATCAATGTACTTTCCATTAATCAGGGTGCCTTGCCTTTATGCAATCCAATTGAGAACTCATAGAACTCATATTGCATAGTTGAGTTAATCTGGAACGGCACAGAAACAAAATTATGTCAACACGATAGGTTGCCAACCTCAAGTCGTGTGCTAGTGATTTACTTATCGGTTTATTCTTGATTTGTTCTTGAACTTTTCAAGACAATTGAAGCTCCCACTGACTTCTTGACATATATGATTCTCTTTTTCAAGGAACTTTTCTTGAAAAAAAATATTCAAGAGTTAGTGCGAAATCCTATCAAGACTAACACTTAGCTCAATTGGTTCTTGTTGGTCTTTGTCTTCTTCAAGACATCACAACTTACCAATTTCAAATGTGTAGGAATAAGAAGACTTTTTCCAATTCCACATTTTTTGAGTGTTATAAACCTACTAAAGACGTGTCACTCAATTCGCAATCTTGGAGTATTACTCTAAGATTCGATATTGGAACGAAGTATGATTGAATTCTTGATTTAACCATTTCCACAATTCCCAATTCCTCTTCTTAGACATACAAATGTACTAAGACTCACTTAGAGGATCAATTGAGATATGGTTCTTAATCATTAAGACTTATCGTAAAACACAATAAGAGGTACTCTCCCTTCTTCTTAGAATAGAGAAGCTTTTATCTCTCTGCCTACTTGATTCTTCTTATTTGTTCTGCTATTTATTGAAACCTTTTCGATCAACTCAGAATTACACTTAATCTTATAAGTATAATCATATTTACTAAACTTTAGTAAATCATGACGAATATCTTTATCACTCTTATGGTGGACTTGATCAACGTACAACCTAGTGTACTCGATCTCTTAGTCCTTCACTTGACACTTTGTCAAAGATTTTGTCTAATTTTCAAATATGAAGTTTCTCATTCATCACGCAATGCATGTTGCATGATTCCAAGTTTCTGTCCAATTGAAACTTGGGCGATGAGAAACTCTCCCTATTTGGTAAATCCTCGACATTTCCACAAATAACATAATTAAGAATCAAATCCTTTATTGCTAATAGTAGAAACATTCAAACATCAATTTTTTCATACATGCCATTGCAAGGATAAATAAATAAGACAAAAAAACAAATTTTATTTTATTGCGGAAAAACATTGTTCTTACAATGCAATTCAACTGAAAAACTATGCTATTACATATTCCTAAGCAATCTATTCTAACTCCAAGTAGTAGCTCAAAAATCCAATCTTCAAACAATGCGATCGTAATCCATTTTCTTCACGATTAGATTCAACTCACTTCTTCCCTTAAGCTTCCTCTTTTTTCTTTGATACTACAATACATCAATATTTAATCTTATCACATCATGAATTAAGAATCTAGAATAGGAACTCAAAAGAGTTAGATAATGGATTTTACCTGAAGTAGAGCCATATGCCCTGACTCTCCCATTTCTTAGATCTCTCAGGTAGTTTGGGCAGCTTCGTCTCCAATGCCCCTTCTCTTGGAAATAAAAGCAAATGGACTCCTTTGGCACAACACATGGGACAATCTCATACTTAGTCCTTTCTGGACTTCCAATGTTGCCAGTGTCCATTGAAATTTGGGAGTTTGATTCACCAGACAAATTTGCTTGACCAGCACGCCAAATCATTGATGATTCTGCAGATATAAGCAAATAGTTGAGATCAATGAGGGTCACGTCATGGTCCATCATATAGTACTCTCTAACAAACTCACTATATGATTCAGGAAGTGACTGAAGAACCCAGTCAACAGCCAACTCACCTGAAATCTCGACACCCAACATCCTTAACCTGTCAATGTGTGACTTCATCTCTAAGACGTGTGCACACATAGGTTTCCCATCTTCATGTTTACTTGCCAAAAGGGCTTGAGTTAGCTTGAACTTTTCAAGCCTTCGAACTTGTGGCTCAGGGAGAATAATTGGAGGAGGTAGAGGAAGTGAAGCATGATCTCTGGTTCCTCGATCATATCGTGGAATATCATCTTCATTTGGAAAACTTGTTCCATGGGATTTGGGAAGACCATTGTTAGATTCAGACATCTACAAAACGGGAGAAATTCAAGTCAAGTTGATAAGAATCCTTGATGTGACGCCAAAATGAAACATCAAGGCAAGGATCCAACATAATACTCTACAATGTAGAAGTGGGATGCCCTAATCTAGTTGCAGAATATTTGAAGGTAGGTAAATGATGATTTACCAATTTCCGCCATGAAAAATGAAAAAGAAATTTAAGTTTCAAATGAATTGAAACTCCTAGATCTTTTGAGATACATTGAACTTTTAAATGACATGTTTAATCTCGATTATGCCTAAAATACCCTAACTTTCATATTTTGAAAGACCCAAACTTTCATACTTCACAATATTATTACTCCAAAACATGCTAGTTGCATATTCATAAAAGCAATATTTTACATTGATCAAGAGGTTACAAACTACTGGGTACAAACCGACTATTACAAAGTGTTACATAATACATAACTACCCAGGATATGGTAATTTATACAAACATAAACTGAAGTACAAAAGTATTATTACAAACTATATTAACTCATTCAACAGTATATGATTATACTGGTTACTTATCACATGCAATTGTTAAACATTAATAGGATAAGCGGTGACGCTTAGTGAGTTTAATAATAGATACAATATAACGTTATGCCATATATATACTTCAATATAACAGAAGCAAAGAAAAACAAGGAGCAACAAAGGCATGTGTGAATCATGTGTTAAGCTTACCATATCAATCAATGACTTGATTCAAAGGTATACAATCAATGAGACATAACAATTTCCATACTTGATATACATCAATAAAGCTTCGGCCCAAATGGCACAGAAGACATAAGATTTCTGATTAACATCTTGGTAGATTTCAGGCTTATAGCCCTGTCTAACCATTTGCCAATGCCATAGAATATAAGTCATTCTCTTATGGAGACATGCTCTACATGGCCAAAGGCTACGTACCAGTACCAATGTGAATCTAAGAAATTTCACTGATCACATGGTCAAAGGTATTACCTTTGCTATAAAAATAGCGAATAAAATAACACGGGAAAATAACTCGGAATAATAACACTGAAAAGCATATAGCACATATAAAACATAACATACAATTGTTCCTATATATTGAACTCACCTTGAATTAACCGGGGGTCAAAATAGTAATTTGGGCAACACTTCGGCTTTAAATATGACTTTCTATGTTGAAAACCGAGAGCTTAATTGAAAACCGGGCTCTGCGAAGGTAGGGCTTCAAAACCGAAAAGATAAATTTTTTGGGCTTCACGGGCACTTCGAGACGTGTTTTGGGTGCTAAAATTGATACCGGGGCTTCGGGGAATATCAAAATAGTGAAAATATTAAAAAAGGGGTCAAAATTGCCAATTTTCTAAAATTACCCGGGAAGGCTCGCAGGCCTCCTATTTATAGGCGAGAGGGCTCGGATCCGGAGCAATCAGAAGCAAGCACGTGGCTCACATGTGAGCCTCCAGGTGGCTCGCTTCGCAGGTCAATACGGGAAGGGCAGATGGCGGTCTCGGATTGGCCGAGCCTTCAGTGCGAGGGGGTTGCGACACGAGGCTACACACGTCATCTGTTGAATGGACCGAACCTCGGACTCAAGAAGAACACGACACGCGGTTTGGACACGGGTGCGAGGCGCATCAGAAGCTGGTTGGGCCGTGGCTTCGGACGAATCGGAAGGCAACACGCATCGGATCCGGGTAGAGCTGCTACTGTTCATGCGAGATTCCCCGGGTCTTATCCATAATTTCTCGGTTTTTGAGCCCAAATCTTCCGAAATTCATAACTTTCGCATACTAACTCCATTTTTGACGTTCTTTATATGCACACGAAGGTAAAATTACGCTCTACAACTTTCGTTTAGACTTCTTTGGCTAATTTTGACTTTATTTTTAATATTATTATTTTTAACAGACCGGGACAGGAAAATCCGTTAAAAATTCATAGCTTCATCTTCCGACGTCCGTTTTCGTCAGACTTTTTACCGTTGTACTACTATTGACGAGATCTTCGATTCTCGTTTAGGTCGTGTCGGCTTAGGGGCGGAAAATCGTGTTATCATTTCGTGTTTCTGTCTGTCACGACACGACACGACAATGTTTTTTTTAACACGAACACGATACGACACGATGCCGTGTTTTTTTTAACTAACACGAAAACGAATGAATTAAAAAACGACAAACACGACACAACACGACAAATATAACATACACTAAAAACTTGTTTATTTAATGAATATTTTATCACATATAACACGATAAACACGAAAAACACGATGAAGAACTGCTAAATCGTGTCAATTTCGTGTCGAATTTTAAACACGAACACGACACGACACGACATCGTGTTTTTTTTACAGCTAACACGAACACGAATTCAAATTTTAGTTTCGTCCCAATTTCGTTTCGTGTCGTGTATTTTTGTCGTGTCGTGTCATAAATTGCCACCCCTATGTCGGCTAAATATCGCTCGATCTTTATTTCGAGTTCTTAGCTGTCTACTGTTTTTCCGAAACTTAGAAAAATCATAACTTTCTCATACAAAGTCAGATTTTGGTGTTCTTTTTATCGAACTTCTTGGTTTAACGAATACTACGACTTTCATTTAGATCACTAAGGCTAAAAAGTGGTTTATCAAAAACTCACTTTTTACGTCATTCGGTGTCGTGCCGGTTTTGTCGCGGATCTTCTATTGGTCATAACTTCTTCGTTATAACTCAGATTTCGACGGGGTTTTCGCCTACAAGTTTCTAACGAGATTATTTACAACTTTCAATAATAAAATTTTACTTATTTCAAATTTTATATTTTCGCTAAATTTCACTATTTGGCTTTTAATTGGAATCTCATAAGACTTACAATATTTTCTGAGTAATTCTAAACATAGTTTTACTTCAAATCTAGTAAAAACTATCTGTTAGAACTCAAAATTCAAATTCACATAATATTTCATAATATTATTTACTTAAAACATGATTTCAAAATGTGTATGTTACAAATAGCTCCTCCTTTTGAGGATTCCGTCCCCAAAATTACATCGATTAAAATAAATTGGGATATTTTGCTCTTATCTCATTCTTATTTTCCCAAGTATAATTTGGGCCTCGATGGTGTTTCCACTTGACAAGCACCAATTCTACTTCTTTATTACGTCGATTAGTTGTTCTTTCATTCACAATCTCTTCAGGCTCTTCGAAATATCTTAACTTATTATCCAATTTCACCTCGGATAATGGAACTATCTCATCGTAGATGCTCAAGCATTTGCGCAGATAACTCACATGAAACACATCATGAATACCTGCCAAATCTTCAGGCAATTCTAAGTGGTATGCTTGCTTTCCAATTCTTTGGATGATTTTGAAAGGTCCAACAAATCTAGGAGTCAACTTTCCTTTCTTCCCAAATCTCATAAGGCCTTTCCATGGGGATACGTTCAGCATCACGAAATCACCAATTTGGAATTCTATGGGTCGTCTTCTCTTTTCTGTATAGGACTTTTGTCGATCTTGGGTCACTTTCATTCTTTCTCGTACGGTTTTAATTTTGTCGGTGGTGTCTTGAATCATTTTAGGGCCTCCAAGGATCTTCTGTCCTACATCATGCCAACATAATGGTGAACGACATTTGCGACCATATAATGCTTCATATGGTGGCATTTTGATTGAAGTGTGGTAACTGTTATTATATGAAAATTCGACAAGAGGCAAGTATTTATCCCAGTTACCACTGAACTCCAAGACACATGCGCGGAATATATCTTCTACTGTTTGGATTGTTCTCTCAGTCTGACCGTCTGTCTGGGGATGATAAATTGTGTTGAGGGCAACTCGAGATCCCAATTCACATTGCATACTCACCCAAAAATGAGAAGTGAAACGAGTATCGCGATCGGAAATGATCTTTAGTGGCACACCATGTCTTGCAACAATTGCATCTAAGTATACTTGTGCGTATTTCTCCATTGGAGTCGTTTCACGCATGGCGAGAAAATGCGCACTCTTAGTCAGGCGGTCAATGATTACCCAAATGCTATCATGCTGTCTAGCAGTCTTTGGCAATTTGGTAATAAAATCCATGGACAACTCTTCCCATTTCCACACAGGAACACTAAGACTTTCTGAAGTTCCGTAAGGCTTTTGGTGCTCTATTTTGACTTGTAAGCATACTAAGCATTCTTATACATATCTTCCAATGTCTCTCTTTAATCCAGGCCACCAATAATCAGCTCTTACATCATAGTACATTTTACTTGTACCAGGATGTATTGATAGTTTAGACTTATGAGCTTCATCTAAAATCTTCTGTCTTAATCCACCAATCTTTGGAATCCATAGCCAATTCTTAAATACTTTTAATCCTCGTGGATCATCAAGTAAAACATCAGCATAATGTACCATCCCTTCCTTCTTCACATTTTCTGGCTTTAAGGCCTCAACTTGCCACTTCTCTAGTTCATCAAGAATAGTGAACTTCACCGTAGTGTGAGTAATAGTATAGCACATACTATTACGATAAACCTTCCTGATAAGTGCATCTGCAACCACATTAGCCTTCCCAGGATGGTACAAGATTTCGCAGTCATAGTCTTTGATCAGCTCCCTGGCTCGTTGTTGTCTCATATTCAGAGTTTGCTGACTGAATATATACTTGAGACTCTTGTGGTCGGTAAACAATCGGCATTTCGTACCAAAAAGATAATGTCTCCAAAGTTTTAAGGCAAATACCACTGTAGCAAGTTCGAGATCATGGGTGGGATAATTCTTTTCACAGTCTTTCAGTTGTCTTGAGGCATAGGCTATCACTTTACCACGTTGCATCAACACACAACCGAGTCCCAATCTTGAAGCATCGCTATATATGGAGAAATCATCATCACCTTCCGGAAGTGATAAGATGGGAGCATGAGTCAAAAGATCTTTTAAAGTTGAGAAAGCTTTTTCTTGGGCTTCACCCCATTTGAACTTTGCTTCCTTTTGAGTAAGACTAGCGAGAGGTACAACTATACGAGAAAAGTCTTTAATGAATCTTCGGTAATAACCCGCAAGACCCATGAAACTACGAATTTCGAAAGCATTACGGGGCACTTCCCAATTTTGAATGGCTTCGATTTTGGTAGGATCTATGGATACACCGTCACCAGAAATAACATTGCCGAGAAATTGAACTTGGCGAAGCCAAAATTCACATTTCGAGAATTTAGCATAAAGTTTCTCCTTTCGAAGAAGTTCTAAGGTTTCACGAATATGAACAGCATGATCAGCTTCAGACTTGGAATATATTAGAATATCTTCAATGAATACGATGACAGATTTATCGAGCATTGGGCGGCATACCCGATTCATCATATCCATGAATACAGTAGGAGCATTTGTCAGACCGAATGGCATGATAAGGAATTCGAAATTCCCATAACGAGTACAAAAAGCAGTCTTCGGTACATCCTGCTCTTTTACTTTCAACTGATGATAGCCAGACCTCAAATCAACCTTTGAGAAATAGCTAACACCCTGAAGTTGATCGAACAAATCGTCGATGCGAGGTAGTGGGTACTTGTTCTTGATAGTCAGCTTATTCAGCTCACGATAATCAATGCACCTTCGCATCGATCTGTCCTTCTTCTTGGCAAACAATATTGGAGCACCCCAGGGAGAGGTACTCGGTTGAATAAAGCCTTTGTCAAGTAATTCCTGCTGTTGAATCATCATTTCTTTCATCTCGGTTGGCGCAAGACGATAAGGAGTCTTTGCAATCGGAGCAGCACTAGGCATAAGGTCAATTCGGAATTCTACTTGCCTGTCCGGAGGAAGTCCAGGCAGATCATCAGGGAAAATATCACGATATTCGTTAACAATGGGAACATCATTTACAGGTTTATTCTCCTTTCTTGAGATGTCAACTATGTAGGCCAGATAGATAGGGCAACCTTTCGATATAAATTTACGAGCTTTGAGGAAAGAGATTATTTTTAAGATCCTTTGCTCACCGTAGACATGAATAGGATCTTCCCCTTCAATAGGAATGTGTACCATCTTTTCATAACACAAGAGTTCTGCATGGTTCTTTGACAACCAATCCATGCCGAGAATAATATCGAAGTTTGGCAAGGAGATAGGGATTAGGTTAGCAAGAAAATTATAGCCTTCAATTTCTATGACACAATCCCTATAGATTTTATCAGCAAGTAATGATATACTTCCCGCAGTATCTACGTGAAATGCTTGCGCGAGTGCATATCAAGCAGTTTGAAAAGAATGCGCAAATTCATAAGATACAAAAGAATCTGAGGCACCAGAATCAAATATGATGTGAGCAGGTCTAGATTTGACAAGAAATGTACTCGTCACAACATTCGGGTCCTCGCGTTCTTCCTCTGTGGTAATCTGGAATGCACGACCCTTAGCTTTTGGCACCTCCTCCTTTTTAGCTGGAGTATTCTTTGGTTGTTGGACAGGGACTTGACTTCTCGCCGGTTGTTGAACTGAAGCTTGACTTCCCGTCACTTGGCTGGTAAGAGTAGGGCAAAAATGCTTCTTGTGGCCAGTAATACCACATGCATAGCAAGTCACATCCTTCCTTGGGCAAGCTGGCTTTATATGACCAGTTTCTCCACACCCATAACAGACAATGGATTCCTTGTCTATTTTGCATTGACCCAGATGATTCCTTCCACAAACGCGACATGAAGGCGATTGAATAGCAAAAGATTGTGACCTGCTGCGGCCACGAAAAGCACTCTGAGATTGCGCTTGCTTGCTAAGATCAGTTCGAATAGATTGAGCTGTTGGAAAAGTGGAAATAGGTGCAATTCTTTCAGTACGGGGATGCTTTGGAGCAGTAAAAGTGGCACCACGTATTTCTAAGTCATGCTCATGTCTTCGAGCATACTCAACGGCTTTATCTAATGACATAACTTCTCGATTGGCAACGAAATCATGGATTTCGTGTCGTAGTCCCTCCATGAATAACTGAATTTTCTCGTCTTCAGTTGGAATATACTTTGTAGCAAACCTTTCTCTTTGATTAAACTGAGTTTCATACTCATTCACAACCATTCCTCCTTGTTTAAGCTCGAGGAATTCCTTCTCCAATATCCTCCTCATGTCTAGAGGACAATACTTCTCTAGCAAACGAGTTTTAAACATTTCCAAGGCTAAATTCTCCTGGTCAAACCCGTTGAGAGCTTCATATGTTGCTTCCCACCAGACCAAGGCTTCTCCGATGAGCATTGCAGAAGCATAATTAGCCTTGTCTTCATTATCCACATGAGAAATACGAAACACTTTCTCTGTGTTCTGGATCCAAGTAAGAACAATAATGGGATTGAGAACACCGGAAAACGCTATAGCACCACTACTCTTGAAATCTTTGAACGAGGGACGCTTCACCTTTCCTTTTGAAGATTATCCAGTGGCTTTCTATTTTCCCTTATCACCATTCTTTTTGTGTTCTTCGAGAGTCTGTCGAATAACACCGGTAAGTTTACACAAGAGTCGCTCCTCACGAGGAGATACTAGAGTATTCACTTCCTCGGGTTGAGGACCTCCACCAACCTCAGGGGTATGGCTACTTACTTGTTCAGCAATCGTTCTGAAATTTAGGAGTAATATAGAATTTTAGAGTATTAGGATTTATTAAAGCCTAACACTTTACTTAAGTCTTTCCTATGGTTTGTATCCATATTCTTATAATGATTCAATTTATATATTGAACTTCCAATAGTTTAAGTCTAAATACCAATCCGTGGCATTTAGTTCGCTTAAACTACTGCTCTGATACCATGATTGAAAGACCCCGACTTTCATGTTTCTGAAAGACCCAAACTTTCATACTTCACAATATTATTACTCCAAAACATGCTAGTTGCATATTCATAAAAGCAATATTTTACATTGATAAAGAGGTTACAAGCTACTGGATACAAACCGACTATTACAAAGTGTTATATAATACATAACTACCCAGGATATTGTAGTTTATACAAACATAAACTGAAGTACAAAAGTATTATTACAAACTATTCTAATTCTTTCAATAGTATATGATTATAGTGGTTACTTATCACCTGCAATTGTTAAACATTAATAGGGTAAGCGATGACGCTTAGTGAGTTCAATAGTAGATACAATATAACGTTATGCCATATATATACTTCAATATGACAGAAGCAAAGAGAAACAAGGAAGAACAAAGGCATATGTGAATCATGTGTTAAGCTTTCCATATCAATCAATGACTTGATTCAAAGGTATACAATCAATGAGACATAACAATTTCCATACTTGATATACATCAATAAAGCTTCGGCCCAAATAGCACAGAAGACATAAGATTTCTGATTAACATCTTGGTAGATTTCAGGCTTATAGCCGTGTCTAACCATTTGCCAATGCCATAGAATAGAAGTCGTTCTCTTACGGAGACATGCTCTACATGGCCAAAGGCTATGTACCAGTACCAATGTGAATCTAAGTCCTTTCACTGATCACATGGTCAAAGGTATTACTTTTGCTATAAAAATAGCGAATAAAATAACACGGGAAAATAACTCGGAATAATAACACTGAAAAAGCACATAGCACATATAAAACATAACATACAATTGTTCCTATATATTGAACTCAAGTTGAATTAACCGGGGGGGGGGGGGTCAAAATAGTAATTTGGGCAGCACTTCGGCTTTAAATATGACTTTCTATGTTGAAAACCGGGAGCTTAATTGAAAACCGGGCTCTGCGAAGGTAGGGCTTCAAAACCGAAAAGATAAATTTTTTGGGCTTCACGGGCACTTCGAGACGTGTTTTGGGTGCTAAAATTGATACCGGGGCTTCGGGGAATATCAAAATAGTGAAAATATTAAAAAAGGGGTCAAAATTGCCAATTTTCTAAAATTACCCGGGAAGGCTCGCAGGCCTCCTATTTATAGGCGAGAGGGCTCGGATCCGGAGCAATCAGAAGCAAGCATGTGGCTCGCATGCGAGCCTCCAGGTGGCTCGCTTCGTAGGTCAACACGTGAAGGGAAGATGGCGGTCTCGGATTGGCCGAGCCTTCGGTGCGAGGGGGTTGCGACACAAGGCTACACGCGTCATCTGCTGAATGGACCGAACCTCAGACTCAAGAAGAACGCGACAGGCGGGTCGGACACGGGTGCGAGGCGAATCGGAAGCTGGTTGGGTCGCGACATTGGAAGAATCGGAAGGCAACACGCGTCGGATCCGGGTAGAGCGGCTACTGTTCATGCGAGATTCCCCGGGTCTTATCCATAATTTCTCGGTTTTTGAGCCCAAATCTTCCGAAATTCATAACTTTCGCATACCAAATCCGTTTTTGACGTTCTTTATATGCACACGAAGGTAAAATTACGCTCTACAACTTTCGTTTAGACTTCGTTTCCTAATTTTGACTTTATTTTTAATATTATTATTTTTAACAGAACGGGACAGGAAAATCCGTTAAAAATTCATGACTTCTTCTTCCGACGTCCGTTTTCATCATACTTTTTACCGTTGTACTACTATTGATGAGATCTTCGATTGTCGTTTAGTTCGTGTCGGCTAAATATCGCTCGATCTTTATTTCGAGTTTTTAGCTGTCTACTGCTCTTCCGAAACTTAGAAAAATCATAACTTCCTCATACGAAGTCAGATTTTGACGTTCTTTTTATCGAACTTCTCGGTTTAACGAATACTACGACTTTCATTTAGATCACTAAGGCTAAAAAGTGGTTTATCAGAAACTCACTTTTTACATCATTCGGCGTCGTGCCGGTTTTGTCACGGATCTTCAATTGGTCATAACTTCTTCGTTATAACTCAGATTTCGACGAGGTTTTCGCCTACAAGTTTCTAACGAGATTATTTACAACTTTGAATAATAAAATTTTACTTATTTCATATTTTATATTTTTGCTAAATTTTACTATTTGGCTTTTAATTGGAATCTCATAAGACTTCCAATATTTTCTGAGTGATTCTAAACATAGTTTTACTTCAATTGTAGTAAAAACTTTCTGTTAGAACTCAACATTCAAATTCACATAATATTTCATAATATGATTTACTTAAAACACGATTTCAAAACGTGTATGTTACAATGCCGTACTATTTGCGACTGGGATGCCGAGGATCACAAGCAAGGTGTGAATAACCATGCGAATCATGTGGTGCACTCAATGCTACTATCACATAATCAATATGCCGGTTAGCCACACACACTCCATTTATCTATGATAAAAATCGAGTCCCTCTTTGCTACCAATGCCAAACCCAAATTAGTGTGCCGGTTACCCACACACGCTCCACTAACGTCTCGGCAAGGGTACAAAGTGTCATTCCATGGATTAGCATACAATTTCACATTTTTCCTAAAGTAACTATGATTTGGGAATTTGAAAAATATTTAGTTACTTTGTACTTCATTATACTTATAATGGAAGGTTTCTGTCTTATCCTATCCGTTCGGCTAACGACCCTCCACTAGTCAAGAGTGCGGTGGGTAAGAGTGGATACCCATTCAATCGCCATTTTATAAGCAATTTCCTTAAACACCCCTTATAGACCAGCTTCGTGAATGAGGCCTACCAACAGAAAGACTGACTGTTTACTCATACATATATATAATATTAGATTTTTAATGTTATATAGAGTATAGGGTGTATTTTACACTTTTAAAATACTAGGTGGTCTAATTTAAGTAATTATACTTTTAATTTAATTAAATGTAAACCAAAACTTTATGGATTTATTAACTCTCTTTTAATTATACACTTTAATTATTAATAAAACCATAAGGGTGTAATTTGAACTTTTCAAAATAAGAGGTTTTTAGAATTTAACATTTCAAAATTAAACTTGTAATCAACTTTTAAATTCCAAAACTTGAGGGCAAGTTTTGAAACTTTTCAAAACATTAGGGTTTAACTATTTAAATTTCAAAAATCAAAACTTTTAAGTTCAAATTTAAACTATAAAACCTAAAGGGGAAAAATGAAATTTTTTCACAAGATAATTCAAATCTAAATTACAAATAATCAATCTTTATCTAATAAAACAAAAGATTATCTAAATTCTGACAATTATCTTCTATTTTGGCAAGGATAATCTCCATATATTTATAAAATTCAGATTTTATTAATAAAAAAACATTGTAGGTAATTATCCACAGCCAAAACAGGTCAAAATCCTGAAATCTGCTCCATCCGACCCTCTGACTCGTCGAGTTCACTATGGACTCAGCGAGTCACCTAGTTGACTCGGCGAGTCAAGTCGAAAAACCTCAAAAAATTTCGATTTTCAGCCAAAGTTTGATCAAATAAGCATCAAATTCACTAACAAACAACCCTAGGCTCTGATACCACTGATGGGTTTTGAGTAATACATCAATCCTATGGTGTACATGCAAACCCTAATAGCTTTGGATCTAGTTTGTCTAATGAACATGCAATTGATAATCCAAAGCCATAAACCCTAGATCTAATAAACTGTAACTGAAATTAGGGTTTAGATCTTACCTTTGATTGTTATATAGCAATAACAATCAATCCTTGGCTTCAAAAAGCTTAGTGCCTCAACTGTTGCACCTCTAATGGAGTCACAAACACCACTAAGCAACTTGGATGAAGAGGGAGGAGAAAGGAGGCACCAAAAACGGATGGAAACCCTAAAGGAAGTATTCACCACGTTTTTGGGGCCATAAGGGTTCCTTATATATGCTGGCTATTAGGGTTTACAGCTAGGAAACCCTAATCTGACTGCTTAAGCCCTACGCAGCCCATGAACTCCCTCTTTAGAAGCCTTGGACGATTTCTAATGGGTTTACCCATAATAAGTCACTTAAGTTTAATTAATCTCTTTTAGCCACAAAATTAATTCTTAATTAATTCTTGACTAATATTAATTAAACAATATGATTTCTCCTTTAATATATTATTCTCATAATACATTAATAAATCACAATTAAACCTTTCTCTCCTTAATTCATCCTACATATTGCTATGGTGAAGGCAACCCAAAAGGACCATGCTCATAATCGGGTCAAGTACATACCAAAATACTTACGGACTTAGGCACTAATCCAACAATAACTTCCATATATGACCTCGAAACAAGGTCATTTTTTTCTAGATTGTAGTACTCTGTGTGGGGTTCATTTTAAGCTAAAAAACATCTTAATCTGTTAAGAATTCATCGAATTATACATTTTTGAATGTACACTCTTAATATTATGTGTTCTTTTCTTTTCTTTTTCTTTGCATCTGATAAAACACATTCACGCACATTGGATTATCCATTTCTGTTCCATCTGATCGAGCCCAAAGAAAACAATTGAAATCTGATTTTATTTTTGACTTGGTCGAATTTAATAAATTTATGAAAATGCCCTTCCTTTCATGCCTTAGGAAAAATTCCCAGCAACTTCTTATAACTTGTCCATATCTTTCCAGCCTCGTAACTCGGCCATATGAACTTCGATTTGGACAAACTTTATATCATTGGAAACCCTGTTAGGAGTATACAAGTTACGTATTAATTATTTCATCTGAATGTTTTCAAATCTAGAGTTATTCAACCATGAACATGGTGGTCTGAACGTTTCAACATTTTCATGTGTTTGAACATTCAACGTCAAATAACCATATTTCATTCGTTACACATCGATTTTGTCTGATTCATTTTTTTTGTGTACTCCTTGTTTATAGAATATAACATTACTTTATAAAGTTATTTCTAATCAACTACGGATATTGATTTACTAAGCTCCAAAGTTGACATTTTTTTTGGAATAATCGGTGGAGTTTACAGCAACCTATTTCTCATGGATTATCATAAATTTTCTTCAAAGATGATATTGTTATAGTTGAAGCAAGCTTTATCTAAAACTTAATATTTCAGTTGATTAGTTCATTTTCATTTTCCTTTTTAATTATAGGCACACTTCATATATTTTTGATAGAAATCATAAGAGCACTTCAAATTTGATGTGAAACCAAGTATTAAACTCATTGTGTTCTATTATCTATTACAAAAATATATTTTAATATTAATTTCGAAATATAAAGAAAATTTTCGTTGATTTGAAAAAAAAAATATTTTTATTTTTTTTATTTTTTAAAAATTAATATGCATATTCATAATATATTTATTCTTATACATATGCATATACTTATTCTTATACATATGTATATGCATATACTTATTTATATGCATATGCATATACTTATGAATATTGATATACTGATTCTTATGATATGTCATATTATGCATATGCATATGCATATTCTTCTTCATATGCATATAAATATGCATATGCTATATACTTATACTTATACATGTTCATATACATAATCATAATCATATGTATTTAATTGTCTTATACATATACTAATTCTTATGCATATGCATATACTTATTCATATGCATATGCGTACACTTATTCTTATGTATATGCAAAAACTTATTCACATGCATATGCATATATATATATATATATATATATATATATATATATGCATATGCATATGCATATGCTTAGTCATATCGACATGAATATACATATGTCATATACTTATTCTTATGCATATGCATATTCATATACTTATTCATATGCATACGCTTAAACGTATTCATATGCATATATGTAACATCCCAAAAATCAAGGAAAAATGTTTATGTTTCAAAACCATTTCAAATCCATAAGTTTTATCAAAACAATGTTTCAAAGGTCGCAATCATATATCAGAGTTTCCTAAAATCATAAATCATGTGAAAATCCAGGATGATGTGCATGATCAAGCCTTCGCCTTGCCCCCGTCCTCTGAAGTACCTAAAACCATAAAATCAGTATGTAAGCCAAAGCTTAGTGAGTTTATCCAAAACACCACCACACATCATATAAAAACATGCATACTGGGCCCACAGCCATCAGACTGGATTACCCCTGAGCCTACAATATGAGTCTGGATTGCACTCCCGACCCACAGCTCATGTTCGGACTCCTAGCGAACCCATAACATAAGTCTGGCTTGCCTTTTGGGCCCTCAGCTTATGTCTGGCTTGTTTCTGGGCCCATAACATAAGTCTAGCTTGCCTTTCCGGCCCACAACTTATGTCTGGCTTGCTCCCAGGTTTGTTGGCTTCCGTATAGAGCAGTATTGCCTCAACCTAACCGTACTATGTTGACATATGCAACATATAAAGCATATATCAGAAAATATATAATCTTGCAAATCTTAACAGATCACTACAACATAGCAACGTCCTAAACCAGGATACATAACCTATTGGGCCGACATTGGTGCCTTTGACTCACAAGTAAAGTGAGGAAAACTCACCTTACAGTCTGAAAAATAGCTAAACAGATCACTGCTCCAAATGTTGTCTCTACCGGTCACCTATATAATAAACAGGGAACTAATTTAAACTACCATTCAAATTAGCCAAAATGTCCTTAAGTTAAACTTGGTCAAATCCATGGTTTAAGGTCAAAGTCAAGAAGTCAACACATGCTAAGTACCTCATGGTATTGCCTCTCTACGCATGGCGTAGAGAGTGCCCTCCTTAAATTACGAGGTTCCAAAGTAGTACGCCATGCGTACTCCCACGGTATGACCTGCATACTGGGTCAACTTCCAATATTCTCCTTAAGTGCTTATTTTATTAAAACCTTACGCCTAGAACTCATATCTAATCCTAAATAACCTCCTTAATCATAAATTTTCCAACTTTATGAGTTTGCATGAATAGAAGTGCTCAAAATCCAAACCCTAACTTACTACCCAAAACACAAGCTTCATAACTCCTGCATCGATGGGATAAAGGGACCAATATCACATTTTTATGATTACAAAACATCTAAAAGGACAACTTATTTGGTCTAGAGTAGGCCAAGGTCATATATACCAAGATTATAGGACCAAAAGGCACAAAAATTCAAGAACTAGCGAGATCTAATGAAGCATTCATCAAGTTCAGAACTTTATACCTTCTGAAGGTTCTTTTAAAGGTGAAGAACTCAGATTTATATGGCTTGAAACTTTTCAATAGCTTTCCAATCACTTTCTTCCTTCAAAGTTGAACACCAAACACCAAAATGAGCTAAATATTTCACAAATGATGGTTAGGGTTTGCAAGGAGTTGAATGGGATTATGGAGGATGAAGGTGGGAGGGTCTCAAGGAAGATAATGACAATATATAGGGCACAAACCCTATAAATTCGGGTTTGCTCATCAGCCTAGAATGACCTGCGTACCTAATGAGTACGCCCTGCATACTTACATGCATTTGTGTCACTCTTTAATGACCTACGCCCAACATACACCCCATGTATGCCCGACGTAGGGACCATTTTGCAACAATTTAATAATTTGAGACAAGAAAGGAAATTACCTGATTTTAGTTGGGTGTTACAATTCTCCCCCACTTGAATCAGACTTCGTCCTCAAAGTCTGATACTGCGAATAACCCTAGGTAGTGCTCCTGCATCTCTGCCTCGGGTTCCCAAGTCCATTTGAAACCTTTCCGACATTGCCAATGAACCTTAACCAATGGTACTACCTTGTTGCGCAAGGCCTTGCTCTTCCTATCCAAGATTACCACTAGTTTCTCAACATAATTCAGGTGCTCATCAACCTGTTTATCGTTTAAAGGAACCACTATTGAATCATCAGCTACACACTTCCGTAGCTGAGAAACATGGAAGCTGTTATGAATATGACTAAGCTCCTAAGGTAGATCCAGTTGATAGGATACCTTTGCTACCCTAGCCACTACTCGAAACGGCCCAATAAACTGGGGCCCCAACTTTTCCCTCTTCTTGAAGCCTTTACACCCTTACAGGGTGATACTTTCAGTAAAACCATATCTTCGACTCGAAATTCCAACTCGGATCGATGTCTGTCGGCATAACTCTTCTGCCGACTCTGAGTTGTCTACAATCTCTGACTGATCTGATGGATAAGCTCTTTCGTCTGAACGACCACCTCGGTCTTCCCCATAACCTTGTGACCAGTCTCCCCCCAACAAACTAGTGTATCAAACTTCCTCCCATAGAGAAGCTCGTAAGGTGGCACACCATCACTAGAATCATAGCTATTGCTATAAGAAAAATCAGCCAGGAGAATGTAGGAGTCCTAACTCCCACCGAAATCTATGACACAAGCTCTCAACATATCCTTGAGCTTCTGGATGGTCCGCTCGATCTGGTCGTCTGTCTGCGGATGATAAGCAGTGCTAAAGTGCAACCTCGTCCTCAGTTCCTCGTGGAACCTTTGCCAAAATCGTGAAGTGAATCGAACATCTCGATCAGATACAATGGAGACTGGAACACCAGGTCAAGCAAGGATCTCACACACATACACCTTGGCCAATTTCTCGGCCGAGGATGTGTCCCGAATAACTAGAAAGTGGGCACTCTTGGTCAGACGATCCATAATGACCCAAATTGTGTCAAATTCCTTCACTGTCCTGGGTAACTTGGTGATAAAATCCAAGGTGATACGTTCCCATTTCCACATAGGAACCTCTAAAGGCTATAATTTGTCGTGTTTCCTCTGGTTTTCGGTCTTGACCATCCAATAGGTCAAGCACCTCTCCACATACCAGGCTATCTCCTTCTTCATGCACGACCACCAATAACGAAGTCTCAAACCGTGATGCATTTTTGTGGCTCCAGGGTGTATCGGAAATTTGGACTTATGTGCCTCCTCCATCACAGTCTACCTGACCTCACCAAAATTTGGAACCCAAATCCGACCACACTGGGTCAAAATCTGCGGCTATCAGTGGCGAACCTACTGATCTGAACTGTAATTCTTTCCTTCTTACAGTGCTCACTCTTGATTCCCTCGGCCTGAGCCTCCTTGATCAACTCCAAAAGTGGAGAATCGATAGCAATCCTCATACATAAACCCCCATCATAAGTATTAGATGCCGTGCGGCTCAAAGCGTCAGTGACCACGTTCGCTTTCCCGGTATGATAAAGAATCTCGTAGTCATAGTCCTTGAACACGTCAAGCCATATAGGTTGTCTCATATTCAGATCCGCCTGATCCATGAGATATCTCATACTCTTGTGATCCTTGTAGATGGTACATCGGACCCCATAAATATAATGTCGCCAACTCTTGAGGGCAAACACCACCGCCCCCAACTCCATATGATGTTTCAGATACCGAACCTCATGTGGCTTCAGCTGCCTAGAAGCATATGCAATAACCCTCCCTTGTTGCATGAGTACTACCCCTAAACTAGTGATATAGGCATCACAATAAACAACAAAATCCTCCACACCCTCTGGAAGGGTCAACACAAGAGCCTCACATAATTTCTATCTCAATGTCTCGAATGCAGCCTGCTACTCAGGCCCCCATCAGAAATCTACGCCCTTCCTTGTTAAACGAGTGAGAGGTACAAAAACCTTGGAGAAATCCTGAATAAACCTCTGATAGTATCCGGCCAAAACCAGAAAATCCTGATCTCCAAGGGGGATTTTGGGACCTCCCACTACATAACTGCCTCTATCTTGGCCAAGTCGACTAGAATCTCGTCCTGGTTAACGAGGTGTCCCAAGAACTGGACCTCCCGTAACCAAAACTCATACTTTGAGAACTTGGTATAAAGCCCCTCCCTCCTCAAAACTCCTAGTATCTCTTGAAGGTGCTCCTCATGTTGCCCCTTGGTCTTGGAAAAGACCATGATATCATCAATAAAAACAATGACCGAATAATTGAGCATCGACATGCGTACCCGATTCATTAAATCCATAAATGTCGTGGGTATGTTGGTAAGCCGAAACGACATCACCACGAACTCATAATGACCATATTGAGTTTGAAATGTTGTCTTCTCCATGTAGTCCTCTCTAACCCTCATCTGATGATACCTTGACCTCGAATCGATCTTGGAAAACCAAGATGCACCCTGAAGCTGATCAAGGAGATCATCAATCCATGGAAGTGGGTAACGGTTCTTCACCATCAACTTGTTCAGCTCCCGATAATCAATACACATCCAGTGTGAACCATCCTTATTTTTCTCAAACAAAATAGGTGCTCCCCATTGAGAACTGCTCGGTCGGATAAATTGCTTGCCCAACAGCTCCTGGAGTTGAGAGGACAACTCATGCATCTCATGTGGTGCTAATCGGTACGACGCCTAAGCAATCGGGGCTGCACCGGGAACCAAATCAATCCTAAACTCATCCTGCCTTGCAGGAGGCACACCGGGTATATCCTCTAGGAATACATTTAGGAACTCTCTGACTACAGGCACATCCGAAACTGAAACTCCCCCTTCGACTCGAGTATAAACCACATACGCGAGATAACCCAGACACCCATGATGTAGATACTATCGATCCCTGGCAGTAGAACAAAAAGTTGATACAACCCTGGTAACTTCACCATGAATATTCAGTTCTCCCCCACTTGGGGTTCGAACTACCACCCGTTGTCCCTCACAGTCAATCATGGCACCAAATCTGCTCAACCAGTCCATCCCTATTATCATGCACACATCCCGCATAGGAATGGGAATCAAACTGATTGGGTGGACACCCTAAATATCTACAAGGTACAATCTTGAAAATGATCATCATAGAATTCCCGTGTTCGTTGGCGATGGAAACTCGCAACAGACACACCAACTCTCCAAGAGGCATATCAAAACTCATACTGAATGACTCAGACACAAAATACCGACTCGCACCCAAGTCAAAAAGCACAAGAGTAAGTAAAGAATTCACTAACAAGGTACCTAGAAGAAATACAATCATAAGCATATAATAAAATAACTTGACAAAATAATAAATGATAATATACCAGTAAGGACATCAGGCGCCGCCTTGGCCTCCTCCGTTGTGAGCTGAAAAGCACGACCCTTGGACTTTGGGGCCTCAACTCTCCGCTATCGTCCATCTATAATCCTCAAATTAGACGGTGTTGTAGCCTGCACTGGTCTCGCAGCAAGAAAGGGACTATTGGCGTTCACATGGCCTACCTGATCTAAATGGTAGCAATTCCTAGAGCTGGGAATTGGCGCCTAACGTAATTTTGGCTGTGTGTTACAATATATTTATTCATATGCATATGCATATTTTTTATTATACATATGCATATGTATAAAATTATTCATATACGTATGCATATAATTATTCTTATGCATATGCATATACTTATTTATATGCATATACATATAATTATTCATATACATATGCATATACTTATTCTTATGCATATTCCTATGTATATACTAATTCATATGCATATACATATACTTAATAATATGAATATGCATATACATACACATATACATATGCATATTGTCACACCCCCAAACCAGAATGGCGGAAACATTCAGGGGTGGATGACTTCACGTAGTACCATAACAATTGAATATTGTAAAGAAAGTAACACAACCATCATATATATAATAAAAACATACATTGTTGCGTTATACATGTTTCCAAAAGAATATTACAATATGATGATGTAAAATGTTTAATAATAAACGCCTTTAGCATTCCTTCTTCAAAAGCTGGTAGTTACCTGTATTACTGATTCCCTGAGAAATACAAGTGGTTTCGAAAAGTGTCAACAATAAAGTTGGTGAGTTCATAAGTGTTTTGTACTGAAAAGTTTGTTTTTTTTTTGGAAGAAAATCGATGAACGTGGTTTTCAGAAAATCCAATATTTTCCACATATAGTTTGAAAAGCTCCCAAGGTTGGAGGGCGTTAGTATCTTTCGTAATTGAATGATAAAGATAAGTTTGTACTCAAAATAATGTAAATACTGAATGCATGTATAAATCTCGTAAATCAAGTTTGTTATTATACTTTCGTGTGAGTCATATAACCATACTATTAACACAGACTGCCTGTAACAACATTCTTCAGGTGTTGTAGTGTTATGACATTTTTCACCTCAGACCTGCCTGTCTAACTGTAGCTAACAATTTAGGTGCGGGGTTGTCAATCTCGTATAGATCTATACACAAGTATCACGCTCTCCCTCCAAGAGATTATGGCTTATAATACAGGACTTGAAAATGCATACATAAGAGTACGTTGAAGTTTGAATATCTCACATCACTTAGTATAAATAGATTTACGATAAGAAAGTCTTTATTTCACTTTAGATGAAAGTATTTCGTTTTTCAAGATGTATACGTAAGAAGGTATGAATAAGTCGCTAACTATACCCATTATAGTTTTTCAGAAAGTATGTTCCATTTGGTGAAAATAACTTGGTGACACACTAAACTTTATACGTAAAGTAAGATGTTGGTATCGATAAATAATAAGATAGATGTTGCATTTATGTTTATAAAACGATACGTTTACTTGTATTGTACTTGTATTCCCCCCCTAAAACATGAAAAGACTTGAAAAGTAGGGGTATGAACTCCCTTGTTCGGTTTGAAGAGAGTGGGACTAGAGTCGAGCAGAACTTCAACCACGGAAAGTTGCGTCTTTGAGCTTCTCAGGGATCTCGGTAGCGTAGAACCTTCGTCGGGGGCTCGAGTGTGGAACCGAGGGTGTCAGGATGGCCTCTGGTACGTAAGAGTGTGTGAGAGTGATTGAAATTTAGAGAGAGGTGTGCTAAAATTCGGAGCTTATGCCTTCTATTTATACGGCTGGAAACGCGAGTACGTTGGGCGTACTCCTGAATTACGTTGGGCGTAATTCTGGCTTCCATCTTCTAAATCCCGTAACTTTCGGGTACGGGCTCCATTTTTCACGTTCTTTATATCCACGCGTAGGTGAGATTATGCTCTACAACTTTCATTTAGACTCCGTTGGCTAGTTTTGACTTTATTTTTAATGCTATGTTTTTAATAGGCCGGGACTGCTAAAGCCCGTTAAAAAATCATAGTTTCTTTATCCGACGTCGGTTTTCGTTTGTCATTTTATCATCTTACTCCTATTGTGGAGACCTTCAACTCTCGTTTAGGTTGCGTTAGCTAAATATCGTCTGATCTTCAATTAGAGTTTTTAGCTCTCTACTACTGTTACGAAACTTAGAAAATTCGTAACTTCTTCATACGAGTTCCAATTTGGGCGATCTTTTTATGTACGTTTATAGTTTAACGAACTCTACAACTTTTGTTTAGATATTTAAGGCTAAAATGCATTTTATTGGAATTTCAATTTTTACGTTAAATAGTGTTTTACCGGGTGTGTCGTAAATATTTGAGTGGTTATAGTTTCTTCAATATAACCCGGTTTCGAATGTTCTTTATGTTTTTGGAAACCTTGACACGATATTTAACATTTGATGCATCCCAATTTAGATATTTGAACACTTTATTTTTGAGGTTAATTTCATTGATTCCAAATAGTTTTCGTTGTATTTGACTTTTGAGTGTTACATTGCTTTTGGAAAAATATAGGGTTGTCACATCATCCCCCGTTAGGGGAATTTCGTCCCAAAATTTAATCTAAGACTGAGTTCACGAGTTAGGGAAGAGATACGGGTACTTTTGTTTCATCTGATCCTCGTGTTCCCAGGTGTATTCAGGTCCTCACTTGGCATTCCAGTGGACCTTTACAATAGGTATGCGGCTTTGTTTTGTCCTTTTAATTTCTCGATCCATGATCTCTACTGGTTCTTCCATGAATTGGAGATTCTCATTTATTGCAATTTCGTCTAGAGGGATTACAAGGGTCTCATCGGACAAGCACTTCTTTAGGTTTGATACGTGAAAGGTAGGCTGTACGTTGTGGAGTTCCTGAGGTAATCGAAGTTTGTAAGCCACCGGACCGATCCTGGCAAGGATCTCGAGTGGTCCAATGTATCTTGAGTTCAGTTTCCCACGCTTTCCAAAACGTATTAATCCTTTCCAGGGTGAGACTTTTAGCAGGACACGGTCTCCAACCTGGAATTCCAAGGGTTTCCGTCTTTTATCCGCGTAACTCTTTTGTCTGTCCCTTGATGCTTTCAGTCGTTCCCGGATCTGAACAATCTTCTCCGTAGTTTCCCTTATGATTTCTGGCCCAGTGAGCGTGTTGTCTGTTGCTTGTCCTTTTGCTAGTTGTGTGTCCCCCACTTCAGCCCATCACAGAGGTGATCTGCATTTACCGTCGTAGAGCGCTTCGAACAGGGCAGCCTTGATGCCAGTGTGGTAGCTATTGTTGTACGAGAACTCGACCAAGGGTAAATGGGTGTCCAATGCTTTGCCAAAATCGATTACGCAAGATCTCAACATATCCTCTAGGGTTTGTATGGTTCTCTCACTCTGGCCGTCAGTTTGTGGGTGATAAGCAGTACTTATGTCTAGTCTTGTTCCTAGAGATTTTTGTAGCGACTGCCAGAACCTTGAGGTGAATCTATTATCTCGGTCCGAGATAATGGATATGGGCACACCATGCAGTCGTACAATCTCTCTGAGGTATGTTCTAGTTAGTTTCTCCAATTTATCCGTTTCTTTGATTGGTAGGAAGTGCGCTGATTTAGTTAATCTGTCGACGATCACCCAGATGGTGTCGAGTCCGCTTGTCGTCTTGGGTAATTTGGTTATGTAATCCATGGTTATCCGCTCCCACTTCCATTCGGGTATTTCTGGTTCTTGCAACAATCCCGAGGGCTTTTGGTATTCCACCTTGACTTTGGCGCACATCAGACATTTGCTCACGTAGGTAGCAATTTCGGCTTTCATGTTCGGCCACAAGTACAGTTTCTTGAGGTCGAGATACATCTTATCGGAGCCGAGTTGTATGGAGTATCGTATCTTATGGGCTTCGTTCATGACGACTTCTCTGAATCCGCCAAACTTCGGTGTCCAGATCCGATCCATGAAGTAACGAACTCCATCATTCTTGACTTCAAGCTTCTTATCCATTCCCTTTAAGGCTTCCCCTGCAACATTTTCAGATTTCAAGGCTTCTATTTAGGCTTCCTTGATTTGCGTGGACAGGTGTGAATGGATTGTCATGGTTAGAGATTTCACTCTGCGGCCCGAGTATTCCTTCCGGCTGAGTGCATTTGCCACCACGTTAGCCTTTCCGGGATGATATCAAATTTCGCATTCGTAATCATTTAGTAGTTCTACCCACCGTCTTTGTCTCATGCTGAGTTCTTTCTGGTTGGGGATATGCTGGAGGCTTTTATGATCGGTGAAGATTGTACATTTTGTGCCGTAGAGATAGTGCCTCCATATCTTTAGAGCGAAAATGACTGCTCCTAGTTCGAGATCATGCGTTGTGTAGTTTACTTCGTGCGTCTTTAGTTGTCTTGAGGTGTAGGCGATGACCTTCCCTCGTTGCATCAGGACACACCCAAGTCCTTGGTTTGACGCATCATAATAGACCACGAAGTCCTCAGTTCCTTCTGGTAAGGTTAGAATGGGCGCACTACATAAGGCTTGCTTTAGTGTTTGAAACGCGATGTCTTGTTTTTCTCCCCAGTCGAAGGTCACGCTCTTCTGAGTTAGGGTGGTAAGTAGCTTAGCAATCTTCGAAAAGTTTTGTATGAACCTTCGGTAATACCCGGCGAGTCCCAAAAATTGCTGGATTTCTGTTGGGGTTCTTGGGATCATCCAATTCTCTATTGCCTTGATCTTAGAAGGATCCACATATATCCCCTCTTTGCTTACTACGTGACCCAGGAAATCTACTTCCCGAATCCAAAACTCACACTTTGAAAATTTTGCATATAGTTTTTCTGCCCTCAATGTTTCCAAGACTTGGCAGAGGTGTTGGCTGTGTTCTTCCTTGCTTCTAGAATAGATGAGTATATCATCTATGAACACGATTACGAATTTATCCAGGAAGGGACGACATACCCGGTTCATCAAGTCCATGAATACTGCTGGTGCATTTGTCAATCCAAAGGGCATCCATGGAAATGGATAGCCATGACAATTAGGGTTTACCCTAATTGTAACACACTATATAATGATCTCTTTCTTGGGAAAATTGGCGGCTATGATATGCATGGAGGGCAAGCCGATTCTTGAAGTGTTCTAATTTCTCTCTAAGTTATTCCAAGTGCTTATGGTGTTGTGTGAACCATTTGAGGTGTCACACTTGGGGCACTAGGCACTCAAGCTTCATGAAGACAAGCACCAACAAAAGGTATGTTATTCTAACTTGTGTTATTCAAAGTTTTGTATGCTAGAATAGAACAATACCTTGGAAAGTTGATATTTGCATGTATAATAGAGAAAACATAGATCCAAGGTATTTAGGGTTGCATGTACACTTAGGAGTGTTAGATTGCTAAAAACCCAACAGTGGTATCAGAGCCTAGGCTTGTTTTCTTGTTGTACTTGCTTAAACTGCTTAAAAATCGACTTTTGGTGCTGTCTGCCCAGCAGACTCGCCGAGTCCATGAAGGGACTCGACGAGTTCAAGGCAAAATGCATCCAACTCACCGAGTTTGTTCATGCATTCGACGAGTTGGACCCCCAGACAGCATATTTTCGAGTTTTGGTGCTGGAATTGGTCTAGAATCATTACCTTTGACTGTTTTGGGCTTATAAAACTTGTTTTGAATGTGGTAATGATTATGTTAAACCAATTTCAATGCTGTAATAAAAGTTTCAAGTTTATATGTGTTCATGTTATTCTTGAAAATTGTTGATTATGAATGATCATGCTTATGAGTTTTGCTAGATCATAGGAATTGTGTGCAAATTGTTTGTTGATATAATTCGTGATCTTGTTGAAAATTGTATGGAGTTCATAACTTGTCCTCAAGTTATGAATTTTCAAGAATTTTATGTTTCCTTGATTTATGAGTTAGTTTAGATTGATAATAAAAAAAAATTATGTTTTAGTTGTTTTCAATCCATATTACTCTAAAAGAAGTTCATAAAATATGTTTTTGTAACTTGTCTTCAAGTTATGTGAAAAGTCATATTTATGAATCTTAAAAACTCATAAAAGTTTTGTAGGTTACATAAAATGTAAGAGTTTTTTCCATTAAATAGTTTAATGACTCCATAACTTGTCCTCAAGTCATGGATGTTGAAGAGACACTTCTTTAAAGTGTTTTTAAAGAATAAGGGGTTACATTAAAATGAAGAGTCTTCATTTTAATGAACTATTAAACTCATAAGTTATGATTTAAAGAGTCTTGAAATAGTTTCAAAACTTGCCCTCAAGTTTTGGAATTTGAAAAAGTTACTCCTCATGTATAATTTAATTCCAAATTGAACATTGAAATTTTAAAAAGTTTAAATTTCAACCCTTATACTATTATTATAATTTTAATTATATAGATATGTATAAGAGGAAGTCAATCTTACCGTTAGTAGGCCTCATTCACGAAGCCGGTCTATAAGGGGGGTATAAGGTTACTGCCTATAAAATGGCAGTTTAATGGGTGTCCACTCTCACCCACCGCTTCCTTGACTGGTGGAGGGTCGTTAGCCGAACGGGTAGGAATGGACTATAATTCTCCCTTCATTAAAAGTATAATGAAAAATACTAAGTAACTAAACACTTATAAATTCCCAATCTTAGTTACTTAGTAAAATGTGAAAAGGTGCTAGCCCATGAAAGTACACTTTGTACCTTACCAAGTCGTTAGTAGAGCGTGCGTGGTTAACCGGCATGCTAACCTGGACTAGTAAGAGTGGCAAAGGGTAACTTGACTTTAATATAGATCGGTGGAGCGTGTGTGGTTAACCGGCAATCGATTAGGTAATATTGTTAAGGGTACCAAGTCAATTTGTATAGTTATTCACACCTTGTTTGTGATCCTCGACATCCCTGTCACAAATTTGAGAGGGCACAATCGAGATTCAAACATGCCATTGAAAAGTTCAATGTATCTCAAAAGATCTAGGAGTTTCAAAACCAATAAAACCTAATAATAAAATATTTCATTTTCATGATGGAAATTGGTAAATCGTCATTTACCTACCTTCAACTATTTTATAATTTGGATTACGGCATCCCTCTTCCAGTTATAAATAGGTTGTTGGGTCCTAGCCTTAATATTTCATATTGGGTGTTATATTAAGGACTTTAAATCAACTAACTTGAATTTCTCCCATTATAGATGTCTAGTTTAGATAGCTATGGTCTTCCCAAATCTTTAGGAACAAGCTTCCTAATGAAGATGATATCCCAAATGGCAATCAAGGTGAAAGATCAATCCCTTTGTTGGGCATTTGTGGAACTAGAAATCATACTTCACTTCATCCACCTCCTCGAATAAATCTCCCTACCCCACAAGTTTTAAGACTTGATAAGTTCTAAGTCACTCAATCCCTATTGGCAAGCAAAGTCTATATGTGCTTAGATCTTGGGGATTAAGCCACATATTGACAAGTTGGGAGAGTCGGGTGTCGAATTCTTGAGGTAGGTGGCTGCTGACTTGGTTCTTCAGTCACTCCTTGATGACAGGTCGCGACAAGACCCTTAATGATCTTACCTATTTGCTTGATGATGCTAAATCAGCAATTATTTGGAGCATTAGTAAAAGCAAATTGGATTGGAAGATCTACTTTCCAAACCTATTTGGACATTGAAAATGGTGACATTGGAGGTCCAGGAAAAACTTTCTCTTCCCAAAGGGAAGGGATCGGCCATAGTCAACTCGGTTGACCAAATGGTAAAGAGAAAGGTTAAGTCTGTGATAGTCCCATGTACCGTTTCCAAAGAGTCCATAAGATTCTGTTGCCAAAGGAAAGACATTGGTTGCGAAGCTGCTAAATTTACCTGAAACATCTTAAGGATGGTAAAGTCAATAGGTTTGACTCTACTTCAGGTAAAGTCCATTGTCTAACTCTATTAAGTTTCTATTCTGAGATTCTTATTTCATAATGTGACGAGGTCACATGTTGATGTTTTAAGAATCAAAGAAAAGGTGAAGAAACTTAAAGGAAGTATATGTTGATTCTGATCGTGAAGATGGATTTCGATCGCATGGTTCGGTGATCAGAATTTTGAGCTGTTACTTAAGAATTATGATATATTGCTTAGGAATAGATAACAACAAGTTTTCCATATGGATTGTAAGGATAAATTTTTCCGCAAAGTTTTAAAATAAAAAGAAAAATGGTTTTGATTTTATTTATTTTAAGTATCCTTACAATGGAATTTGTGAAAAATTGTTGATTATATGTTTCCATTGACAAGCAATATGGGTAAATGGATTTGATTCTTTCATTAGTGGAAGTGTCATAATTTACCAAATAAGGAAAGATTCTCATCACCCATGTTTCAGTTGGATAGAAACTTGGAATCATGCAACTTGTATTGTATGAGAATTTTTTTATATATTTGGGAAATTAAGTCTAATTCCTTGTTCACATATACATGTGAATCAAGTGAAGGAGAAAGGGATCGGATACACTTGGGTGTGCGCTGATCAGGTCCACCACAAAGTTGATAAGATTATTCATTATGATTTACTAAAGTTTAGTAAATATGGTTATACTTACAAGTTTAAGTATAGTTCTGGATCATTGGAGAAGTTTCAATGATAGACATAATGAGTAAGAAGAATCAAATAAGGCATAAAGATAAAAGTTTCTCTAATCTGAAGAGATGGGAGAGTACTTGAGTATCTTGTTTTATGATTATCTTAGTGATTATGAAACCATGTCACAATTGATCCTCTAAGGACACCTTAGTTCATTTTGTTTGTCTAAGGAGAGGAATTGTGAATTGTTGAAATGGTTAGATCAAAAGATAAATTATACTTCGTTCCAAAATTAAATCTTGGAGTCATACTCCAAGATTAAGCCTTGAGTGACATAATCTTAAGAAAGGTTTAAAACACTTGTTAAATGTAGAGTAAAATGTGTTCTTACTCTTGTACATTTGAAATTGGTAAGTTGTGATGTTTTGGATAAAACAAAGACAAACTAAGACCAATTGTGAGAAGTGTTTAAATTGATAAGAATCTGCACTAACTCTTGAATATTTGTTTTTGTCAAGGAATGGTTCCTGACAAAGAGAATCATATATGTCAAGAGGTCAGTGGGAGTCTTAAAAGGATCTTAAGATAGATTCAAGAACTAATCAAGAGTTTTGTTAATCACTAGACCACGACTTGAGGTTTGTAACCTGTCGTGTTGACATATTCTGTGCCCATTCCAGTTAAAATATGGTTTTGCATTGGAGTTCTGAGAGTTCTCAACTAGTTGCATAACAACTTGGAAGCAATGGTAGGCCCTTGTGCTACCAGGTGGCAAGAAATTAAGACTGCACAAGTTCAGTCCATATGAATTTGGTTTTGTCATTAACCTTGTCGTGTGATTATGGTTATGTCAAATTCACATGGATAGGAACACATACACCATCAAAATCTAAGTGTCATACGGTTTCTCTCCGATTCATGAAAATGATAGTGAGGAAACTCTTTCACTAAGTAGATTTAAGTGGATAGCAAGTGTGAAGTTTGCATTCTCATGTCGTTAGTGGAGCGTGTGTGGTTAACCGACACACTAACTAATGAGAATGGCAAAGGTTTAGACTCATATGTGAGCTATCTAAGGAAAGGTTTAGACTCCAGGTGTATGATTTGATAAAGTCTTATCAAGGCAATCTAGTATCAGAAATCTGACTGATTTCTAGGTACATGTCAAAGCTAGTGGGAGCATAAAGTGTTATGCTAGTTAGATAATTATCATTATGCTAGCGGGAGCATGATGATTATGTTGCAAGTTAGCAATGTTAATTATAGAAAACAAAAGTTTCAACTCGCTTTGAAAAGTTGTTTTACTATAATTAAGGGAGAGAAATTTATACTTCATTTCAATTCTACAAGCTTAGATTGAGATTTTAATCAACTTTAGTCAAGAATATATATGAATGTTATGTTGGAATGGTTCCACATAAGAAATTTCTATATATGTTGCTTTCTCAAAATTCGATTATGATTACGGCATCCCTCTTCATAGTTCGAATTATGAGAACATGGCAAATAAAATTTTATTGCATGAATCGTATCCCATATGCTTCGGATATAGGATCGATTGCATGTGTTATAATATCCATCCATTCTAAATTTTCCTAATGCTTAGGGCGTTAAGAAGGGAAAAGGGATTAGAATTGGATATGACTAAGATGATTAAGCAATTGTCGAGAACAATTTGGGGTTTTCCAAAGTTTGGTTACTCATGGACAATTGGAAGTATAGAGTAAGGATCGTATTGACATATTTTGGAAAGAGGCAACTCAAAGTGATGGTCAAGATGGGAATATGGAATTTTTTTCCATAGGTGGAAGTTATTATTTGAATCTGTGTAAGATTAAAGAATTTAATGCAAAGAAGGATGTTCAAAGGAATGTACTTTGAATTTGAGACTTCATCTCCATGGAATTGTTTTCCATTGGAATACTTTGTAATGTTTGTTGCCAAGTTTTTGTGACTTGTGTGAATATCATTACAAGAGGATCATTGCATAGATTACGGTAAATGAAAAGAACTTGGTATTCTTACATTTACAATAAGGATTGGGATTGTGAAATGAGAATCATTGAAGTCATGTTCAATTGATATACATTTCACAAAGAGATGACCATATGTAAACATAGTGTGCATACTTGGAGTATGGCATAGCTATTGTTTAGAGAAACATAGTATGCATGCTTGGAGCATGGCATCACTACTGTTTCAATTCAAGTATTAAGTTGATTAATCGAAACATGAATAATGAGTGATCAATATGGTGCTTAGATAAAAGGTGTTTTATTTACGCTCAAAGTGTTGAGGCCATATAGGACTAGTATTATTTTGTGTTTCACTTTGCATGTTTTGACTTCCAGAATAACTAGGTCATTCTCCCGAATGACCAAGTTATTCAAACCATCCACAGTCGGTCATATGTTGGAAGTAGATATGAATCAAGACTGTCATAAATTTGGCTTGTATGAATTGTCTAAAGTGCTTTAGACAATGCAATAGTTGCTACAACATTCATGAGTACTCATAAGGGCTGAGTATTGGATTCAACCCACGCTCATTTGGACTCACTTCATGGATTTTATCACGAGTGAATCATGAGACGATAATATCTTATATTCTTCAAACCTAGAGATATGAGTTGTTGACTATGAGTTGGTTATACATTGATTGCACGTAAACGCATTAGTAACTCGATGTTATAAAACGTGCCTTTGTGTATGATTCAACAAATAGTTAGTACAAGCATATGAGTCGAAGTTTATCCATTCCTTTTACCTTCGGGATAAAAGCGATATCTGTGGGCCCCTCGATGATTTAGTGATGACAAAAGTAAGTTCTCGGCCGGGCCTGGACTGATTTGATTTGCTCAATTAGTCAGTCGTCATAAATCAGAAATCGAGAAACAACAAATGGACAGAGACAATGATTATAATCCATGTCTCGGTCCATATGATATCTAGAATGGAGGAATATATGATCACTTATCTAATGGACAAGCCATTGACAAAGGTCAGAGTTCATCTACAAGGTCAGAGTTCGACAGAAGCTTTTGAGAGCTACGATTGCTAGTCAGGTTCTGAAGTCATACTTGCAATAATAGTTTTAGACTTATCCAAGTGGGAGACTATTGGATTAATGTCTAAGTCCATAACTATAATTGGTAAGACTTGACCCGACCTAGCATGGTCCATTTGGGTTGCATGGCATCATGCACTTGGATAGACTAAAATGAGAGAAATAACACTTAAGGTTTATTAATATATTATAAGTTCTAATATATTAATAGAGATTATTTAATTAGTATTGATCAAGAATTAATCTAGAATTAATTAAGTGATCAAAAGAAGTCTAATTAAATATATGGGTTGATTGTGTAAATCATCCATACTTATATAGTGGGCTAATGCTCCATGGATTATCAAGTTGGGCTAAAACCCATTGGATGCTCCATGGATGCTCCATGGTGTATTTGAACCCATGGATCCATGGAAATGGATAGCCATGACAATTAGGGTTTACCCTAATTGTAACACACTATATAATGATCTCTTTCTTAGGAAAATTGGCGGCTATGATATGCATGGAGGGCAAGCTGATTCTTGAAGTGTTCTAATTTCTCTCTAAGTTATTCCAAGTGCTTATGGTGTTGTGTGAACCATTTGAGGTGTCACACTTGGGGCACTAGGCACTCAAGCTTCATGAAGACAAGCACCAACAAAAGGTATGTTATTCTAACTTGTGTTATTCAAAGTTTTGTATGCTAGAATAGAACAATACCTTGGAAAGTTGATATTTGCATGTATAATAGAGAAAAAATAGATCCAAGGTATTTAGGGTTGCATGTACACTTAAGAGTGTTAGATTGCTCAAACCCCAACACATACTCCTGAACGGCCTTGGCTTTGGCCATTTGTAAAGCTGTTTATTCCTCCTCCTGACCCATTGTTACTCATTTGAGCCATCGCTGCGGTTACAACAGTTTGGAACATAGTTGTATCCATAGTTGGAGGGGGCGGTGGAGGTGGTGTTAGAGCTGAGTTTCTGTGTGCTGACCTACGAGGAGGCATGTTCTGGTAGAGAAATAATAATGAACACTATAAGTTTCTAATGATTTGACAATCGTGTACTAGAGGGTTAGTTGTATCTTGTAATTTGTTTTGAATTTAGTTCAAAGTAGATATAACAATTTAGATAATCCCATAAGTTTCGAGAGGTATGTAAAGAAGCACTTCATATTTATATATATGTCACACATACGGTGCTTTACATTATGCTTCACGTTTAGGAAAATTTGACCTATCTAGAGGTCTCCGATTACAAGTTCAAAGGAAATAAGAAAAACTTTATCCGAGGTCCTATTCTATATCAAAATTGTTGGAGTTGGGAAAGTTCTACTTGCGGCGTGTTGTGCGTTTGGAGCTAGACTCGGCATCCGACTGCTTGACTCCCATTAGGCGCCTTTCAAGAATTGCTTGTTGTTCCTTCATCTCTCTTATTTCTGCCAGTGCTGTCACCATTTGGTTTGGAAGTGTCCCTGTGTGGAGTTGGGTACTTTCGTGTAGTCTGTCCAGGCGATGGATGTCTGCGGCGTTACCCTGTGTAGCAGCATTGACCTCATGGATTCTGGCCGCTTGCATGTCTGACTGGTAGTTCTGGGTGGCTATTATGCCCACAATAACGGGAAGTGCCCGATCAGCTGAGCCTCCCCCACTGACATTGTAAAGCTCCCGAAACATGCCAAAGGGAGAGCGTACACCTAGTTGACGGCTCCAATGGTAGAGATGGCTTCCCCAAATGGGAATGGGACCTTGGTAACCTATTCTGTCTTCGGGAGGACGGGGAGCGGGAGGGTTGATTACTTCCGGCTCAGAGTTTGTTCCATCAGTAACTTCTTCTTCCTCCTCGACCTCCTCGTCGACTTCGAATTCCTCTCCGACTTCGACTTCGAATTCTTCTTTGACTTCCTCTTCGATTTCCTTCGGGTCTTCTTCCGGATCTTCTTCTATCCATCTGCCGTTACCTTGGTTTGGGTAGTAGGGATCTCCTGGTATATGGAATCCGGCCATTTGTCTGTACTAGGACAGAGGTATGAGAATTTTATAAGAAAAGAAATTTCTATTTAACGGCATCCTAAGTTTAACTACATCTTATGGTGTGCAGGTTTTTCATTGTCCTATTATTTTATAACAATACTCCTATAGTATTTCAAATTTGCGAGTCTAAAAATTTTATTTGGTAAGTTTGTGACTTGTTGTCCACTACGACCATTCCTCGATTTGATTACATACCTCGAGGCCTAATCGTAGTGTCGCAACTTGCCTTAATACTTTTTAGAAAACTTTGTTATGATACGAGACCGATACATGCGAGTAAAAATGTATATTTTTAAAAGAAAATATATTGTTTATGAAAACGTTTTGTCAGAGGGTTTTTGGTCCCCTTTGCATTTATAGTTTGTATATCTTATGTGCTTCGATATACTTAGTTCACTATAAACAATGCTCTGATACCAATCTGTCACACCCCCAAACCAGAATGGCGGAAACATTCGGGGGTGGATGACTTCACGTAATACCATAACAATTGAATATTGTAAAGAAAGTAACACAACCATCATATATATAATAAAAACGTACATTGTTGCGTTATACATGTTTCCAAAAGAATATTACAATATGATGATGTAAAATGTTTAATAATAAACGCCTTTAGCGTTCCTTCTTCAAAAGCTGGTAGTTACCTGTATTACTGATTCCCTGAGAAATACAAGTGGTTTCGAAAAGTGTCAACAATAAAGTTGGTGAGTTCATAAGTGTTTTGTACTGAAAAGTATGTTTTTTTGGAAGAAAATCGATGAACGTGGTTTTCAGAAAAACCAATATTTTCCACATATAGTTTGAAAAGTTCCCAAGGTTGGAGGACGTTAGTATCTTTCGTGATTGAATGATAAAGATAAATTTGTACTCAAAATAATGTAAATACTGAATGCATGTATAAATCTCGTAAATCAAGTTTGTTATTATACTTTCGTGTGAGTCATATAACCAAACTATTGACACAGATTGCCTGTAACAACATTCTTCAGGTGTTGTAGTGTTATGACATTTGTCACCCCAGACCTGCCGGTCTAACTATAGCTAACAGTTTAGGTGCGGGGTTGTTAATCTCGTATAGATCTATACACAAGTATCACACTCTCCCTCCAAGAGATTATGGCTTATAATACAGGACTTGAAAATGCATACATAAGAGTACGTTGAAGTTTGAATATCTCACATCACTTAGTATAAATAGATTTACGATAAGAAAGTCTTTATTTCACTTTAGATGAAAGTATTTCGTTTTTCAAGATGTATATGTAAGAATGTATGAATAACTCGCTAACTATACCCATTATAGTTTTTCAGAAAGTATGTTCCATTTGGTGAAAATAACTTGGTGATACACTAAACTTTATACATAAAGTAAGATGTTGGTATCGATAAATAATAAGATAAATGTTGCATTTATGTTTATAAAACGATACATTTACTTGTATTGTACTTGTATTCCCCCCCCCCCCTAAAACATGAAAAGACTTGAAAAGTAGGGGTATGAACTCACTTGTTCGGTTTGAAGAGAGTGGGACTAGAGTCGAGCAGAACTTCAACCACGGAAAGCTGCGTCTTCGAGCTTCTCGGGGATCTCGGTAGCGTAGAACCTTCGTCAGGGGCTCGAGTGTGGAACCGAGGGTGTCGGGATGGCCTCTGGTACGTAAGATTGTATGAGAGTGAATGAAATTTAGAGAGCGGTGTGCTAAAATTCGGAGCTTATGCCTTCTATTTATAGGGCTGGAAACGCAAGTACGCTGGCGTACCACCGGAGTACG